>NW_026712156.1:1100493-1448606 GCF_030504385.1 Musca domestica | reverse complement strand
GCGTGTATGATTGAATTCTCCCATAAAAATTTTTAATTGTTATGTGGAGCTCGAATAAATTAGCAAAGTGGTGTAAGGTATCATAAAGTCGGCCCCGCCCGACTTTAAGACTTTCTTTACTGGTTATTTATGGTGAAGTATTCAAAACAATTGCACACGGAAGTTGTGGTCCATTTTACAGCTAAATATAATCCAATGGTCATCCAAAATGCTAGACTTTAAATTTTTTTAGCCATTTAAATCTCTAAATGGACATCCTAAGAACAATAGGCTTTAATTCCGACCGTACCCCCATGTAAAAATTTCGTGAGGATCGGACGATAATTGCAACATACATATAATACACTCAAAACGTAGTGTTGGGGTGTGCAAAAATTTAGAAAATTTAAAATTCAAAATTGTACGTCGAATTGAAAAAATCGCATGCGATAAAAAATATGACAAAAATGGAAGAAAAAATGAAACAAAAGATCTATCTTTTTTATTGGTATATTATCCCGCGATTTTCTTAGATTTAATCCTTTTCTGGCAAGAAACCATTCCGAATTGATGGGAATTGTAAAAATCGGCCCTTGATTTATAAGCAGAATAAATGAGATATATATTTTTTACATATATATTGTACCTATTTTCCTATATATCCGATTTCTTGGCTATTAGCATCACTTTAATGATCAGAAGTGATCTTTAAATGTATTTGTGATTTGGCTGGGATTAAAAATATTCGCGGTTTAGTGGAAATTTTCATATTTTCTAACATAAAAGTTAGGGTCTATTTTACCCGATAATTATTGTCCGATGGTAGGTTTCTGCCCAGTCCCAAACTCTAATTCCATGTAAATTTTCGCGTCGATTGGTTCATATTTGTGGCCTATAGAGCAACTTCAAAATAACGAAAATTTTATGTTTTTGGTCCATTTCAACCCCTAAATATGCGTGCGATAATCTCCAAAAACAATAGGGGTCTATTCTGACCCTAGCCGCACCTCCATTTTCAATTTCGTGAGGACAGACGGACGGACATACATAGCTAGATCGACTCAGCTCGGCGAGATAGGAAGATCCATATATAATTTCCTATGTGGGAAACAAATATTCCGATGTGTTACATATTTTTTGGCCCAATTAGACTTGTAATACCCCCAACACATAGTATTGCAGGGTATAAAAATCTTTAATTTTAGATCCTTGAAATGGATTTATTCTCCAAATCCTTGCCTAAAGATCCCTAAAAATATAATATAATTACCAAAAAAATTTCCTAAATATCTTCGATTTCAGAATCCTGAAAAAAATATTAAAAAATCCTTATTTATTGAGGCTTGGAGGAAAAATTTGTTTGAATACAGATGCTTGAAAATTGTTTTAATAAAATCCCCCATTACATATCCATCTTCTTCGATTTTAGAATCTTGAAAAAAATACTTTAAAAAAATCCTTATTTATTGAGGCTTGCAGGAACAAATTGTTTGAATACAGATGCTTGAAAAGTGTTTTAAAAAAATTCTCATTAATAAAATATTTTTTTAACAAATCATTAATCATCACAAACGAAAGGTGTCTGTAGGTCCTTGGAAATATTTAAAAAAAATCCGAGATAAGAACTTCATTAAAATTATTCTTAAAAACCCCTTGACCATACAGGGTGTGTTTAAAAAAAAGCCGCAATAAAGTCAAACACCATAATTTTGAAATTTTTTTTTAATTTTCTTGAAAGAAATCAAAAAATGTCGGAAAAAGCATCAAATTTTAGAATATGTTTAGATTTGTTGAAATTGGTCACCTTTCGCACGAATTATGGCCTTCAAACGGCCAATGAAACCGTCACACGCTGCCCAAATGTTGCTCTGCTGTATTATGGTCCATTCTCGGCGAAGCGCTTGCTTGAGGTGATCGGCACTTTGGTATTTTTTAGTGCCAACCTTGCTTTCCAAAATACTCCAGACACAATAGTCCAACGGATTGGTATCCGGAGATTTTGATGGCCATTGTTCGCCGGAAATGAAGCGAGGAACCCCATTTTGTAACTATTCTTGGGTGGCGCTTGCTGAGTGCTATGGTGCTGAGTCCTGTTTAAATGTCCGAGGTCTGCGGCCAAAATGTTTGCGTGCCCAAGGCTTTAATACACCCTCCAGAATGTTTTCGCGATAATATTCGGCATTTATTCTGATGCCATGACCGGCGCTGGTGTTCTAGTGGCCAACCGAAGGTGCACATTTTCAGCTGACCTCTTTGGCAAGTAAACACGATCATTTTGTTTGTGTACAAACTGCTGGACAACGAGTGTTTTCTGACCGGAAAAAAAAACAAATTAACCAAACCAAATCCCAAATAAAAAATGGGGGATTTTTTAAAAATATTTTCCTAAAGACCCTCGGGATAAAATCGAGAATTTATTTTAAAACAAATTCTTCAAGATCTTTTAGACCACTAATCGTAGAATTTCTAAATATTTTTTCAATGACAAAATAATTTTTTTCCAGGACCATCCAAGTCATGAACATATATTTTTTTAATTTGTTTTAAGGGCAATCAGCAATTAACGCAATTAACGTGGATTTTTTAAAGAATATTTTTCAAGGTCATTCCAAAAAATTAACCTGGGTTTTCCAAGAACATTTTTTTAAGGACCCTTAGTTCATTAAAACTAGATTTTTTAAAGGACATTTTTCCAATGACCTTTAGTTCATCAAATGTGGATTTCTTAAGAATATTTTTTCAAGGACCAAAAGACAAATAATCGTGGATTTTTTAAAGAATATTTTTTCAAGGACCAAAAGACCAATAAACGTGGATTTTTTAAAAAATATTTTTTCATGGACCAAAGGACCAATAAATGTGGATTTTTTAAAAAATATTTTTTCAAGGACCAAAATAAACGTGGATTTTTTAAAAAATATTTTTCAAGGACCAAAAGACCAATAAACGTGGATTTTTTAAAGAATATTTTTTCAAGGACCAAAAGACCAATAAACGTGGATTTTTTAAAGAATATTTTTTCAAGGACCAAAATAAACGTGGATTTTGTAAAGAATATGTTTTCAAGGACCTTTAGTTCATCAAACGTGGATTTTTTAAAGAATATTTTTGCAAGGACCAAAATAAACGTGGATTTTTTAAAGAATATTTTTTCAAGGACCTTTAGTTCATCAAACGTGGATTTTTTAAAGAATATTTTTGCAAGGACCAAAATAAACGTGGATCTTTTAAAGAATATTTTTTCAAGGACTAAAATAAACGTGGATCTTTTAAAGAATATTTATTCAAGGACTAAAATAAACTTGGAGTTTTTAAAAAGTATTTTTCAAGGACTAAAAAAAAGAAGAATTTTTTAAAAATTTAAAAATTTTCCTCCCCCATCTCTGTTAAAAAGTTACATCATCCTTCAAGGATACAATATTTAATCATATTCCACAACTGATGTGGTTGTGGTTTCTTTTTCTCCAAATATTATTTCATTTTTTATCAAAAAGCCAAACATCAGCATCCTCTGGCCCTCCCTTCCCCCTCCAAAACCAGTGATTACAAGGTTTGGTTTTTGCTTTATTTTTATGGTTGATAGATAAGAAAAATATTATGATGATGATGGCGAAGGCAAAGGAAATGGAAGGGGAGGGGAGGGGGAGATGAAGGTATGAATTTTTAAGGAAACTTAAAATGGCTGTCGTCAAAGTTGTGTGTCTTAAGCTTGAGATGATGTTGATGTTGTGCTTGGCCATAATAAAGACAGGGGGAAGGGAAGAAACACAACAACAACAAGAACATCAAAGGCAAGCATATTGAGATGATAAAGTTGCTCTTGTTGTTGTTGTTGTTTAATTTTCTTAACGTTTAGCTTGAAATCACATGCTGGTGCACTTACTTCTCTTAACTTTAAGTACTTTCGTTTAGTCATCAGTTAAGTCCTTTTTTGTGTTGTTTATCGCCAAGTATTTAATCCCTCATGTTGGCAGGTAACCACGGACTTTGGGTCTATCTACTGGTTTGGTTGTTGTTTTTTTTGTGTCTTTGGAGTTAATACTTAAGTAATCAAGTTTGGTTATGCTTAACTTATAAGGAAGTAGCTTTACATTCTCCCTAGACAAACATGTCATCCTTTGTGAGCCATATGAAAATGACATTAATGCAAAAGATGAATATGATTTTTTATTTTTCTTGTGAGGAGAATTTTTGGAAAGGTTCCTTATCTAGTGGGAATATGGATTAGCTTAAAAAGTTCGGAGAAATTTTGAAATTTTTTTAATATAGGGCAGATGTTGTGAAAGTTTTTGAGGTATTTAGTTCAGAGGTTTTTTTTTTTTTTTTCAAACATAAATAATAAAAAATTAATTAAATTCATCAATAAATTTAACTTACGGCTTTATACGAATTTGTTCACATACCTGTAAAGAAAATAAAATTATGTTAAAATATTATGCATTTTTAACAATTAAAACATTAAAAATATTTTTGAGGCATGACCATTTCTATCATCTATAAATCTTAAACATATGCAACCATTTACAACATAGTAATCAATAAATTTTTTCAGGAAGTAGTCCTAATAACTTTTCTTACAGATCCTTAAAAATCCTCGATTTTTTGGCCAGGATGTCCTTTAAAAAAAATTTCTCCAGTTCTGCATGATAAAATGTTTTACTTTTGAAAAAGAAATCATAAAAATCCCCATATTTCATAAAGAAGTTTTCTATATCAAAAATCTACTCTTTTTTGCCAGGTGTTCCATAAAGAAGTTCTCGATATCAAAAATCTACTATTTTTTGCCAGGCGTTTATTGAAAAAAATTCTTCAACCATTTTGGCCAAGAAAATCCCAGAAATATTTAAAGAAAATTTTAGAGCTACAGGGTGAAATGAAAAAAAACAGCAACCAACTTCAGACTGCTGTCATTTCTAAGCCACTCGTCCGACTGCTGTTGAAATTATTCCAGTGACAGCTCATTATATTGTTTACAAGCCTACAAAAGCATTTTGGTGAGAATTTTTCAGAAAAAAAGTTATTCGTGATGGAATTCAAGTGTAATTTCTTTTTATTTGGCTGGAAAACCACAAGTGGCTATCGTTAGAGCACTCCAGCATTTAAATGTGAATAAATCTTTTGTGTCTCGTACCATCGCTCATTATCGTGGTACTGGTAGTGTAGCCCCTCGTCCACTTCCACGGACGAAGAAAACAGCAACATAAGCAGAAATGGTTCGCAAAAGTAAAGAAGCGACTAGATCGAAACCCGCGTCGCAGTGGCCGAAAAATGCCTCGTGAGCTAAACATATCGCAATATTCCATTCGGTAAATATTGAAAAATCGGGGGAGCTCGGGGTAAAGCCATTGAAATTCCAAAAAGTGCAAGAACTTAGACCGCAACAGAAAGAAAATAGACTCAAAAGAGCTAAAGAGTTGCTTTGCTTGGCCGAAAGTGGTGAATTGACGAATTAGGTTTTCTCCGATGAGAAAACATTCGTTGTCCAGCAGTTAAAAAACAAACAAAATGCTAGTGTTTACTGGCCAAAGAGGTCAGCTGAAAATGTGCACCTTCGGTTGGACACCAGAACAGAACTCAGGCGCCGGCCATGGTGTTGGTATGGGCCGCCATAACAACCGATGGTCGTTCTCCGCTCGTATTAATCGATAGTGGTGGCATCCGAATAAATGCCGAATATTATCGCGAAAATATTCTGGAGGGTGTATTAAAGCCTTGGGCACGCAATCATTTTGGCCGCAGATCTTGGACATTCCAACAGTACTCAGCACCATCGCACTCAGCACGCGCCACCCAAGAATGGTTACAAAATGAAATTCCTCGCTTCATTTACAGCTTTCCAGCGCACAATGGCCACCAAAATCTCCGGATACCAATCCGTTGGACTATTGTGTCTGGAGTATTTTGGACAGCAAGTTTGGCACTAAAAAATACCAAAGAGTCGATCACCTCAAGCAAGCGCTTCGCCGGGAATGGGCCAAAATACAGCAGAGCAACATTCGTGCAGCGATTGACGGTTTCATTGGCCGTTTGAAGGCCATAATTCGTGCCAAAGGTGACCAATTCGAACAAATCTAAACTTTGAAGGCCATAATTCGTGCCAAAGGTAACTAATTCGAACAAATCTAAACTTATTCTAAAATTTGATGCTATTTCCGATATTTTTTGCTTTCATTCGATAAAATTTAAAAATTAGGGCGTTTGACTATGTTGAAGTTTCTTTATCTCACCCTGTATATTATATATCTATTTAAATACTTCCATATTTCCCAACCATAAGCCATACTTGTTGGCCTTACTCTTTACAAGGTAAAATTGGCAAATATATTTTTTTATTATTTTTTTTTTTTTTTGCAAATAAATCTTTTTTTTATAAAAATCCTTAGGAGGTCTCGGTTTGTGGTTGGGATATCTTGAATTTTGTTTAAAAGGGAATTATAAAAAATAATTCAAAAAATCCTAGACCCTCCGTCAGGGAGTCCTTGGAATCATAAAACTACGATTTTTTGAAAAGCGTTCATAAAAATTTTGTCGAAAAAGCTATGAAAATGTAAAATTGTGAGGAGGAGCTATAATAACAAAATTAAAAACCAGAATAATTATAAATCACGAAAGTCTTAATAAAAATCCAAAAATGTTGCTGAAAAATCTTAACAAAATTCGTGAAATATGCGAGGACTTTATCATATGAATATTTTTAGAATAGCTAGAAGCCCTTTATCGGAAATCCTCTAGAAATTATTTTTAAAGTATCAAGTCAGAATTTCTTTTTCCTTATTTATTTACTTTTTTTTTGATAATATTGTCAGAAGGTCCCTGAAGTTTGATTGGAAAATTCTTGGCAAGATTAATTATTTTTATCTAAGAAATTATAAATCTCGATTTGTGATCAGGATCGCCTTGACAAGAATTTTGAAATTGTTTTGGAATACTTTCAAAAAGGCACTCAATTTTTTTTTATAGGAAATTTCGATTTTTTTGGCCAGGGGGCCATCGACACCATTTCATTGAAAACCAATTTTTGTGCAAAAAGGACTTGTGAAAAATATTTTCAGAAACCCCATATTCTTGGTCATGAAGAAAAAATTGCAAAATATCCAAAAAGTTTGTCCAGGAAAGAAAAATTTATTATTTAAAAGTGATTCTTTCAAATTAATTTTTACAATGAAGGCCCAAAAAAAAACTAATAATTCCCTTGAGAATTCCTCATAAAAACTCGTTAAAAATTAGGTTTTTTTGTCAAAAAACATTTGTTTTTTAAGGAAAGCCTTGCAAAAAATATTCGCATAAACCCCTCGATTCTAAGTTAAGAAGAACAAAACCTTAAAATATCCATAGTTTTTGTTTACAAAACTCATGGGAATCAAGGAAATCGTGTAAATATTTTTAGAAAAATCAGAAGATATTTGCCAGGATCCCTTGAGAATTGTTTTTAAAATCCTTGATCCTTATTTTTTATTAAAATCCGCGAAAAAATCCATGGATTGTAAAAATTTTATAAAAAATAAAAATCCTAAAGTGAGTGGACCGATATTGCCCTTCTCCGAACTCGATCTATGTTTGATAATAATATTGTGAAGTACCAAGTTTGGACCAAATCGGATACTGCCTTTGAGAGTTATCGCACGCATCAGCCAAAAAGACAGGCGGACGAACGTACGGACATCTCTACATCGACTCCAATTGACGATGTTTCGTTAGAAGATCATTTTATAAAAATTCTTCAATTAATACAAGATGTTTGGTCAAGAGGTCCTTGAAAGAATTTTGAAAAAATGTAATGAAAAATCTTCTAAGCTCCAAAATTTTTGTCCTTGAACAAGTCGAAGATTGTTGCTGGAATGATAGAAAATGTTAACTAATTTTTTTCTTCAGAAGAGGTTCTTTATAAAATCGATGACTTTTTTTCGGTGAAAGCATAGAGGGGAATTTATAGAGGTCCTTGGCAAAAATCTTCAAAAAATCCCGACTTTTGCCTTGAAGACTAGAAGAAAACCAAAAAAAATTTTGCAAAGAAAATAAAAATATTTAAAAAATCGATGAGCTGGGTCATGAGGTAAAATTCTTAAAAATGTTTCGTTAGAAGATCCTTGTGTAAATATTCTTCAATTACTGCATGATTTTTGGTCAAGAGGTCCTTCAAACAATCTTGGAAAAAAATAGAATAAAAAATCTTCTAAGCTCCACGATTTCGGATTTTGAAGAAATTGAAGATTTTTTCATAAGAGTTCCTTTATAAAATCGACAAAAGTCCTTAAAGGGTAGCTTGAAAAAAACCCCAAAAAACCCCCAAAAAGGAGTTCACTGAAACAAAGAAAAGGAAGGAAAGCCTTGTAAATAAAAATATCATTCGCAGGAATCCGATTCATAATCCAAAACTTTCGAAAAAAAGGAAGATATTGTTGGAATAATATGAGTATTTTATAAAATGTTGATTGTTTTGTGAAGGGGAAAAGAGCCTTTGTTTCCAATTTTAAAAACTTGACCTTAATTTCATAAAATATGCTATGATATTCGAAGTTTTAGGATAGGAATAGGACTTTTCAAAATATTACCCTTTTTCTAAGGACTTCAACCAAATTCGGTTAAAATACTGGTATGGGCGAGATCAAGGGAAAATCGCCTAATACCAATAACGCCATATTTTCTAATGCATATGGTACTCTTAGTGTCTAGTAAGTAAAATGTACAGTCCCGTTGTTCGCTCTGTCAGTGTCCACAGCACTCTCAATTCTTTGCATTCGTCCATCTATTTCCAAATAATTTACTTCCCACAAATAAATTTTCATTGAAGCCGTTAACTCCACATACACCACATATTAAACATACTCCAAAA
The DNA here is from genome assembly GCF_030504385.1 of Musca domestica. Taxonomy (NCBI): domain Eukaryota; kingdom Metazoa; phylum Arthropoda; class Insecta; order Diptera; family Muscidae; genus Musca; species Musca domestica. The sequence goes on along the minus strand of NW_026712156.1, from coordinate 1,439,794 downwards.
ACTCTGTTTACACCAACTCCCTAAAACTGGGTTTATTTACTCTAAAACTTTCGGATCCATGACAAAAAAGTGATTTATTTATTTTTACACATTGTTTTGTCTACATTAAGGCCATGTCTATAGAAAAAACGTAGGAAAATTGTTGCATACTTTTGTTCACAAAGACACCTGTACGCTCACACATATACCCCGCACACACACACTTCAGGAGACAACATACCGCACACACACACACGCACACACTCTTCCTTCTAGGTCAACAATTTTTCTTTCTTCGTACAAAAGAAATTGATTGCACGTTGCTGGCTTAACTTTAGGTTGAGGTGAAATAAATTGCATACTCATAAAAAGGTAGAAAACTAGTGCATACCCTTAGGGATATATCTTGAAGAGTATCCTTGATTTTTTTTCGTATGAGAAAAAAAAAACCTACAACAATAGCAAGTCGTCCAATGTTTTTGTTCGCGTTGTGTCACAACATAATAAAACAAAAAAAGGAGACATATTTGTTTTGAGGTTTTATTTTAAGCCAACCATTGAGGGAGAAAGAGAGTATAACTGTTGCATGCCCTTAGGCGCTGAATAATGTGAACGAAAGATAGGTGTTTTAAAATGGTGTTTTTAACGAGAGGTTGGGTAAGCATTAAAGGTGGGTCTGCTTTTATTTTAAGTGGAGAGTAATTAACAGAGGATTTTTAAGGAATATTTTTTTTTAAGAAGGACGAATGAAAGTGTATTTTTTAAAGAATTTTTTTTTTTTCAAGGACTAACAGAGGCTTATTTTTTTTAAAGAATATTTTTTCAAGGACCAAAATAAACGTGGATTTTTTAAAGAATAATTTCTCAAGGACCAAAATAAACGTGGATTTTTTAAAGAATTTTTTTCAAGGACCAAATTAAACGTAGATTTTCTTAAGAATATTTTTCAAGGACCAAAATAAACGTGGATTTTTTAAAGAATATTTTTTCAAGGATATAAATAAACGTGGATTTTTTAAAGAATAATTTTTTCAAGGACCAAAATAAACGTGGATTTTTTAAAGAATATTTTTTCAAGGACCGGGAGACCAATAAACGTGAATTTTTTAAGGAATATTTTTTCAAGGAGAATTTTTATAAACGTGGATTTTTTAAAAAATATTTTTTCAAGGACCAAAATAAACGTGGATTTTTTAAAAAATATTTTTTCATGGACCAAAATAAACGTGGATTTTTTAAAAAATATTTTTTCAAGGACCAAAATAAACTTGGATTTTTTAAAAAATATTTTTTCAAGACCAGGAGACCAATAAACGTGGATTTTTTAAAGAATATTTTTTCAAGGACCGGGAGACCCATAAACGAGGATTTTTTAAAGAATATTTTTTCAAGGACCGGGAGACCCATAAACGAGGATTTTGTTAAGAATATTTTTTCAAGGACCAAAATAAACGTGGATTTTTTAAAGAATATTTTTTCAAGGTCCTAAATAAACGTGGATTTTTTAAAGAATATTTTTTCAAGGACCTAAATAAACGTGGATTTTTTAAAGAATATTTTTTCAAGGACCTAAATAAACGTGGATTTTTTAAAGAATATTTTTTCAAGGACCTAAATAAACGTGGATTTTTTCAAGAATATTTTTATAAGGACAAACAGAAATGTGGATTTTTTAAAGAATATTTTTTTAAGGACCAACAGAAACGTGGATTTTTTAAAGAATATTTTTACAAGGACCAACATAAACGTGGATTTTTTAAAGAATATTTTTTAAAGGCCCCAAAGAAACGTAGATTTTTTAAAGAATATTTTTTAAAGGCCCCAAAGAAACGTAGATTTTTTAAAGAATATTTTTTCAAGGACCAACAGAAACGTGGATTTTTTAAAGGACCAAAAGACCAATAAACGTGGATTTTTTAAAGAATATTTTTTCAAGGACCAATATAAACGTGGATTTTTTAAAGAATATTTTTTCAAGGACCAAAATAAACGTGGATTTTTTAGAGAATATTTCTTTCAAGGACCAAAATAAACGTGGATTTTTTAAAGAATATTTTTTCAAGGACAAAAATAAACGTGGATTTTTTAAAGAATATTTTTTCAAGGACCAAAATAAACGTGGATTTTTTAAAGAATATTTTTTCAAGGACCAAAATAAACGTGGATTTTTTAAAGAATATTTTTTCAAGGACTACAACAGGCGTGGATTTTTTAAAGAATTTTTATTTTTAAGGATAAAAATAAACGTGATTTTTTTTTAAGAATTTTTATTTTTAAGGATAAAAATAAACGTGGATTTTTTTTTTAAGCATTTTTATTTTTAAGGATAAAAATAAACGTGGATTATTTTTAAGAATTTTTATTTTTAAGGAAAAAATAAATGTGGATTTTTTAAAAAAATTTTATTTTTAAGGATAAAAATAAACGTGGATTTTTTTTAAAAAATTATATTTTTAGGGATAAAAATAAACGTGGATTTTTTTTAAGAATTTTTATTTTTAAGGAAAAAATAAAAGTGGTTTATACAAGGCTTGGATTTTTCAAAGGATAATTTTTTGAGGTTCATAAAAGGCGTGGATTTTTCAAAGCATATATTTTCAAGTTTTATAAAAGGGGTGGATTTTTCAAAGAATATTTTTTTGAGGTTTATAAAAGGCGTGGATTTTTCAAAGAATAGTTTTTCAAGGTCTATAAGAGGCGTGGATTTTTTTAAGAATAGTTTTTCAAGGTCTATTAGCGGCGTGGATTTTTCAAAGAATAGTTTTTCAAGGTCTATAAACGGCGTGGATTTTTCAAAGAATAGTTTTTCAAGGTCTATAATAGTTTTTCAAGGTCTATAAACGGCGTGGATTTTTCAAAGAATAGTTTTTCAAGGTCTATAAACGGCGTGGATTTTTCAAAGAATATTTTTTGAGGTTTATAAAAGTCGTGGATTTTTTAAAGAATAATTTTTTGAGGTTTATAAAAGGCGTGGATTTTTAAAGAATAATTTTTTGAGGTTTATAAAAGGCGTGGATTTTTAAGGAATAATTTTTTGTGGTTTATAAAAGGCGTGGAGTTTTCAAAGAATAATTTATTGAGTTTTATAAAAGTCGTGGATTGTTTTCAAAGAATAATTTATTGAGTTTTATAAAAGTCGTGGATTCTTTTAAGAATATTTGTTCAAGTTTTATAATGTTTTATTTTCAAATTTCCTTTCCTAAATTGAAAATTTGGTCATATTTTCCCTTCATAGCTTAATTGCAATAAATATAATTGTATTGCTTTATTCGTCTGCGTTTAAGCACATAATTGCCGAAGAAATTCCATTTAAATGAATGTCGCCATTCCAAAAATTTATTCCTCCTACAAAATGTCTGCATCAACCCCATTATTTTTTTGGGCAATAAACACCAGCTGTTGCTTGCTCTGGCTTAAGTTAAAAAAACGGCAGCGAAAAAAAAAACAGAAACTCTTGATGCAACATGCATCAGTCTTCTTTATTGAAACAAATTTCGACTGCCAAATGGTAAAAGAAAGCCAAGCATTTCAGCCAAGACAAAGGACACAAGCAAATGAGAGCATTAGCCTTAAAGTAGGCAACATAATGCAGCATGCATTTAAAAATATTCTAAAGAAAGCAACATCGTCTCCACACAAAGAAACTACGACAAATATGCTTTTCAGTTTTCATTTCATTTGCTTTTGGCTTTTTGATAATGCAGTAGACAAACAATAGTCATCGTTGCAAGCCCAGCCAAGCCAGCCCGGCAACCCACCAACCAACTGTCACCGGCAATATTTCTTAAGAAAGTCAACGCCAACAAAAAAAAGGAGAAAAATAAAATAAAGAAAGAAATGTGAAACGACTGCAGCATCATTTGTTCTGGAGTTCTGAAGAAAAGAAAATGGTGACGACAACAAGTGACAGCCAAACAGACAGCTATACCATGTGGCTATGGTTGGCTTGTTTATTTTTCAGCGTTTTTTCTTTTCGCACTGGAACCATCCTGGGATGAGCCTGTAATTATGACAACAAACAACGTGTAATTTCATAGAGAAATCTAGCTTTTAAAAGTCAACATGATTACAGTGCACTTAGCGGGAATAGCAGATTACAAACGTATACTTTAATGGTGCTGAGGAGTGAAGCGGGAGGGGAAGGAATGGAATCTTAATAACATTAAAGCGAAATGAAGTAGAGAACAAATGGAATAATTAAATATATTAAAAGCATACTCTTGGGGACATTATTGTTAATGCAGAAATTAAAGCATAGTTCTAGGGATAAAGAATTGAACATACTCTAAACACAAAATGCACTAAAGGTCCTTGAAAAGATATTCTTTAAAAAATCCATGTTTTTATGAACTAAAGGTCCTTGGAGAAATATTCTTTAAAACATCATGTTTGATGAATTAAAGGTCCTTGAAAAAATATTCTTAAAAAATACATTTTTGTTGTCCTTAAGGTCCTTGAAAAAATATTCTTTAAAAAATCAATGTTTATTTGGTCTTTAAAAAATTACCGTTTATTTGGTCCTAGAAAAAATATTCTTTAAAAAATCCATGTTTATTTGGTCCTTGAAAAAATATTCTTTAAATAATCCACGTTTTTTTGGTCCTAGAAAAAATATTCTTTAAAAAAATCCACGTTTATTTGGTCTTTGAAAAAACATTCTTTAAAAAATCCACGTTTATTGGGCCTTTGGTCCTTCAAAAAATATTCTTTAAAAAATCCACGTTTATTGGGCCTTTGGTAATTCAAAAAATATTATTTAAAAAATCCACGTTTATTTTGTTCCTTGAAAAAATATTCTTTAAAAAATCCACGTTTATTTTGTTCCTTGAAAAAATATTCTTTAAAAAATTCACGTTTATTTTGGTCCTTGAAAAAATATTCTTTAAAAAGTCCACGTTGTTTTGGTCCTTGGCAAAAATATTCTTTAAAAAATCCACGTTTCTTTTGGTCCTCGAAAAAATATTCTGTGAAAAATCCACGTTTCTTTTGGTCCTTGAAAAAATATTCTTTGAAAAATCCACGTTTCTCTTGGTCCTTGAAAAAATATTCTTTAAAAAATCCACGTTAATTGGGCTTTTGGTCCTTGAAAAAATATTCTTTAAAAAATCCACGTTAATTGGGCTTTTGGTCCTTGAAAAAATATTCTTTAAAAAATCCACGTTAATTGGGCTTTTGGTCCTTGAAAAAATATTCTTTAAAAAATCCACGTTAATTGGGCTTTTGGTCCTTGAAAAAATATTCTTTAAAAAATCCACGTTAATTGGGCCTTTGGTCCTTGAAAAAATATTCTTTAAAAAATCCACGTTTAATTTGGTCCTTGAAAAAATATTCTTTAAAAAATCCACGTTTATTTTGGTCCTTGAAAAAATATTCTTTAAAAAATCCACGTTTATTTTGGTCCTTGAAAAAATATTCTTTAAAAAATCCAAGTTTCTGTTGGTCCTTGAAAAAATATTCTTTAAAAAATCCACGTTTATTTTGGTCCTTGGAAAAATATTCTTTAAAAAATCCACGTTTATTTTGGTCCTTGAAAAAATATTCTTTCAAAATCCACGTTTATTTTGGTCCTTGAAAAAATATTCTTTAAAAAATCGACGTTTATTTTGGTCATTGAAAAAATATTCTTTAAAAAATCCACGTTAATTTTGGTCCTTGAAAAAATATTCTTTAAAAAATCCACGTTTATTTTGGTCCTTGAAAAAATCCACGTTTGATGAACTAAAGGTCCTTGAAATAATATTCTTTAAAAAATCCACGTTTATTTTGGTCCTTGAAAAAATATTCTTTAAAAAATCCACGTTTATTTTGGTCCTTGAAAAAATATTCTTTAAAAAATCCACGTTTATTTTGGTCCTTGAAAAAATATTCTTTCAAAATCCACGTTTATTTTGGTCCTTGAAAAAATATTCTTTAAAAAATCGACGTTTATTTTGGTCCTTGAAAAAATATTCTTTAAAAAATCCACGTTTATTTTGGTCCTTGAAAAAATATTCTTTAAAAAATCCACGTTTATTTTGGTCCTTGAAAAAATATTCTTTAAGAAATCCACGTTTATTTTGGTCCCTGAAAAAATATTCTTAAAAAAATCCACGTTTATTTTGGTCCTTGAAAAAATATTCTTTAAAAAATCCACGTTTATTTTGGTCCTTGAAAAAACATTCTTTAAAAAATCCTCGTTTTTTTTGGTCCTTGTAAAAATATTCTTTAAAAAATCCGCGTTTTTTGGTCCTTCCGTGATTAAAAAATTATTCTTTAAAAAATCCACGTTTATTTGGTCCTTGAAAAAATATTCTTTAACGAATCTATATTTGTTGGTCCTTAAAAAGTACTCTTTAAAATTTATTTTTAAAAATTTAAGTTTCTTCCTGTTCTTTTTTTTCATATTTGCTTTTCGTCCCCTATCATCCAAAATGCGGTTAGATTTAATTCCGTATTTGCTCTTCCAAATTGTAATCTTTACTTAGTTTCGTTAATCATTTTAAATGTCCGTTATCGTGTTTAGACCACTTTAATTTTGCTGTTTCTTTCCACCGTTTTTTATTCACTTTTTCTTGGCAATTTTTGTTTTTCCGTGCATCTCGCCATGATCCCATTTACTTAGCAGAAGGAGCAGAGCTCATTTCAATTTCTATGAATTTCACTGAATCCTGGCCAGCATATCTGTTTACATTCCATCCGTGTTTACAGAGTCCTTGGTAGGGTTTTTATTTCTTTCGGTTGGTCGGTCGGTCTGTCCGACATCCATATTTAGTGTTTAAATGTGCAAAGAACATTTTACATGATTTGCATAAAAATTAGTTTAGGTTTTTTCTTCCACGTTGTTTTTTGCATTTTTGCTCCCTGCATGCTCTTTCACGTTGGTTTCAGTTACACGTTTCCATTTTTTCTTCCTTTTGCTCTGCTTCCTTTTTTTCTAATTTCGTGGTCCGAGTTGCAATAAAAAATATGTGTTTCGAGTTTATAAATTTTAGAAAGTGTTTTAAATGTTCACGTATTTCTTTCCGCATTTGTTTTGCCAGCATTCGTTTCGAGTTGTTGCATATCGTGTTTTTTGCTTTTATAATATAATGCAATTGCAGGTTTGGAACATTTGGGGAAAGAGGGTCGTAAGGGAAGATACACTTTCTGGCAAAATTGTTAATCTTGAAGCGAAACACATAAATGTTTTGTTTGAGATATAAAATGTTGGTATTTTAAAATTATTATGCTAAGGATAATGAACGAAAAAAAGGAGAAAAAGAAAAACGAAAATTTTGTTTAAAGAAATTCTTTAAAAAATCCACGTTTCAAGGCCTTTGAGGACTAGAAAAAAATTCTTTAAAAAATCCTCGTTTCAAGGCTTTAGAAAAAAATTCTTTAAAAAATCCAATCTGTTTCAAGGCCTTGGAGGACTAGAAAAAAATTCTTTAAAAAATCCAAGTTTCAAGGCCTTGGAGGACTAGAAAAAAATTCTTTAAAAAATCCAAGTTTCAAGGCCTTGGAGGACTAGAAAAAAATTCTTTAAAAACTCCAAGTTTCAAGGCCTTTGAGGACTAGAAAAAAATTCTTTAAAAAATCCACGTTTCAAGGCCTTTGAGGACTAGAAAAAAATTCTTTAAAAAATCCACGTTTCAAGGCCTTTGAGGACTAGAAAAAAATTCTTTAAAAAATCCACGTTTCAAGGCCTTTGAGGACTAGAAAAATATTTTTTTTAAAAATCCACGTTTTAAAACCTTTGAGGACTAGAAAAAAATTCTTTAAAAAATCCACGTTTCAAGACATTGGAGAACTAGAAAAAATTCTTTAAAAGATCCACGTTTCACGGTATTGGATGACTAGAAAAAAGTTATTTAAAAAAACCATGTGTCAAGGCCTTGGAGGACTAAAAAAATATTCTTTAAAATTAGTAAAAATTGGTTGTTTTTGAAAAATATTCTTTAAAAATTCCACGTTTCAAGGCCTTGGAGGACTAGAAAAATATTCTTTAAAAAATCCACATTCCAAGGCTTTGAAGGACTAAAACAAATTTTTTAAAATTCGTAAAAAATTAGTGAGTCCTTAAAAACATATTCCTTTAAAAATCAACGTTTCAAGTCCTTGAAAGACTAAAACAGATTTTTTAAAATTCGTAAAAATTAGTTAGTTCTTAAGAAATATTCCTTAAAAAATCCACATTTCAAGGCTTTGAAGGACTAAAACTATATCGTAAAAATAAGCTAGTCCTTAAAAAATATTCTTTAAAAAAATCCACGTTTCAAGGCCTTGAAGGACTAACAAAATTTGCCCTTGAAAATTAAAAAATACACGTTTCAAAGCCTAGAGGGACTAAAAAAATTCTTTAAAATTCGAAAAAAATGGTTGGTCCTTGAAAAATATTCTTTAAAAAATCCAAGTTTGATTGGTCCTTGAAAAATATTCTTTAAAAAATCCAAGTTTGATTGGTCCTTGAAAAATATTCTTAAAAAAAATCTACGCTTCTGTTGGTTATTGAAAAATATTCTTTAAATAAATCTACGCTTCTGTTGGTCCTTGAAAAAGATTCTTGAAAAAATCTACGCTTCTGTTGGTCCTTGAAAAAGATTCTTTAAAAAATCCACGTTTATTTATATCCTTGGAAAAATATTCTTTGAAAAATCCACGTTTATTTATATCATTGAAAAAATATTCTTTGAAAAATCCACGTTTATTTATATCCTTGAAAAATTCCTCTTTAAAAAACCATGCTTCCGTTGATGCTTGAAAAAAATATTCTTAAAAAAATACACGCCTCTGTTGTTGCTTGGAAAAAATATTCTTAAAAAAATCCAAGCCTAGGTTGATGCTTGAAAAAATATTTTTTAAAAAATCCACGCCTCGGTTGATGCTTTAAAAAATATTTTTTAAAAAATCCACGCCTCGGTTGATGCTTGAATAAATATTTTTTAAAAAATCCAAGCCTTGGTTGATGCTTGAAAAAATATTTTTTATAAAAATCCACGCCTCGGTTGATGATTGAAAAAATATTTTTTAAAAAATCCACGCCTCGGCTGATGCCGAAAAAAATTCTTTAAAAAATCCACGTTTCAAGGCCTTTGAGGACTAGAAAAAAATTCTTTAAAAAATCCACATTTCAAGGCCTTTGAGGACTAGAAAAAAATTCTTTAAAAAATCCACGTTTCAAGACATTGGAGAACTAGAAAAAATTCTTTAAAAGATCCACGTTTCACGGTATTGGATGACTAGAAAAAAGTTATTTAAAAAAACCATGTGTCAAGGCCTTGGAGGACTAAAAAAATATTCTTTAAAATTTGTAAAAATTGGTTGTTTTTGAAAAATATTCTTTAAAAATTCCACGTTTCAAGGCCTTGGAGGACTAGAAAAAAATCTTTAAAAAATCCACGTTTCAAGGCCTTGGAGGACTAGAAAAAAAGTCTTTAAAAAAATTCACGTTTCAAGGCTTTGAAGGACTAAAAAATTCTCTGAAATTAGTAAAAATTTGTTAGTCCCTAAAAAATATTCTTTAAAAAATCCACATTCCAAGGCTTTGAAGGACTAAAACAAATTTTTTAAAATTCGTAAAAAATTAGTGAGTCCTTAAAAACATATTCCTTTAAAAATCAACGTTTCAAGTCCTTGAAAGACTAAAACAGATTTTTTAAAATTCGTAAAAATTAGTTAGTTCTTAAGAAATATTCCTTAAAAAATCCACATTTCAAGGCCTTGAAGGACTAAAACTATATCGTAAAAATAAGCTAGTCCTTAAAAAATATTCTTTAAAAAAATCCACGTTTCAGGGCCTTGAAGGACTAACAAAATTTGCCCTTGAAAATTAAAAAATACACGTTTCAAAGCCTAGAGGGACTAAAAAAATTCTTTAAAATTCGAAAAAAATGGTTGGTCCTTGAAAAATATTCTTTAAAAAATCCAAGTTTGATTGGTCCTTGAAAAATATTCTTTAAAAAATCCAAGTTTGATTGGTCCTTGAAAAATATTCTTAAAAAAAATCTACGCTTCTGTTGGTTATTGAAAAATATTCTTTAAATAAATCTACGCTTCTGTTGGTCCTTGAAAAAGATTCTTGAAAAAATCTACGCTTCTGTTGGTCCTTGAAAAAGATTCTTTAAAAAATCCACGTTTATTTATATCCTTGGAAAAATATTCTTTGAAAAATCCACGTTTATTTATATCCTTGAAAAAATATTCTTTGAAAAATCCACGTTTATTTATATCCTTGAAAAATTCTTCTTTAAAAAACCATGCTTCCGTTGATGCTTGAAAAAAATATTCTTAAAAAAATACACGCCTCTGTTGTTGCTTGGAAAAAATATTCTTAAAAAAATCCAAGCCTAGGTTGATGCTTGAAAAAATATTTTTTAAAAAATCCACGCCTCGGTTGATGCTTTAAAAAATATTTTTTAAAAAATCCACGCCTCGGTTGATGCTTGAATAAATATTTTTTAAAAAATCCAAGCCTAGGTTGATGCTTGAAAAAATATTTTTTATAAAAATCCACGCCTCGGTTGATGATTGAAAAAATATTTTTTAAAAAATCCACGCCTCGGTTGATGCTTAATTTTTAAAAAAATCCAAGCCTAGGTTGATGCTTGAAAAAATATTTTTTAAAAAATCCACGCCTCGGTTGATGCTTAATTTTTAAAAAAATCCAAGCCTAGGTTGATGCTTGAAAAAATATTTTTTAAAAAATCCACGCCTCGGTTGATGCTTAATTTTTAAAAAAATCCAAGCATAGGTTGATGCTTGAAAAAACATTTTTTAAAAAATCCACGCCTCGGTTGATGCTTAATTTTTAAAAAAATCCACGCCTCGGTTGATGCTTGAAAAAATATTCTTTAAAAAATCCACCCCTCGGCTGATGCTTAAAAAAAATATTTTTTAAAAAAATCCACGCCGCGGTTGATGCTTGAAAAAAAATTTTTTATGGATGCTTAAAAAATATTTTTTTAAAAAATCCACGCGTAGGTTGATGCTTGAAAAAATATTTTTTTAAAAATTCCACGACTCTGTCGGTGCTTAAAAAAATAATTTTTTAAAAATCCACGACTCGTTTGATCCTTGAAAATATATTTTTTAAAAAATCCACGCCTCGGTTGATGCTTAAAAATATATTAAAAAAAATCCACACCTCTGTTGATGCCTGAAAAAATATTTTTTAAAAAATCCACGCCTTAGATTATGCTTGAAAAAATATTTTTTTAAAAAATCGACGTCTCGGTTGATGCCTGAAAATTTTTTTTGTTAAAATCCACGCCTCGGTTGATGCCTGAAAAAATATTATTTTTAAAAACTCTCGTTCATATTTCACGCCCAACAATGTCCTTAAATTATTCCCTTTTGTGTTTTACTTTTTTGGCTACTTTAAATAAGACGTTGTATTTTCACAATTTTCCTTTTCTTATGGCCTCATGTTTTCCTCGTTATGCTGTCCTGTCTATTTTATTGTCCAGTATTTGTGGAAATTTGAATAGTTTTACTTTTCCAGCTTTAACATCATCAAAACTGGCGCTTTTCTTAGAAGTTTTTTTTTTTTTTTTGAAGTTCCACTAACGAAACCAAATTTAACAATGGCAAAGAAACTTTGTTTGAGGCTTTCAAAAAGAAAAAAAACAACAGAAGTTTGGGCTATCTTTTCTTCGTAAAGTTGTTTGGAACATCGTTAGGAAAAGAGAATTGAAAAATTAGTTGGAAATGAAGACAAGCAAAGGTTTTGGGAAACTTTAAAATGTCCTGGGAGATAAAGGAAGATGGCTTAGTATTTTTGACATTTTACAAGATTTTCACTATTTAAGTTATTTATTTTAAAGGCTGGGTTACCTGTCCCTGGCCTGCGTCTGTGTGTGTGATTCCAAAATTATTTACACCAAACGTTCTTTTCCATCGTTTTTTTTTCTGTTCTCTTTCATTTTTATACTCATATTCCACAAAAAGCTTTTACCAAAATTAACATGTATTGCTTTTAACGACAAAATATTTTCACAGCGTTTTTTTTCTGCTAACTCTAAGCGAGACAGTCTCAAGTGACTCTCTGTTTTTTTGCAATCTGTACTTAGCGACAATACACGTACCACCGGGCTTCCCACTCACATCCCGAATTAGAGGAAATACAAAGTGGATATGTATGTATTGCTGTATGGACTCAAATACATAAATACGTACATACATACATACATACAAATAAACATAAATGTATAGAAATATTTATTTTTTATTTGCAGCACTCGTGAAGTCCTTCAAATACATTTGCAAAAAAAAAATGTGAAAATATAAATTGCAAATATTGTCGTTACGTAAAACGTAAAGTGGACTAAGTCAAATATTTTTTTATGAAATAACCGATTTAGGAACAACCTATTCCGAAGTGCAGATTAAGATCATGGGGAACTTGGGAGTCCCTTATTAAAAAAATCCTCGCCTCGTATGGTCCTTGAAAAAGTATTCTTTAAAATTAGAAGGCCCGTATGGTCCTTGAAAAAATATTCTATAACGAAGTCACGCCTCGTACGGTCCTTGAAAAACTCCATTTGTAGTTGGGAGTCCCTTATTAAAATATCCTCGCTTCGTATGGTCCTTGAAAAAGTATTCTTTAAAATTCGAAGGCCCGTATCGTCCTTGAAAAAATATTCTACAACGAAGTCTGGCCTCGTACGGTCCTAGAAAAAATCCCTTTGTAATATGGTCCTTGAAAAAATATTCGATAACGAATCCATGCCAGGTACGTCCATGAAAAAAATCCCTTTGTAGAAAGTTAGATAACAAAATTCCTTTTTGTCCTGCCAATTATTATTGGAATTTGAAAAAGCTTGACAATTTAAGTAGCAATCATCATAAAAATTTTTCTCTTCAATGCTTCCTATTTCTGATATTTTTCATATTTTCAAGGTAGCTTTTCTGTGCTGCGACAAAAAAAAATAAAATCTAAATTGCTCCATTGCTTCCTTTCTTGAATGCTGTCATTTGGTAGAAGCAGAAAAGGAACATTTGTTGTTGTTATTATATAAAAAAAATATTTTGCAATCGAAAATATTTTTGAGAATATTTTCAATGCCTCCCCCCACACTTACAATTGCTTCATTTGCATTTTTGGCAATATTTCATCAAATTTGGTTACATATACAACTTATTTGTTGAAGGTTGCTAAGTTATGAGCTTTTTTTGATTTAAAAAAGTATTATATCAAATTTCCTGGCAAAATAACAGGAGGGTATAAAAAGTATAATCAAAATGTAACAATCAAAGATTTTTAAAAATATTTTTTCAAGGGCTATCAGACCAATTAAATCGAATTTTTACAACTATTTTGCAAGGATTTTTTGAAGAAAATTTTTTCAAGGACCAACAATTGTAGATTTTTAAAGAATATTTTTTTAAGGACCAAAAGAGGCGTGGATTTTTTAAAAAATATTATTTCAAGCATCAACAGAGGCGTGGATGTTTTAAAGAATATTTTTTCAAGCATCAACAGAGGCGTGTTTTTTTTTTAAAGAATATTTTTCAAGGACCAAAAGAAACGTGGACTTTTTAAAGAATACTTTTTAAAGCACCAACGGAGGCGTGGACTTTTTAAAGAATACTTTTTTCCAGCTTCTATAAAGGCGTGAATTTTTTAAAGAATATTTTTTCAAGGACCAACAGAGGCGTGATTTTTTTAAAGAATATTTTTTTTCAAGCATCAACAGATGCGTGATTTTTTTAAGGAATATTTTTTCAAGGACCAATAGAGGCGCGGATTTTTAAAGAATATTTTTTTCAAGTACCATAAAATGAGTGGATTTTTAAAGAATATGTTTTTCAAGGTCATAAAGGAGTGGATTTCAAAAAGAAATTCTTCAAGGGCCAAACGTGGATTTTTGAAGAACATTTTTTTCAAGGGCCAAACGTGGATTTTTAAAGAACATTTTTTTCAAGGGCCAAACGTTGATTTTTAAAGAATATTTTTTTCAAGGGCCAAACGTTGATTTTTAAAGAATATTTTTTTCAAGGGCCAAACGTTGATTTTTAAAGAATATTTTTTTCAAGGGCCAAACGTTGATTTTTAAAGAATATTTTTTTTCAAGGCCATAAGGGGGTGGATTTAAAAAAAAAATCTTCAAGGGCCAAACGTTGATTTTTAAAGAATATTTTTTTTCAAGGCCATAAGGGGGTGGATTTAAAAAAAAAATCTTCAAGGGCCAAACGTGGATTTTTTTAGAATATTGTTTCACGGAACAATAACCGTGTATGTATAAAGAATATTGTTTCAAGGACCGTTAGACCAATAAACGTGGATTTTTTAAAGATTTTTTTTAAAGAATCAACAAAAGATGGACTTTTAAATAATATTTTTTCAACGATCAAAAACAATGAAACTTGAAAAACTAAACTTTCAAACCAGGATTTTTTTAAAAAATTGTTTTTCAAGGATATATTCCAAAACAATTTTTTTAAGGACCTTTAGTTCTCAAACGTTTTTTTATAAAATATTTTTTTTATGGATCAACAAATGTGGCGTTTTTAAAGAATATTTTTCAAGGATCAATTAACGTGGATTTTTTAAAGGGGCAATCAGATGTGGATTGTTTAAAGAAGATTTTTCAAGGACTATCCGACCAATAAACCTGGATTTTTTAAAGAATATTTGTTCAAGTATTCTAGACCATATAACTGTGATTTTTTAAAGATTATTTTTTCGCCAAACGTGGATTTGTTAAAGAATATTTTTTAAAGGACCATCAGACATTTAGTTCGTCAAACGTGGATTTTTAAAAAAATATGTTTTTCAGACCATCAGACCTTTACTTCGACAAACTTGGATTGAGAGAAAAATTAAGACCATGTCGACATACATGGATTAAAAAAAATTTAAGACCTTTAGTTCGTCAAATGTGGATTTTTTAAAAAAATAATTTTTAAGAATTTTTAGTTCATCGAACTGGAATTTTTTAAGAATATTTTTTTCAAGGACCTTAAGGCTAACCAACTGCGATTTTTAAAATATATTTTTAAGGACTTCTAGGCCAAGGAACTTGGATTTTTCATAGAATATTTTTTGAAGGACCTTTAGTCCAATCAACTTTAAGTTTCTAAGAATTTTTTTCATGTACCTTTCGGTCAAATAACTTGGAATTTTTAAAAAACTTTTTTTCAAGGACCATTTTTTCAACCATCTTGAATTTTTGGTGAACATTTTCTCAAGGACCTTTTACTGATCAATTGTGAGTTTTTGAACGGTAGATTCTCAGGGACCTTTAGGCTAACCAACTCCGATTTTTATAGAATATCTTTCAAAGACTTTTAGACCATAAAATTTTTATTTTTAAAGAAATTTGTTTAAAGGACAATATTAGGCATGTATTGTTTTGAAGCACCAGTAAATGTGTTATTTGCCATAGGAGTTATTTTTAAAATAGCTCCGGTAACGAATATCACAGACAAAAAACAATACAACTGATAAGGTGGCTCTTCCCGAAACCTAGGCATTCACTGCCTTACCCCCTGGTAAAGAGTACCATTATTCTCCACCAATAAACAAAAGTTGTTTTTATAAAAACCACGATAATGGGATTAAGCCTGACTATTTAACAACAACAAAATAATACAGTATCTCTGACAAACATGCTAACACTGTTCTGTGGATTTTTTGAATATATTTGTTCAAGGACTAATAAACGTGAATTTTTTGAAGAATTTTTTTTAAAGATTAATTTACGTGGATTTAAAGAAAATATTTTTTAAATACCTTCAGTCCAATAAAGGTGGATTTTTTAAAATTTTTTTTTCAAAGACCATAAAAATAATAAATATTGTTTGTTAAAATTACCAGCACAGAGAAAATTCTTAAAAAAATCCACTTTTTACGTCCTCTAGACATCAGAGAACAGAAAGAAAATCTTTAAAAAAAATTATATTTTAGGACCTTTAATGACAAGAAAGACTAGGACCGTTGATGACTGGGAGGGAATTCCTTAAAAAATCCATGCTTTACACCAAGTGATGACTGGAAAGAAATTCTTAAAGCAATCCTTTTAGGACCTTCGATTACTAGAAAGAAATTTTTTAAAAAAATACTTGTTAGTACCTTGGATTTTTGGAAAAAATCCACGACTTAGAAACATGGTTGACTAAAAAAAATCTTTGAAAAATCCACATTTTACGACTTGTATGTATGTAAAAAAAAAACATTTAAGAACCTTCGATGACTATAATAAATTCTTTCTAAAATCCACGTTCTTGGTTGGCTATAAAATAATTATTTGAAAAATCAACTTTTAAAGTCTTTGGACTAGAAAAAATCTTTAAAAAGTCCCCGTTTTAAGGCCTTTGATGAGTAGAGTAAATTTCTTACAAAATCTTCCTTCTAGACTAGAAAAAATTTCTTTAAAAAATCTCCGTTTCAAAGCCTTTTAGGACCAGAAATCTTCAAAAATTCACGTTTTAGGACCTCTGATGACCGAAAACAATTTTTTGAGAAATCTCACGTTTCAAAGCCTTTGGAAAAATGATCTGGAAAAAATGTTTAAAAAAATCCTCGTTTCAAGGCCTTCGATGACAGTAACGAAATTCTCGTTTCAAGGGCTTAGGTGAGAAGAATTCCTTCAATTCTGGTTTATAAAAAACCCAGAAATCCAGAAAATCTGGTTTAAAAAAAAAATAGAAAAAGAAAAAATAAAACTTTGCATGAATGACAAGAAATAAATTCTTTAAAGAAGCCATATTACAAAATTGTTGACGACTAAAACAAACCTATTCAAAAAATCCGTTACAGATTTTTCTGGATTACAAATATTTGTGGATTTTTTAAAGGAAAAATAGACGCTAATTTTTTGCAACCTGGATTTTTTAAGATTATCGTGAGATATAAAAATATAATAAAAACAATTTTTTTTGATTAAAAAACCAAGATTGTATTTAAGATTTTTTTTAGAAAAAAAATAATTGAAGATTTCCCAAGATTTTTTAAATGTCGTGGAATTTTTAAGAATTTTTCACTGTCAACATTTTGTAATTTTGAAGATTTCTTTTAAATATCTAAATTGGTAAAGTATATAGTAGAGCTGAGCCTGTCATGTAATATGTCTCGGTAGATCTGAAACCCTTTGGGCTAAAATAAATGAATTCCTTAATACAATATTGGACTGCTAAAAATTATACACCGTGAGGTTTATAAGCTACTTTTCTATCCTCCCATTTTTATGGTTGACAACTCTGACTCACTGTAATCCACCAAAAAAAAAAAAAAAACTTCATCTAAAATTTTATCCATTTCCGCATGACTTGGTTCAAATTGTATCTATACGACAAATAGCCTCTGGCTATGTGTTTGTACAACTCATTAACATCAATAATGCTTTGATGATGTATATATTTATGTATGTGTGTGTGTGAGAGTTTTTTATTTCGTGTTTTTTTGTGACCACCTAACCAATCTCCGATTTCCCTCTGGCATCGAGATGAAAGTTGAAGGTCGTAGATCTTCAATTTTATAGTTTGTTTATTTTTTTGAGTTTCATATTTTGTTTTTCTTTTTTTGGTTGTTCAACATAAAATGAAAATTGCTAATTTTCCATCGATATAATCACATCAAAAGAGGAAGAGAAAAACCACACGAAAAGGAGTAACCATGGCAATGCTCCCAGGAGGGTAATCGAGGGAGATAACAAGTGGTGAATGGGAGGAGGAATAAAAGAATTAAAGAATATTTTTTCAAGCATCAATAGAGGTGTGGATTTTGTAAGAATATTTTTTTCATGCATCAACAGAGCGTGGATTGTTTTAAGAATATTTTTCAAGGACCAATCAAACGTGGATATTTTAAAGAATATTTTCTCAAGGACCAATGAAGCGTGGATTTTTTAAAGAATACTTCTTCAAGAACCAATCAAACGTGGATTTTTTAAAGAATATTTTCTCAAGGACCATTGAAGCGTGGATTTTTTAAAGAATAACCAATAGAGGCCTGAAGTTTTTAAAGAATATTTTTCTATGACCAGCAGATGCCTGTAGTTTTTAAAGAATATTTTTTCAAGAACCAATAGAAGCCAGGAGTTTTTAAATAATATTTTTTCAAGGACCAACAGAGGCGTGGATTTTTTTAAGAAATATTTTTCTATGACCAGCAGATGCCTGTAGGTTTTAAAGAATATTTTTTCAAGAATCAATAGAGGCCTGGAGTTTTTAAATAATATTTTTTCAAGGACCAACAGAGGCGTGGATTTTTTTAAAGAATATTTTTTTTAAAGACCAACAGAGGCCTGGATTTTTTAAAGAATATTTTTCAAGGACCAACAGAGGCCTGGATTTTTTTAAAGAATATTTTTCAAGGACCAACAGAGGCCTGGATTTTTTTAAAGAATATTTTTTCAAGGACCAACAGAGGCCTGGATTTTTTTAAAGAATATTTTTTCAAGGACCAACAGAGGCGTGGATTTTTTTAAAAAATATTTTTTCAAGGACCAAAAGAGGCGTGGATTTTTTTAAAGAATATTTTTCAAGGACCAACAGAGGCCTGGATTTTTTTAAAGAATATTTTTTCAAGGACCAACAGAGGCCTGGATTTTTTTAAAGAATATTTTTTCAAGGACCAAAAGAGGCGTGGATTTTTTTAAAGAATATTTTTCAAGGACCAACAGAGGCCTGGATTTTTTTAAAGAATATTTTTTCAAGGACCAACAGAGGCCTGGATTTTTTGAAGAATAATTTTTCAAGGACCAACAGAGGCCTGGATTTTTTGAAGAATATTTTTTCAAGGACCAACAGAGGCCTGGATTTTTTGAAGAATATTTTTTTTAATATTTTAGACTTTTCATTGCCAATTTAAAAATCCTGAAATACGGACTTTTTACAGATTACGAAGGGTTTTTTTAGATTCCCTTATTTTTCCCTAATTTCTTTAAAGCGCCATGAATAAAGCCACAAGTGAGTTGTGGAATAGTTTGAAATTTATTTTCCTTCCTTCTTCCTTCATCCTCACTTTCCTAAATATTTATTCAGGTCCATTGTTCTGCATTGTTACAAATATTTAGACAATCTGTCTAAATGTCGAAAGTTTTTGGTGAGAATAAAAGAATGCGTGTGTGTGTGTCCACCTCACTTCCCAACTGAGATAGTTCAAAGTTCATCTTTCTCTTGTGGTAATTTCGTGAAGTAGGAGGCTACGGTAAGTAAATTTCCTAGACCTAAACTTTTTACTACCACAAGGATAGGTGGGACTATTTGAACATTTGTGGTTTCAAAAATTAAAGATCGTTGTGGTTTTGGGTTACCATATTACTTTGTTCTCTTGGGGACAGTTAAGATATTTTGCTGATTTAAGCAAAGAAGCAAAAAAACTATTTTTGACAATTGAAGAAAAATTACAACAATTAGTAATGGAAAATGTAGATTCGCCATCCGGTTTTAAATAAAGGAATCATTAAAAAAGACTTCAATACCATTTAAAATTTTGCAGTTTAAAAATTGGTTCTTTCTTTTTTAATTCCTTGGCAAAGAATTTCTATTTTTGGCTCACAGCCAAAAAATTCCGAAATTCAACAAATGTGCTGTAAAATAATTGTTTTGAAATGAAAACTTTCTCGGCTATCGGATATGTTCAACGGAAGGAAGTTTGAAGCAAATAATTGTAGGTGGTTCAAATGTCACAGGAGTCATAAAATTAGAGTTGACAAATTAAAAAATAAGTTTGGAATAAGTTTTCTTTCTAAATAGAGGTAAATAACAAATTAATGAGAATAATTTTCAAAGGACCATCCAGGCTATAAATGTAGACTTTTTAGAGAATATTCTTTCAAGGATCTTCAGACCTATAAACGTGGATTTTTTAAAGAATATTTTTCAAGGACCACCTGACCAATAAACGTGGGTTTTTATTTGAAAATATTTTTCAAGGACCACCTGACCAATAAACGTGGGTTTTTTTTTGAAAATATTTTCCAAGGACCATCAGAACAATAAACGTGGATTCTTTAAAGAATATTTTTCAAGGACCATCAGACAAATAAACTTGGATTTTTTAAAGAATATTTTTCAAGGACCATCAGACAAATAAACTTGGATTTTTTAAAGAATATTTTTCAAGGACCATTTGACAAGTAAATGTGGATTTTTTAAATAATATTTTCCAAGGACCATCCAGGCTATAAACGTGGATTTTTTGAAGAATATTTTCCAAGGACCACCTGACCATCAAACGTGGATTTTTTAATGAATATTTTCCAAGGACAACCTGACCAATAAACGTGGATTTTTTAATGAATATTTTCCAAGGACAACCTGACCAATAAACGTAGATTTTTTAAAAAAATATTTTCCAAGGACAACCTGACCAATAAACGTAGATTTTTTAAAAAAATATTTTCCAAGGACAACCTGACCAATAAACGTCGATTTTTTTGAAGATAATATTTCAAGGACCATCTGATAAATAAACGTGGATTTTTAAAAAAGTATTTTCCAAGGACAACCTGACCAATAAACGTGGATTTTTTAAATAATATTTTTAAAGGACCACCAGGCCAATAAACGTGGATTTTTTAAAGATTTTTTTTTAAAGGACCACCAGGCCAATAAACGTGGATTTTTTAAAGATTTTTTTTTAAAGGACCACCAGGCCAATAAACGTGGATTTTTTAAAGATTATTTTTTAAAGGACCACCAGGCCAATAAACGTGGAGTTTTAAAGATTATTTTTAAAAAGACCATCCAGGCTATAAACGTGGATTTTTTAAAGATTATTTTTCAAAATACTTTTTTTTTATAAGTGGCAATTTGATTTTTTTAAAGAATATTGTTTTCGAGGACCATTAAACGTGGATTTGTTTAAAGATTTTTTTTTTATAAGTGGCAATTTGATTTTTTTAAAGAATATTTTTTTCGAGGGCCAATAAATGTTGATTTTTAATGAATATTTTTTCAAGGACCAACAAACGTGGATTTTTAAAAAAAATATTTTTTCCAGGACCAATAAACATGGATTTTTTAAAGAATATTTTTTCAAGGACCAACAAATGTGGATTTTTTAAAAAATATTTTTTCATGGACCAATAATCATGGATTTTTAAAGAACTTTTTTTTCGAGGGCAAAAAGATGTTGTTTTTTTTTAAAGAATATTTTTTCGAGGGCCAATAAATGTTGATTTTTAATGAATATTTTTTCAAGGACCAACAAACGTGGATTTTTAAAAAAATATTTTTTCCAGGACCAATAAACATGGATTTTTTAAAGAATATTTTTTCAAGGACCAACAAACGTGGATTTTTTAAAAAATATTTTTTCATGGACCAAGAAACATGGATTTTTAAAGAACGTTTTTTTCGAGGGCAAAAAGATGTTGATTTTTTTAAAGAATATTTTTTTCGAGGGCCAATAAATGTTGATTTTTAATGAATATTTTTTCAAGGACCAACAAACGTGGATTTTTAAAAAAAATATTTTTTCCAGGACCAATAAACATGGATTTTTTAAAGAATATTTTTTCAAGGACCAACAAACGTGGATTTTTTAAAAAATATTTTTTCATGGACCAATAAACATGGATTTTTAAAGAACTTTTTTTTCGAGGGCAAAAAGATGTTGTTTTTTTTAAAGAATATTTTTTTCGAGGCCCAATAAACGTGGATTTTTGTTAAAGAATATTTTTTTCCAGGGCCAATAGATGTGGATTTTTTTTAAAGAATATTTTTTTCGAGGGCCAATAACCGTGGTTTTTTCAGAGAATATTTTTTCACGATTATTTTTCAAAGAACCATCAGAAAAATAAAAGTGGATTTTTTTATGAAATATTTTTTTCGAGGAACAGTGGATTTTTTTAAGGAATATTTTTTTCGAGGACAAGTAAGCGTGGATTTTTTACGGAATATTTTTTTCGAGGTCCAAGAAACGCCGATTTTTTTAATGAATATTTTTTTTTTCGAGGACAAGTAAGCGTGGATTTTTTACGGAATATTTTTTTCGAGGACCAAGAAACGCCGATTTTTTTAATGAATATTTTTTTTTCGAGGACCAGTAAACTTGAATTTTTTAATGAATATTTATTTTTCAAGATAATTTTTCAAAGGACTTTTCAGACTAGAAACGTGGATTTTGTAAAGAGTATTTGTTTTCGAGATTATTTTTCAAAGGACCTTGCAGACTACAAATTTTTTGAAGATTATTTTTGAGGACCAATGGAAATAATGTTTTTTTTAATTATTGGGAATAATGTAATTGTTTTTAATATTTTTTTGCAAAAAATGTGTGCAAGGACTTTATTTAACTTCATATAAATCAGACCATGTGACCACAAACACATGTCCTTTTCACACACTCATCCTTTTTTATCCCAAAAAAAATAATAAATCTTGAGACGTTTACATTACAATTTCAGTTGTCATGCCAGCTGTTTCACCTCATTCATATGTGAATGTCCTTTCAATACCGTACCTTGATGTGACCCAAAATGCTTTTAAAAAAATAATCCCAGCTTATAAGCATCATATCCGCTGCTTCCACATAAGGACGCAAGTATTGATGCCGATCGACAAAGGTAAGTAATACTTAAGAGACATATTTCCAAGGTAGACAAAATCTCCTCCATTAGCAACGGTCAAAAGGGGGGGGGGGGGGGGGGGGGACAGTTGTATTACAACCTGAATAAATATTTATTTAAGAATTTTTGGTAAGTAAGACAAGACATATGAATGAGAAGCACACACACGAAGGGAGTAACTCCCAAGCTCCACATGTCTGTGGATAGTTCTCGTGGAGCCATCTATCAATTGAAAGATTTTATAAAGATCTTGCGTATCAATCGAAAGATGCTTCCGGAAACGGAAATGCCAAGGTAACAAAAGGGCTTAGTGTGCTCTCGTCACAGGGTGCATATGTGTGCGTGAATCTTTCAGAATTCTTTTCATTCTATTTTTGTGCATTGAAATTTCAAATGTCTAAGTAAAGATTTCCATATGAATTTGTGCGGTAAAAGGATTTTTGGCAATGTTTGCTTAAACATTTAAGGAAAATTACTTACATGCTGGGAGGACATCATGGGATTTTTGTTAGGGGATAAATATTGGGGGTTTATTCTTTTAGGAGATTTGAAAAATGTTTTTGTCAAAGAAAAACATTTTTTCAATGGATTTATCATTTAGTGAAATATAAAAATACAAAATTAAAATATAGAGCCTAAGAATATCAGGAAAAATTCGAAAAAAAAAAAATATTTAAAGATCCGCATAAGAAGAAAATAATTTTTAAAACCCCCCTTGGCCTTTGGGAAAATATTAAAAAACTTTCCTCAAAAAATTATTAAATTTATAATATCATAAAAAAGGATATATCCACATTTGGTCCTTTGGAAACTGTTAAAAAAAAATTCTGAAAAATCAACTTTTAGGGCTTTGAAAAATACATTGGTAGGGAAAATATTAAAAAAATATTCTGCTTCCATTCTTGGAAAATATTGGAAAATTTCTATAATAAAATTAATTTAAGAGGTCCTTAAAATAAACTATTTGCGAGATGTTTTTAAAAATTCTTGTTGAGTCCTGGGAAACTGTAAAAAACGATAGAAATCAGCTGTGGCCCAAAGTCCCTGGCAAAATATTGGAAAATATACCAATTTTTATCCTTAGAAGTTATATAAAACAATTTAGGCCATCTAGGATTAGTCAAAAACCCTCCCCAACTAAAACAAGCAAAAAGCTGTAAGGTCGACCGTGTCGAACATCGAATACCCTCCACCATTTGGAACGAATTGTTAAAATCTGTTATAATCTCCAAAATACCAAATGTAGCTATTATGTTAACGAAACTTGAAAAAAAAAATTGGTGAAAAATGTCGTTAAAATCGTCAAAATATCGAATATCGGGAGGCACAGTTATATTGGGGGCTATACAAAGACGTGGACCTGCACACACAATTTTCTGTCATAGGCTGCAGTATCCATTACGAACTTCAAATACTAAATTTGAAATAATTCCGGTGAATAATGCCGCTAAAATCAACAAAGTACCGAATGTCGGGAGGAAGGTTATATGGGGGATATACCTAAATATGGACCTTTCCATTTTCAATATCAAAAGTCCTGCAGACATAATACACATTTAAGTAAAATTTTATCGACCTTCTTCATTTCGTTCGGAATCTAGAGTGATTTCCATAGGCGGATGTACGGATAGACGGACGAACATCGCTAAATCGACATAGAACTTTAAGTTGATCAAGACTATAAAGTGTATAATTCAAGGTGTTACGAAGGGAATGACAAACTTAATATACTCTCCATACTATGGCGGAGGATATGAAAATAACTATTTTTTTAGGAGACACATGTTGAGTCCACAGGAAAAAAATAAAAAATATTCTTAAACGACCATTTTAAAATTTTAGTGCTTCGGAAGACTTTGAAATATTTGCCTTAAGAACCTATTTTATTTCTTGGTAATGAAGTAAAAAATCTAAATACTCTAGATTTGGTTCTTCAGGGTGAGATAAAAAAACTGCAACAAGTCAAACGCCATAATTTTCAGATTTTTTTTTTAATTTTATTGAAAAAAAAGAAAAAAATGTAGGAAATAACATCACATTTTAGAATGAGTTTAGATTTGTTCGAATCGGTCTACTTTGGCACGAATTATGGCCTTCAAATGGCCAATGAAACCGTCACACGCTGCCCGAATGTTGCTCTGCGGTATTTTGGCCCATTCCCGGCGAAGCGTTTGCTAGAGGTGATCGACACTTTGATATTTGTTAGTGCCAACCTTGCTTTCCAAAATACTTCAAACACAATAATCCAATGGATTGGTAACCGGAGATTTTGGTGGCCATTGTGCGCCATTTTGTAACCATTCTTGGATGGCGCGTGCTGAGAGCAAAGGTGCTGAGAGCAAAGGTGCTGAGTCTTGTTTGAATGTCCTAGGTCTTCAGCCAAAATGTTTGCGTGTCCAAGGCTTTAATACACCCTCCAGAATATTTGCGCGATAATATTCGGCGTTTATTCTGATGCCACGGTCGATTAATACGAGCGGAGAGCGGCCATCGGCTGTTATGGCGGTCAACACCATCACCATGGCCGGCGCTTGAGTTCTGGTGGCCAACCGAAGATGCACATTTTCAACTAACCTCTTTGGCAAGTAAACACGATCATCATTCATTTTGTTTGTTTACAAACTGCTGGACAACGAATGTTTTCTCACCAGAGTGAGAGAGAGAGAGAGAAAACCAAATTCGGCACTTCACCACTTTCTGCCAAGCGAAGCAACTCTTTAGCTCTTTTGAGTCTATTTTCTTTCCGTTGCGGTGTAAGTTTTTGCACTTTTTGGAATTTCAATGGCTTTATCCCAAGCTCATTTTTCAATATTTGCCGAATGGTATATTGCGATATGTTCAGCTCACTAGCCATTTTTCAGCCACTGCGGCGCGGTTTCATCTCACCCTGTATGCGTTTCCAAAATCAGCACCATACCAACAAAGACCTCAATATCAAATTTCCGGATTCCAGCACTAGCTCTTCACCCAATCCCCAGTTCAGTTCCACTTAGTACTTTACGTACTATTATAGGACACATTTCCAAAACCACTTCCATACTTAAATTGCAGATACCAACGGACACCTCAATATTAAAATTGAGGATTCTAGCCCTATCCCTTCACTCAGTACTAAATTTAGTAACATTCACTGGTACTCTTCGTATAAATATATGACATATATCCTAAACCTCTTCCATGCCTCAATTCCAGATTAAATTTGAAGATTCCAGCCCTTAATTTAGTACCACTTACTACTGCTCTTCCTACAAACACAGATATCAATTTTCAGAATTTTTCCTCTCTAACTTCGTCCAATACCAATTTTGTACTATTCGCACATTTTATAGTACACATTTTCGAAACCACCTCCATATGTCCGGGCTTCCATGAACCCAAGGACCAAAATGCCAAATTTTAGATTTCTAGCACTACCTGTTCTCTCAAAGCCAAATTGTACCAAACGTAGTACTAATTAGTACTTTATATGCACTTGTAACACACTTTGCTAAAACCAACTCTTTATTACGATCCTACTACCAACAGGGAGCCTAATCTTAGAAATCTTATTTTCCAATTTCAGGATTCAAACTCTTACGGTTCTCCCAAAATTTAAATTGTATCAAATTTAGTACCATTTAGTACACATAAGGACGAATTTTGCAAAACTACCTGCATACCGCAATCCTAAAATGAAATACTAACGTTATTTCCAAATATCAGCATGCCAAATCTAAATTGTACCAAATTTAGTACAATTTAGTCCTTTTCGTGCACATAAGTGCATATTTCGAAAACTTCCTCCATATCCCAATCATACATTCCGCCAGTAAAGTTAACATCAAATTTCAGAATTCCAACTACATCTGTTACTACAAATTCAAAGTGTACTAAATTTAGTACCGTTTAGTACTTTTCGTATGCATGAGTACATACTTCCAAAACTAACCTCCTAACATCGACTCTACCTCTCAACTTTGTTTTCTATTCCAAATTTCAAGTTTTTAGCTCTAACCGTTCACACGATAAGAAATGGTAGTACATTTTCGTACTTTTCGTACGCTTACAGTGCAAATTTCCAAAAACCCTTTGGTACATGTATCATACACTGTTTTAGTGATAATCATTCCAAATTTAATAGTTCTAGGTGTACTGTTTCCATTAATACAAAGGGTACCATATTTAGTACCTTTTAAGACTTTTCGTACCGTTCTAGTGCGAATTTCCAAAAACCCAGCCTTATCTGACTTATTCCTCTGAATGCAATAGTGACCAAAACTATACAATTGTTAGTTCTCTTTGCCATAACCTTACCTCACTTCTTTCTTTCCGAATCTCTCTTTTTTTAATGCGTAACGTCCTTGCGTTTCCATTTTAGAATGTTACAATTACCACCAGCACCACAGCGTTGAGAATGTAGGCTATAGAAAAATTCTTCTCGCTGTTGACAATTTCTATAGCTTGATGGGCCGAAGGGGGAGGGGGTTGGACCCTCACTGTTATGCCCCCAAAGAACATTTTCATAAGGCTCGTTAGCAGTTGATGCGTATTTACTGCACTTCAATGCTGCTACTTCACCGAGAGAGAAAAAAAAGACGCCCAGAAGATTTGCCACTTGAAAATTTTGTTGCATAGTTAATGTTCGAGCACTCAAGGAAATGTTGAAATGCTATGTTGTTGTTGTTCTTGGTTTCTTGTTTATTTGTTGTTGGAGTAATGCCAGCGATATGAGTTACTACCCATAAATTTTAATCTTGGGTACCCCCTCTTTAAAAAAAAAAAAATACAAAACAAAACAAATCTCAAGGAAAAGTGCAAAAATTTCCCCGGGCAATGATTTCAAATTGTGGCTGTAGGGTATGGGAAGGCCTTGGCCCTGAATCGTTATTCCATTAACTGTTTTCAGATTTGATCAAGTGCTTTTCCTTTTCTGCTTTCTAGCTGAAAAGGAAACAAAAACCTCTCCGAAAAAAAAAAATTCAGTCAAAACAAAGTGACAACTGCTTACCCCCAGTGAAGGCTTATCGAACAACAGGGAAATGCTTAACTGTTGATGGTGGATATAATGTCAGTGTTTTTTTTTTCGTGACTATCAACCCAAAAAATAGGAAAAAAGAAGAAGCAAAAATATTCACTCAGAAAATGTGCAAATTTTGTTTGCCATCCTTTTTTTAGTCCTTTCCATGGAAGGATCGACCCCCAAGTTTTTTTTTTCTGGGGAGCAAAAACAAAAACTACATGACAATGGTGTCTAAAACCGGCCCCGGGTGACAAATACAATTTAAACACATTTGCTTTGTTCAGCTGGAGGAGGAAATGCTCCACAGTTGTTTTTTTCCTTCTCCCTGGCCAACATGTTCGGGCTCCGCTTTTTTTTTTTTGGTGAGCCAGCCATGGCCACCAACATATGAGGAAACAACTATTTTTTTTTTTGGCTGGTATCTTGTCTAGTTTTTCCTCTTTTGGGGCGATTGTCGGAAGTCTATAAAAATACTGGAATGTTTGGCCAACTATTACCCAAAAAAAGAAGTGTCCATAGTTGTGGCAGCAACAAGGACAACATTATTTCGTGGCACACACTGGCTGTTGTCTCAGTTGTCTTCAGTTGCAGCACCAACACCATCACCAGCAGCAACAGCATAATTTTTTAGTAATGGAACGATAAGTAAATATTGTCAGAAGAGTATCTCTTGTCTACTTTGTCGCTGACAATGGGATGGACGAACTGTCGGACGGACAAAGCCTGACGATGATGAGCTCTTAGTCACGTTTCTAATCATTTTTATTTGTTGAATAAAAAGTAACTGTTTTTTGAAAATGGACTACAAAATGAGTCGGCTGTGGTCTTTGGGCAGTGGGGGGACAATGTCTGGTGGACGATGGCAGTATGAAGTCAATGAAAGGACACCATTAAATTTAGATGGAAATATTTTACCATGTAGACACTATGCGGAATTAATTGTCACAAAATTTTGCCAAATAATAAATTTGGGTCTTTTCAAGAATATTTTTGTAATTGTTGTCGGAAGGACCGACCAAACTAGAGATATATATTTTATTTTAAATTTTTAAATTATTAAATTTTTTTCAAGGACCTTCCCAGCCATAAACGTGGATTTTTTAAATAAATTTTTTCAAGGACCTTCCAAGCCATAAACGAGGATTTTTTAAATAAATTTTTTCAAGGACCTTCCAAGCCATAAACGTGGATTTTTTAAATAATTTTTTCAAGGACCTTCCAAGCCATAAACGTGGATTTTTTAAATAATTTTTTCAAGGACCTTCCAAGCCATAAACGTGGATTTTTTAAAGAAGATTTGTTTCATGGACCTTCCAAGCCATAAACGTGGATTTTTTAAATAATTTTTTCAAGGACCTTCCAAGCCATAAACGTGGATTTTTTAAAGAAGTTTTGTTTCAAGGACCTTCCAAGCCATAAACGTGGATTTTTTAAATAATTTTTTCAAGGACCTTCCAAGCCATCAACGTGGATTTTTTAAAGAAGTTTTGTTTCAAGGACCTTCCAAGCCATAAACGTGGATTTTTTAAAGAATATTTTTTCAAGGACCTGCCAAGCTATAAACGTGGATTTTTTAAATAATTTTGTTCAAGGACCTTCCAAGTCATAAACGTGGATTTTTTTAAATAAATTTTTTTCAAGGACCTTCCAAGTCATAAACGTGGATTTTTTTAAATAAATTTTTTTCAAGGACCTTCCAAGTCATAAACGTGGATTTTTTTAAATAAATTTTTTTCAAGGACCTTCCAAGTCATAAACGTGGATTTTTTTAAATAAATTTTTTTCAAGGACCTTCCAAGTCATAAACGTGGATTTTTTTAAATTGTCAAGGACCTTCTAAGCCGTAGACGTGGATTTTTAAATAAATTTTTTTCAAGGACCTTCCAAGTCATAAACGTGGATTTTTTTAAATTGTCAAGGACCTTCTAAGCCGTAGACGTGGATTTTTAAATAAATCTTTTCAAGGACCTTCTAAGCCATAGACGTGGATTTTTAAATAAATCTTTTCAAGGACCTTCCAAGCCATAAACGTGGATTTTTTAAATAATTTTTTTCAAAGAACCTTCTAAGCCATAGACGTGGATTTTTAAATAAATCTTTTCAAGGACCTTCCAAGCCATAAACGTGGATTTTTTAAATAATTTTTTTCAAAGAACCTTCTAAGCCATAGACGTGGATTTTTAAATAAATCTTTTCAAGGACCTTCCAAGCCATAAACGTGGATTTTTTAAATAATTTTTTCAAAGAACCTTCCCAGCCATAAACGTGGATTTTTTAAAGAAGATTTTTTTCAAGGACCTTCCAAGCCATAAACGTGGTTTTTTTATAGAAGATTTTTTTCAAGGACCTTCAAGGCAATAAACGTGGATTTTTTTAATAAATTTTTTCAAGGACCTTCAAGGCAATAAACGTGGATTTTTTAAATAAATTTTTTCAAGGACCTTCAAGACAATAAACGTGGATTTTTTAAATACATTTTTTCAAGGACCTTCAAGACAATAAACGTGGATTTTTTAAATACATTTTTTCAAGGACCTTCAAGACAATAAACGTGGATTTTTTAAATACATTTTTTCAAGGACCTTCAAGACAATAAACGTGGATTTTTTAAATACATTTTTTCAAGGACCTTCAAGACAATAAACGTGGATTTTTTAAATAAATTTTTTCAAGGAGCCATAAACGTTCATTTTCTTGAGTAATTTTTTTTCAAGGACATTCCAAGCCATAAACGTGTATTTTTTAAAGAAGATTTTTTTTAAAGAAATTTTTTCAAGGACCTTCCAAACCATAAACGTGGATTTTTTCCTATGACCTATCAAGCCATAAAGAATATTTTTTTGTTGACCAACAGAGGCGTAGGTTTTTTAAAGAATATTTTTTAAAGAATAAAGAATATTTTTTCAATGACTAGCAGAGGAGTAGATTTTTTTAAAGAATATTTTTTCAATGACCAACAGAGGCGTAGCTTTTTTAAAGAATATTTTTTCAATGACCAACAGAGGCGTAGATTTTTTAAAGAATATTTTTTCAGTGACCAACAGAGGCGTAGATTATTTAAAGAATATTTTTTCAAGCAACAACAGAGGCGTAGATTTTTTAAAGAATATTTTTTCAAGCAACAACAGAGGCGTAGATTTTTTAAAGAATATTTTTTCAAGCAACAACAGAGGTGTAGCTTTTTTAAAGAATATTTTTTCAATGACCAACAGAGGCGTAGATTTTTTAAAGAATATTTTTTCAGTGACCAACAGAGGTGTAGCTTTTTTAAAGAATATTTTTTCAAGCAACAACAGAGGTGTAGATTTTTTAAAGAATATTTTTTCAAGGACCAACAGAGGCGTGGATTTTTTTAAAGAATATTTTTTCAAGCAACAACAGAGGCGTAGATTTTTTAAATAATTTTTTTCAAGGAATTCAATGTATATTTTTTTTAATAAAAATATTTTTTCAACATATATTAGTATGATATGAAAAATCTCTTCAAGTGTTCCATCTTTCATATAAATCATAATAATAAAAAAACCTGATCTCTCAAAACTATCCCTCCCCCCATCATAACATGCCACCAAAAGTGGCAGTAAAAGAAAATAGAAGCAGATAAAAAATAAAAAAAATCCCAAGAATCTAGCGTAAAAGTACTTTATATAGAATCTCAAGTGGCACGGAGCATTTCGCAAGGAAAGAAAATTGCAGACACTAAAAATTGCCTTAAGCCACTTGTTTGCAATAACAACAGTGGCAATGCAGGCAGCGGATGAAGTGGCAGCAGTAGCAGCTCCAGCAATGACAGCCGCCAACATAAACAACTGGAAATGCTTTCGAAACCCCATCTCTCCTCCACCACCAGCTGTAGCTAGCGCAGCTTTGGTTGCCTTCAACTACCAGTTAACAGCAACAATGACAGTAACATGCTTAAGCAACAGCAATAATATTTTCTTCAAGGGCTTTAGAGAAAAAATATGTTTATGTGTGGGTGTATATGTGAAGTGAGAGTGGTTGTGTGTGTGCCTGTGTGTGGTGGAAATAAACAAATAACTACAATTGCATATGGCCGGACGGAAACAGAAATATGTATTTTTATGTGGCTGAGCAGCATTCAAACAGCTTCTTAGCCAGAAATAAAGCAAGCGGACACGATGCAAGACATCTGCCTGTGTGTGTGTGGATATGACTATATCCTTGTAAACATCCTTTACTTTGATTGTGTATTGCTTGGTGTTTATTTTTGTTGTTGTAGTTTTTCGTTTGCTTCTTTTTAGTGTAACGTTTCTAATGTTATAGCGGTTGATGTTGTTGAAAGCGAAACTTAGTGCAGAGCCAACCAGCTTCTACGTGTATGGAAGCACCATCAGAAAGAACAACAGCAACAACAAAACCAACTACACTTTTACATGCATTTAATTTCAAAATCCTTTTTCACTCTCAAGTACATTGTTGTGTTTGTTGTTATTTGTGTTTGTATGTGAAGGTTTTATTTCTTATGTTTTGTACTTTAGGTTTTTAGTAGCTTGGCACAAATGCAAGCCGGTTATTTGATAGAGGGGAATATGTGCTATGTGTGAGCTAAGGTGGACTGTGGGTATGGAAAGGCTAAAATACATCCAACATAAAAATAAATATTTTATCAAGGATGGATTTTTTTAAAAAATATTTTTCAAGGATCAATCAAAGGTGGATTTTTTAAAGAATATTTTTAGTAAGACCAACCGAGGTGTGGATTTTTTAAAGAATATTTCTTCAAGCATCAACCGAGGCGTGGATTTTTAAAAAAATATTTTTTTCAAGGACTAATACAGGCGTGGATTTTTTAAAAAATATTTTTTTCAAGAACTTATACAGGCGTGGATTTTTTAAAAAATATTTTTTTCAAGGACTTATACAGGCGTGGATTTTTTAAAAAATATTTTTTTCAAGGACTTATACAGGCGTGGATTTTTTAAAAAATATTTTTTTCAAGGACTTATACAGGCGTGGATTTTTTAAAAAATATTTTTTTCAAGGACTTATACAGGCGTGGATTTTTTAAAAAATATTTTTTTCAAGGACTTATACAGGCGTGGATTTTTTAAAGAATAGTTTTTCAAAGACCAACAGAAATGTGTTTTTTTTTAAATAATATTTTTTCAAGGACCAACAGAAATGTGTTTTTTTTTAAATAATATTTTTTCAAGGACCAACAGAGGCGTGGATCTTTTAAAGAATATTTTTTCAAGGACGAATAGACGTGAATTTTTTTATACAATATTTTTTCACGGATCAAATAAACGTGGATTTTTTAAATAATATTTTTTCAAAGGATCATCCAAGGCGTGGATTTTTTAAATAATATTTTTTCAAAGGATCATCCAAGGCGTGGATTTTTTAAAGAATATTTTTTTCAAGGATTAACAGAGGCGTGGATTTTTTAAAGAATATTTTTTTCAAGGATTAACAGAGGCGTGGAGTTTTTAAAGAATATTTTTTTTCAAGGATTAACAGAGGCGTGGATTATTTAAAGAATATTTTTTTCAAGGATTAACAGAGGCGTGGATTTATTTAAAGAATATTTTTTCAAGGAACAACAGAAACGTGGATTTTTTAAAGAATATTTTTTCAAGGAACAACAGAAACGTGGATTTTTTAAAGAATATTTTTTCAAACGATCAACGAACTTGGATTTTTTAAAGAATATTTTTTCAATGACCAACAAAGGCGTGGATTTTTTAAGGAATATTTTTTCAACGACCAGCAGAGGCGTGGATTTTTTAAAGAATAATTTTTCAACGACCAACAGAGGCGTGAATTTTATAAAGAATATTTTTTCAAAGGATCAACAAACGTGGATTTTTTAAAAAATATTTTTTCAAGGACCAACAGAGGCGTGGATTTTTTAAAGAATATTTTTTCAAGGACCAACAGAGGCGTGGATTTTTTAAAGAATATTTTTTTCAAGGACCAACAGAGGCGTGGATTTTTTAAAGAATATTTTTTTAAGGACCAACAGAGGCGTGGATTTTTTAAAGAATATTTTTTTAAGGACCAACAGAGGCGTGGATTTTTTAAAGAATATTTTTTCAAGAACCAACAGAGGCCTGGATTTTTTAAATAATTTTTTTTTCAAGGACCGACAGAGGCGTGGATTTTTTAAGGAATTTTTTTTTCAAGGACCAACAGAGGCCTGTATTTTTTAAAGAATTTTTTTTTTTCAAGGACCAACAGAGGCATGGATTTTGAAAAGAATATTTTTTCAAGGACCAACAGAGGCGTGGATTTTTTAAAGAATATTTTTTCAAGGACCATCCAAGGCGAGGATTTTTAAATAAATATTTTTTCAAGGACCATCCAAGGCGAGGATTTTTAAATAAATATTTTTTCAAGGACCATCCAAGGCGAGGATTTTTAAATAAATATTTTTTCAGGGATCAAATAAACGTGGATTTTTTAAAAAATATTTTTTCAAGGACCAATCAAACGTGGATGTTTTAAAAAATATTTTTTCAAGGACCAATCAAACGTGGATGTTTTAAAAAATATTTTTTCAAGGACCATCCAAGGCGAGGATTTTTAAATAAATATTTTTTCAGGGATCAAATAAACGTGGATTTTTTAAAAAATATTTTTTCAAGGACCAATCAAACGTGGATGTTTTAAAAAATATTTTTTCAAGGACCAATCAAACGTGGATGTTTTAAAAAATATTTTTTCAAGGACCAATCAAACGTGGATTTTTTAAAGAATATTTTTTTAAGGACCAATCAAATGTGGATTTTTTAAAGAATATTTTTTTAACGACCAACAGAGGCGTGGATTTTTTAAAGAATATTTTACCAAGGACCAACAGTGGCGTGGATTTTTTAAAGAATATTTTTCCAAGGACCAACAGTGGCGTGGAT
Source organism: Musca domestica (assembly GCF_030504385.1). Lineage (NCBI taxonomy): Eukaryota > Metazoa > Arthropoda > Insecta > Diptera > Muscidae > Musca > Musca domestica. The sequence continues at coordinate 1,405,466 of NW_026712156.1, read as the reverse complement.
TTTTTAAAGAATATTTTTCCAAGGACCAACAGTGGCGTGGATTTCTTAAACCCATATTTTTAAAGAATATTTTTTGGAAATATTTTTTGAGAATATTTTTAAAGAATATTTTTTTGGGATTATTTTTTGAGAATATTTTTAAAGAAATTTTTTTTGGGAATATTTTTAAAGATTTTTTTTTTCTTTGGGAAAATTAAAGAATATGTTTTCAAGGACCATCAGAGCGTGGATTTTTTAAAGAATATTTTTTCAAGGACTATCAGATCAATAAACGTGGACTATTTAAATTAATGCTTATTTTTTTTTAAATTTTTAAATACATTTTTTTAAAGGACCAAATAAACGAGATTTTTTTGAGAATATTTTTCAAGGACCAATAAACCCTTTACGACCCCCTTATTAGTTGTTCCTTCCAATCTATATCTTATCCACTGTTCCCTGCCATCTCGGGTCATGTTAGCCTTGTCGTTGTGCCCCGTTAGCGTTGTTATTTCGCTGCAAATACTGCACAAATGTGAAATTTTCTGTTTTCGGAGGAGCTACAAATTTTCAAGTATTTAACATGCTCTAAACCACCATGGCACTCAGGAGAACATAATGTTTAATGTTTAGCACATTTTATGGCTAAAACCACCCCGAGAACAGCAGCGGCAGCCATGTGTTGGCTTGGTTAACTGGCTCTTGTTGTTGTTGCTGCTGTTGTTTAGCTGGCCTGGCAGGTTGTTTGGTGTGAAATGTGTAAACACATTAAAACACACATACGCTCACATATGCGCCTCTGCATTCGCACTTGTGTTTGGATCATTCTTCGTTCGCTCAACAAAAAGGGCTAATAAATTAGTTGGCATTGTACGTGTAAAGTCTTAAATTAAAACTTGTGCTTAGCGTTGGGGTAGATCAGGTTTAAAGTTTTAGTTTTGTTTTTGTGCTGAATTTTGTTGTTGTTGCTGTTGTGAAAGTGAAAACAAGTTTTGATTATCCTTTATTCAATTTAAGTTTTTGAGAATATTTTTTTAAGGACATAGCTATAAACGTGGATTTTCAAAGGATATTTTTTCAAGGACCAAAAGAGGTATGGATTTCCTAAATATTATTTTTTCAAGGACCATCAAACGTGGATTTTTTAATGTTATTTTAAGGGCTAACAGAGGCGTGGATTTTTTGAAGAATACTTTTCAAGGACCAACACAGGCGTATATATTTTTTAAAGAATATTTTTTCAAGGACCAACACAGGAGTATATATTTTTTAAAGACTATTCTTTCAAGGACTATCCAGACTTGGAATTTTTTTAAAGAATATTTTTTTTCAAGGACCAAATGTGAATTTTAAATGATATTTTCTTTAAGGATCAAACGTGGATTTTCAAAGAATATTTTTTCAAGGATTTGTGAATTGTTTTATATAAAATAATTTTCAAGGACCAATCGAAGATTTTTTAAAGAATATTTTTAAAGAATAGTTTTTTGCAAAGATCAAACATGGATTTTTAAAGAATATTTTTTAAAGGACCAATCAAACGTGGATTATTTAAAGAATATTTTTTCAAGGACCAATCAAACGTGTATTTATTTAAAACAAAGGCGTGGATATTTTAAAGAATATTTTTCAAAACCAACCAAGGCGTGCATTTCTAAAGAATATTTTTTCAAAAACCAACTAAGGCGTGGATTTTTTAAAGAATATTTTTTCAAAAACCAACAAAGGCGTGGATTTTTTAAAGAATATTCTTTCAAGGACCAACAGAGGCGTGAATTTTTTAAATAATATTTTTTCAAGGACCAACAGAGGCGTGCATTTTTTAAAGAATATTTTTCCAAGGACTAGCAGAGGCGTGAATTTTTTAAATAATATTTTTTCAAGGACCAACAGAGGCGTGAATTATTTTTTCAAGGACCAGCAGAGGCGTGAATTTTTTAAAGAATATTTTTTCAAGGACCAAAAGAAACATGGATTTTTAAATAATATTTTTTTAAGGACCAAAAGAAACATGGATTTTTAAAGAATATTTTTTTAAGGACCAAAAGAAACATGGTTTTTTAAAGAATATTTTTTAAGGACCAAAAGAAACATGGATTATTAAAGAATATTTTTTTAAGGACCAAAAGAAACATGGATTTTTAAAGAATATTTTTTTAAGGACCAAAATAGACTGGGATTTTTAAAGAATATTTTTTAAGGACCAAAAGAAACATGGATTTTTAAAGAATATTTCTTCTAGGACCAACAGAGGTGTGGATTTTTTAAAGAATATTTTTTCAAGGACCAACAGAGGCGTTGATTTTTTAAAGAATATTTTTTCAACGACCAACAGAGACGTGGATTTTCAAAGGATACTTTTTCAAGGACCAACACAGGCGTATATCTTTTAAATAATATTTTTCAAGGACCAACAGAGGCGTGAATTTTTTAAAGAATATTTTTCCAAGGACGATGAACGTGGATTTTTAAAGAATATTTTTTCAAGGACCAAAATAAACCTGGATTTTTTAAAGAATATTTTTTCAAGGACCAAAATAAACGTGGATTTTTTAAAGAATATTTTTTCAAGGACCAAAATAAACGTGGATTTTTTAAAGAATATTTTTTCAAGGACGATGAACGTGGATTTTTAAAGAATATTTTTCCATGGACGATAAACGTGGATTTTTAAAGAATATTTTTTTCAAGGACCAACAGAGGCGTGGATTTTTTAAAGAATATTTTTTCAAAGGCCAATAAACATGGATTTTTTAAAGAATATTTTTTTAAGGACCAAATAAACGTGGATTTTTAAAGAATATTTTTCCAAGGACGATAAACGTGGATTTTTAAAGAATATTTTTCCAAGGACGATAAACGTGGATTTTTTAAAGAATATTTGTCCAAGGACGATAAACGTGGATTTTTAAAGAATATTTTTCCAAGGACGATAAACGTGGATTTTTAAAGAATATTTTTCCAAGGACGATAAACGTGGATTTTTAAAGAATATTTTTCCAAGGACGATAAACGTGGATTTTTAAAGAATATTTTTCCAAGGACGATAAACGTGGATTTTTAAAGAATATTTTTCCAAGGACGATAAACGTGGATTTTTAAAGAATATTTTTCCAAGGACGATAAACGTGGATTTTTAAAGAATATTTTTCCAAGGACGATAAACGTGGATTTTTAAAGAATATTTTTCCAAGGACGATAAACGTAGATTTTTAAAGAATATTTTTCCAAGGACGATAAACGTAGATTTTTAAAGAATATTTTTCCAAGGACGATAAACGTGGATTTTTAAAAAAATAGTTTGTTTCAAGAGGATTTTTTTAAGGACATTTTTCTAGCAAACATCCTACCGGGAAGCTTGCAATTCTTTGTCATCCATTAGCCATAATAACTTGAATTTGGAAAATTGTTTCAATATGCTTTTCCACCTCGGTTTAATGACTGAAAAATACCTTCACCTTAAATCCCATTATACATTGGGTCTTACACGAAAGATACTTACAGTACATATGTTTGCTACACACACACATACATATGTAATACCCTCTTAAGAACATGCACCTGCTTAGGTTTTGAAAAGCGTTGTTAGCATATCACCCAACATGTCGTTTATTTACAATAAAGCTTTTGGGATAACGTTGACAATTTTCATCAGTGTCACCCCAGCCGATGTGGCAGTTCTTCTTCTGGATGGTGTTGCTCTCGTTGTTGTTGTCATCGTCAACATAGTTTCCGTCACCATCAACGTCACTGTCAGCAGTGCTATTCGTCGTCGTCGCTGTCGTCCTCGTCGTTCGTGGATGATTCTCAGGCGCATCAAGTGAAGTGGTAAATCTTCATCTTAAACGCTTAGGCAGACATTAACATTGCAGGCACATACTTTCGTTGACATGTGTGAGTGTGTGTGTGAGTAGCTCGGCGTGTTAGCGTTGTGAAAAGCTACTTTACATGTTGTCTTATTATGATGAGATCTGTTTGTTTGCAAAAGCATGCATTTTGAAGCTTAGAAATTATAAGATCAACGGGAGGAGCAGGGAGGGTGAAGTCATGGAAGGTACCGCGTCTTGAAGTATTTCAAAAAATATGTACATCAACATTTTGACTGAATTCCTCTGCTCCCCTTCGCTAGTTTTCCCCCAAAGAGTGCATTTCTTGTGTAAATTAGATTAAAATCCTTGCATGTGTGTGTGTGTGTCTGTGTGAATATCTCCTCATGTGAATATGAATTTTTCTGCAGCTATTCTTTGCTTAGTTAGCATCATAATAACAACAACAACATATTTTCACAAGAGTGTTGTATAAACTGAAAATATTTTGTGCAAGGTTTGTGAATTTTAACATCATGCGGTTGTTGTCATTTCCAGGCTGCCGCATCCTTGATATGTATATATTCATCGGCAACAGGATAATTAGTTTGTGATTCATAGAAACCACAGAAAAAAGAAAAACAAAAAATTTAAAACAAAAAGTAATTAACATTTCTTACAAGATATTTACATATATCAGAAAGTAATAAGCTGGGCGGAATAAGGATCTTGAAAGAGAAATGTGTACCCTTCTCGTTGTTTGATGAAAATTCTGTAGAAGAAAAGCGGATATATGGCTATATATATGCCTAAATACGCATTACTGCCTTGAGGTCAATGAAGAACAAAATCTTCTTAAAAAGTGGTTCTTGGCCAAAGGTTTATAAAAATTAACGTTTATAGCCTAGATGGTCCTTGAAAAAATATTCTTTAAAAAATCCTCATTTATTTGGTCCTTGAAAAAATATTCTTTAAAAAATCCTCATTTATTTGGTCCTTGAAAAAATATTCTTTAAAAAATCCACGTTTCTTGGTCCTTGAAAAAATATTCTTTAAAAAATCCACGTTTGGTCCTTGAAAAAATATTCTTTAAAAAATCCACGTTTATTTTGATCCTTGAAAAAATATTGTTTAAAAAATCCACGTTTATTTTGGTCCTTGAAAAAATATTCTTTAAAAAATCCACGTTTATTTTGGTCCTTGAAAAAATATTCTTTAAAAAATCCACGTTTATTTTGATCCTTGAAAAAATATTCTTTAAAAAATCCACGTTTATTGGTCTGTTGGTCCTTGAAAAAATATTCTTTAAAAAATCCACGTTTATTTTGATTCTTTAAAAAATCCACGTTTATTTTGATTCTTTAAAAAATCCACGTTTATTTTGATTCTTTAAAAAATCCACGTTTATTTTGATTCTTTAAAAAATCCACGTTTATTTTGATTCTTTAAAAAATCCACGTTTATTTTGATTCTTTAAAAAATCCACGTTTATTTTGATTCTTTAAAAAATCCACGTTTATTTTGATTCTTTAAAAAATCCACGTTTATTTTGATTCTTTAAAAAATCCACGTTTATTTTGATTCTTTAAAAAATCCACGTTTATTTTGATTCTTTAAAAAATCCACGTTTATTTTGATTCTTTAAAAAATCCACGTTTATTTTGATTCTTTAAAAAATCCACGTTTATTTTGATTCTTTAAAAAATCCACGTTTATTTTGATTCTTTAAAAAATCCACGTTTATTTTGATCCTTGAATAAATATTCTTTAAAAAATCCACGTTTATTTTGATTCTTTAAAAAATCCACGTTTATTTTGATCCTTGAATAAATATTCTTTAAAAAATCCACGTTTATTTTGATTCTTTAAAAAATCCACGTTTCTTGGTCCTTGAAAAAATATTCTTTAAAAAATCCACGTTTGGTCCTTGAAAAAATATTCTTTAAAAAATCCACGTTTATTTTGATCCTTAAAAAAATATTCTTTAAAAAATCCACGTTTATTTTGATTCTTTAAAAAATCCACGTTTATTTTGATCCTTGAATAAATATTCTTTAAAAAATCCACGTTTATTTTGATCCTTAAAAAAATATTCTTTAAAAAATCCACGTTTATTTTGATTCTTTAAAAAATCCACGTTTATTTTGATCCTTGAATAAATATTCTTTAAAAAATCCACGTTTATTTTGATTCTTTAAAAAATCCACGTTTATTTTGATTCTTTAAAAAATCCACGTTTATTTTGATTCTTTAAAAAATCCACGTTTATTTTGATCCTTAAAAAAATATTCTTTAAAAAATCCACGTTTATTTTGATTCTTTAAAAAATCCACGTTTATTTTGATCCTTGAATAAATATTCTTTAAAAAATCCACGTTTATTTTGATTCTTTAAAAAATCCACGATTATTTTGATTCTTTAAAAAATCCACGTTTATTTTGATTCTTTAAAAAATCCACGATTATTTTGATCCTTGAAAAAATATTATTTAAAAAATCCACGTTTATTTTGATCCTTAAAACAATATTCTTTAAAAAATCCACGTTTATTTTGATCCTTAAAACAATATTCTTTAAAAAATCCACGTTTATTTTGATCCTTTAAAAAATCCACGTTTATTTTGATCCTTGAAAAAATATTCTTTAAAAAAACCACGTTTATTTTGATCCTTAAAAAAATATTCTTTAAAAAATCCACGTTTATTTGGTCCTTGAAAAACTATTCACTAAAAAATCCACGTTTATTTGGTTCATGAAAAAATATTCTTTAAATAAGTCCACGTTTGTTAATCAGATGATCCTTGAAAAAATATTCTTTAAAGTCCACATTTTGTTTTGGGATGGTCCTTCAAAAATATTCTCCAAAAAACTGACGTTTATTGATCTGAAGGTCCTTAAAAAATATTCTTTAAAAAATCCACTTTTTTTGGGATGGTCCTTTAAAAATATTCTTTAAAAAATCTTCGTTTGTTGGGCTGGTGCTCCTTTGAAATAATATTCTTTAAAAGACCAGTTTTATAGCCTGGAAATCCATATTTATAGCAAGGTCCTTGGGGAAGTATTCTCCAAGATCCACGATTATGACTTGGACAGTCCTTGAAGGTGGCTGCGGGATATTTAATCCCTCAGCCATATGATTACAAAGGGTATACATCATTATATCCGGCCAAAAGGTGCCACATATAAATAACGATTTTAGACCCAAGGTCTCTTTGGACCAAATCCGATTCAGGATATTTGGAGTCGATCTAGCGATGTCCGTCAGTGTGGCTGGCTGGTGCGCATGATAACTCTCGAAGGGAGTATCTGATTTGATCCAAACTTGGTACAAAGTAATATTAGTATCAAACGTAGATCTAGTTCGGAGATGGACAATATCGGTCCACTCCTTCTAGCACCTCCCCCACAAATATTTAAAATTTTGGATTATCGTGAAGCTTATAAAACTCGAAATTAACATCCGATTCCATTCAGACTTGGCACATCTCAATATTTCCATTAACACAAGATCTGTTATAAAGATGTTAGAAATCGGATCATTTTTTCTGGTTCTTGAATAACTAAATCGATTATAAAATCCTTCTAGTACCTCCCCCACAAAGGGTAAAAATTTTGAATATCCATGAAGCTCATAAAACGCTAAATTAACATCCGATTCATTCAGACTTGGCTGACTGACTTGTTTTTCAATCATTTTAAAAAGACTATTTTTTTATTTGTAAAATGATTTTTTTTATCGAGAAGGATTTTGTGAGGACTGCAGCTGTATATTCTTAAATGGACTTGGAGAGACATTTGAAGGTTGATTATTCAGTTTTTGGTTGGTTTTTCGGATTTTTGTAGTAATGTTGAGTAGAAGATAGTGAAATCTCTGAATTATTTTTAAAGGAATTTTGTCAGACGAATCTTTCTCGTTATTCTTTTTCCTTACCCAAATATGGCTATGTAAAGTGCTTTTTTGAATGTTTTTAAAAATAATATAAATCTTCTCCCTATTGCCATTTTAATTATTTATCCATGTCCTGCGTCGAACACATATACATATACACATATACATACATGTACATGACAGATGATGATGTAGCTGACTGACAGGAAATATTGTTTAGAGCTTAGGTGACATTTTAATTTACACATTCACATGTGGATTTTTTTCAGTACACTGGTTTTTTGTTATTTTTGTTGTTCTTTGAAAATTAACAACAAAAGGCACTTGCTGAAAGTTCAAAGCCACTGGCAATCCATCATGGCCAGAAAGGGAGACTTAATGAGTGAGTAAAACAATATGGGATATGACATGGAATTTTAGGGACAACTGGGGAGGATATTTGAAATTCTGAGAATAATTTTGAAAATTTGAAAACTGAAAAGAATTTTGGATTTTTTTCCGATTCCATGAATATAATAGAAATCTTACATTATTTTCAGATTTCATAGAACTACCATAAATCTTTCCCTGGAGTCGTATACGTATTCCTTTTGATTTCTTGGGAATTAAGTATACGCCCGGTGTTCGAGATATTTTTGAAATATCTCCTCTGAAATATCTCATATGTGTCCTTACACACACACAAACGCACAGAGCCTCAATAATCCATGTTTTACAGACCAGACACACACAAACGCATACAGGGTGAGATAAAAAATTGCAACAAAGTCAAACGCCATCACTTTTTTTTAAATTTCATTGAATGAAAGAGGTCGGAAATAGCATCAAATTTTAGAATAAATTTAGATATGTTCGAATCGGTCACCTTTGGCCCGATTTATGGCCTTCAGACGGCCAATGAAACCATCACACGCTGCCCGAATGTTGCTCTGCGGTATTTTGGCCCATTCCCGACGTAGCGCTTGTCAGAAGTCAATTCTCAAAGAAGGTAAGAAAAGATTCTTCAAACTCATCAAATCTCGCAAGGGTTTTTCTAACGAAATTCAGCAAGTGCTCCTTAACGAAGGGCAGAAGAGGCTTATTGTAGTATGTCAGAGAGGAAGGGACTTCTTCAGCAGGGCCGACATAAACTTTTAAAAGGAGGAGAGATCCAATTTTTTATTGCAGTCCGGAAAGGACCACTTAAAATTAAAACATATTAATAGGACCATAAGGTATTTATTTTATGTGGAACCTAGTCAAAAAGAGACTTATTTAAGACCACCAGAGAAGATTTTTTTTTAGGAGAGCATAAGGGTTTGACTATTGAAAATAAAGTTTACTGCTACAGAAAGTCAGCAAGGGCTTTTTATAGCCAAAACCAACATCAACAGCACTTCTTTAAAAATGTATATAAGAAGGCCAAATGGAAAAATCCTCCCTCTTATAGGTGGCCAAAGGGGATTTTTTATGTATAACAAGAAGACCTTACAAGGTCCTAGAATTTGCACTCTTATCTTTTAAAAGATTAGAAAGTAGGAAGATCCTTTTTTTACAAAGAACGTGAAAGGAATTTTTATTAACCATTTGAAAGATAGGGGATTTTTTTAGAACGTCATCTGGAGCTTCTTTGAAAATGCAGAAGTAGCTATTTCCTGTAGCAAACCAGAAATTAGCTTTTTAGCAGAACTGAAGCTAAAAGTGGGAAGCCAAAAGTTTAAAATAGAAATTTCTTTTCTGGAGGGTCAGCAGGGTTTTTCTAATTAATTTTCCAGATAATTTTTCTTAATTAAAGTCCTGAATCGCCCCTATATTAAGGACCAGAAAATAACACCAAAGGTCAAAAAATATTTTTTCTTAATTAAAGTTAATAAAAGCCAGTAAAAAAGGTCTGAATATACTTTTTAAAAACAAGGATAGAAGGTCTGAAACAAATATTTTTTCATAAAAGACTTGAAGCTGCCTCCATATAAAGGCCTGAAGGATACATTTAAGAGGGCCAGCAGGGATTTTCAGAAACTGCAAGTACTCAGAACCAGGAGGCAGAAAAGCCAGAAGGTACGAAATTATTATTTTTTCTTCATAAATGTCCTTATAAGCCCTCTTTTTACAGGTCTAAAAAGACGTCTTGAGGAGGACTAGAAGATAATTTTTTAGAATACCAAAAGATGTATTTTTGGGCTGGGACTTACAAAAGCCCCAGAAGAGTTTCTCATTGAAAGGTCTAAATTGCTATACTAAAAGTACTTCTCCAGGAGGCCTTCAAAAGGCTACTTATTACACGTCTAAAGGGGCATATTTTGGAGGGGCAGAAGAGAATTTTTTAGAGCCCGATGGGACCTCTTTTGGTGAGCTTGAAGGAAATTTTCTATGAATCCAATATTTAAAGATTTAATCCATCTTAGATTTATTTTTTCTTAGACTTTTTCAGAGGCTCAAAAGATGTATTTTATTGGATCCAGCAGGGCATTAAGATAATTTACTACCAATTCCAGAAGACTTTGTTGTTGAAAAGCCGAAATGTACTTATTTTGGTTGGTATTTTTGGTATTGGTATTTTTTAGTGCCAACCTTGCTTTCCAAAATACTCCAGACACAATAGTACAATGGATTGGTATCCGGAGATTTTGATGGCCATTGCTCGCTGGAAATGAAGCGAGGAACTTCATTTTGCAACCATTCTTGGGTGGCACGTGCTGTGTGCGATGGTGCTGAGTCCTGTTGGGATATCCAAGGTCTGCGGCCACAAAGTTTGCTTGCCCTAGGCTTTAATACAACCTCCAAAATATTTTCGCGATAATATTCGGCATTTAATTTGAAGCCACCCACGGTCGATTAATACGAGCGGAGAGCGACCGTCGGCTGTTATGGCGGCCCACACCATCACCATGGCCGGCGCTCGAGTTCCGGTGGCTAACTGAAGGTGAACATTTTTAGCTGATCATCACCATGGCCGGCGCTTGAGTTCTGGTTGCCAATCGAAGGTGCACATTTTCAGCTGACCTCTTTGGCAAGTGAACACGATCATTTTGTGTCTTGACAAACTGCTGGACAACGAATGTTTTCTGATCGGAGAGAGAGAAAACCCAATTCGGCAGTTCACCACTTTCGGCCAAGCGAAGCAACTCTTTAGCTCTTTAGAGTCTATTTGTCCTCTGATGGTCCTTAAAAAATATTCTTTAAAAAACCCCCGTTTATTGCTCTGATGGTCCTTAAAAAAATATTCTTTAAAAAATCCACGTTTATTGCTCTGATGGTCCTTGAAAAGTATTTTGAAAAAATCCACGTTTATTTGGTCCTTGAAAAAATATTTTTTAAAAAATCCACGTTTATTGCTCTGATGGTCCTTGAAAAATATTCTTTAAAAGATCCACGTTTATTTGGTCCTTGAAAAGTATTTTTGAAAAAATCCACGTTTATTTGGTCCTTGAAAAAATATTTTTTAAAAAATCCATGTTTATTTGGTCCTTGAAAAGATATTTTTTAAAAAATCGACGTTTATTTGGTCTAGTTCACCATTTTCGGCCAAGCGAAGCAATTCTTTAGCTCTTTAGAGTCTATTTTTTTTCTGTTGCGGTGTAAGTTCTTGCACTTTTTGGAATTTCAATGGCTTTACCCCGAGCTCATTTTTCAATATTTGCCGAATGGAATATTGCGATATGTTCAGCTCACGAGCCATTTTTTCGGCCACTGCGACGCGGGTTTCGGTCAAGTCGCTTGTTTACTTTTCAAACCATTTTCGCTGATGTTGCAGTTTTCTTCCGTCCACTTCCACTTCCTTGACGTCGGGCTACGCTACCAGTATCACGATAACGAGCGATGGTACGAGACACAAAAGATTTATTCACATTTAAATTCGGGTGTGCTGTATAGCCCCTTGTGGTTTTCCAGCCAATTATAAAGAAATCACACCATCACGCTTGTATTCTATCACGAATAACTTTTTTTCTGGAAAATTCTCACCAAAATGCTTTTGTACGCTTGTAAGTAATATAATGAGCTGTCACTGGAATAATTTTAACAGCTGTCGGACGAGTGGCTTAGAAATGACAGCAGTCTGTAATGGGTTGTAGTTTTTTCATCTTACCCTGTACTTATTTATAAATTTATACTAAACCTTGGCTAGAATTTGATGAACATTAACATTTTTGGCATTATCCACAAAACATGCCAGGCAAGCTTTGTTCTTCCCTCTCTCTCCTTGATGTTGTTGTTGTTATTTTATTATTTTTCAAATAGAATTTCGTAGTAAAAGTCACAACAACATTCTACATGAATCATTCAGAATCCAGCTTATGTGACTAAATATTGTTTGAGGGGGGGTTGTGGTTGTGAATGGACATGGAATCCAATGTGTGTCTTAAACTCACACACATATGAACATACATGCATGTGTGTGTGTGAGTGTACATATCCTTGTAAAATAACTGCATCATTGTCCTCTCACATAGGCCCACACTGACACTGGCAAAATGTCAGCCTAGCACACACACACACTCACACATTCTCACGCAATCCAACATTGTGCTGTGGATGTATGTGTGTGTGAGTGTCCTGGCGAGAACAAGTGAAGCTGTCAGTGTCAAAGTAACTGTCAACATGTCATTCAAAATGTAAATTAATAACACAACTCATAGACTGTTCTGGTGCAACGACGATGACGATGACGATGACGACGATCACACTTCTCACTCAACCATATGTACACTATATTACAGTTACTCAGTGACAGTTGTGTAATTGTACACAGACACACACACGCACACACACACACATATGTATGTACACTGGGCCTACCGAAAATGCCCATAGCCTTCAGATGTAGGGCTAACATAAGTAGACCAACTTTCAGGTAGGCAGGCAAGCAACAACAACAAAAATATAAACAAAACGACTCGACATTTTGCATTGTGACAATGTCAAAGTCCGAGTGGGGAACAGTGAGTCCAGGATGGGAAGAGAAATTTGGGAAGAAAATTCTCAAGGAAAAAAGTCTGAAAGAAACTTTCTCAAAAAAAAAAAAAATCCAAATTGGTAATTTTGAGATAATTCAAGCTATTGATTTTTGGAATGATTTTTGAGGAATTTTTAATAAAATTTTATGCCCGTGAAGATAAATTTTAAAATATAAATGCAATGTGTTGGTGCGCAAGGGGTTAATTGAAAAATAGTTTTTTTTTAATATTAATGATTTTTACCATTTTTTTGGATAAATCAACGTATTTTTAAATTAATTTAAATTAAATTAATTAATTAAATTAATTTAACAGGAAAATGACACAATTTCCCGACAATGACGAATAACCAGAGTGGTGTTGGCGGTAGGGAAACTGCATGGAAAATGCTGAATTGCACAAAAACTATGCTAGCTCCGTCAGTTGGGAATATAAGGCATATATAGCCAGAAAGTACTCCTCGAGACCTTTCATTTAAGACCCGCCTCAATGACGCAGGTAGCATAGTTTTTGTGCAATTCAGCATTTTCCATGCAGTTTCCCTACCGCCAACACCACTCTGGTTATTCGTCCTCGTCTTCACGGGCATTAAAATTTTATAGAATTGCAAAAAGGCTATAGCTGGCGATTTTTAAATAAATTTTAAAAGGCTACTGTATTCCAGGTGTGGTTTTTTTAAATAAATTTCAGAAGTATTTTTATACTATTTTTTATAAAATTTGAACTTAAGGTCCTTTTAAGGTTTACGAACTTAAGGTCCTAGTAGGGATTCTTAAAGGACCTTAGTTGGGGATTTTCAAATGAATTTCAGAAGAACTTAAATAGAAAGATAGTTCTAATGGTGGACTTTTAAGAGACCTTTAAACGAAATTCAAATGGATTCCAAGACACATTTGGATACTCTAATTTGGAGGTTTTCAATGCAGGGTTGCCCATATTCGACGGACCCATGTTTTTTTTCGGCCATTTCGATGACTCTTTGGGCCCATTCCAATCGACGAGGCTTGTCCGCAGGGAACAAATGCTAATCAAGGCGAATAATCCGTTGTAAAGTGGACCGAGCCATGCCCAACTGCTGAGAACGGCGTTTTTGGGATGTTCTTGGAGACCTCTCAACACTGGCTCGTATGGCAGCGATATTCTCGGCCGATCGCCTTGGTCGACTTTTATATGGCCTCTTCGGATTAGAAAGAGCCTTACCAGTCGAAAATTTTTCGTATAAACGCTTAATGGTGTTCTTAGAAGGCGCAGTTCTCACATTTTTTAATGTTTTAAAAACACGTTGAGTTTTCTCAATTGACTTCTTCTGTTGAATGTAAATTTCAACTATTTCAGAGCGGCGTGTATTGGTTCATGGTAAAAATCTGCTTGGACTGACGCTTCAAACGCGGTATGTCATTATGCGATGTGACATCTCTGCCAAAAGTTATGGCGTTGCCAGATGGGTCCGTCGAATATGGGCAACCCTATACATTTTCAAAGGATTGTAAAAAGGACAAAATCCTTGACGACACTAATCGTAGACGTTTTACTAAATTGTAGAAGTCCTTAAAATGGACTCCAGGATTTTTAAGGATATTTCGATAAATTTTACAAGTACACAAGTCAAGGACTTTCAAACCATTAGTAAATTTATGAGAGATTGCAAATTATTTTTTAATTTATTATTTCCAGAATTTAACAGGATTTCATGGCGATTTTTTTTTAATTCATTATAAAATCGTTTGGGGACTTTAAGATATAAGATGCATGTTATAAGAATTTCAAAAGTCCTATACTCCTGAAATTTGTAGATAAATTTAAAAAAAAAAAAAAAACAAGTTAAAAAGCAGTAAGTTCGGCCGGGCCAAACTTTGAATACCCTCAAAAATTTCGGTGGGTATTGTACCTAAACTCGTCAAAATACCGATTATAGGGAGGTACTGATATATGGAGCCTATACGAAGACCTGGACCTGCATAGACATTTTTCTGTCACAGACTCTAGTTCCCATTACGAACTGTAAATACGTAATTTGAAACAATTCCGGTGAATAATGTCGCTAAAATCATTAAAATACCGAATATCGGGAGGTACCGTTATATGGGGGCTATATGAAAATGTGGACCTACATTCCCCATTTACGAACTTAACCTGCCTACTGGAAAAATAAACACGTGTGCAAAATTTTAGCCTTCTATCCCAATTCGTTCGAAAGATAGCGTGATTACAACAGACAGACGGACAGACAGACAGACAGACAGACAGATGGACAGACAGACGGACATGGCTAAATCGACTTAGAATTTTACGCTGATCAAGAATATATATACTTTACTGGGTCTGACATGAGTATTTCGAGGAGTTACAAACGGAATGACAAAGTTAATATACCCTCCATAGTATGGTGGAGGGTATAAAAAGTTGAAAAGCTTGTAGCAGCAGAAGTATACCGATATATCCCATCTTCACAGCAGATCTTGTGTTAGTAGAAAAACTGGGATGGGTGAAATATGAAGAGAACCGGATTTCGGATTTTATGATCGTTTTGATTATTCAAAATTTTGACCCTATGTGGGGGAGGTACCAGAAGGAATGGTCCGATTTCTACCACCTTTATTACAGATCTTGTGTTGATGGAAATATTGAGAGGTACCAAATTTGAGTGGAATCGGACGTAAGTTCTGACCCTTTGTGGGGGAGGTTCCAGAAGTAGTATATCTATATATCCCATCTTCACAGCAGATCTTCTGTTGGTCGAAATAATGGTACGGGTGAAGAATGAAGAGAATCGAGAGTTTATTTCGGATTTTATAATCTTTTGGTTATTCTTAACTTTGACCCTTTGTCGGGGAGGTACCAGAAGAATTGTTCCAATCTTTACCATCTTTATAACAGACCTTGTGTTGATGGAAATATTGAGCTGTGCCAAGTCTAAATGGAATCGGAAGTTTATTTCGCGATTTATAAGTTTCATGGGTATTCAAAACTTTGACCCTTTGTGGGGGAGGCACCAGATGGAGTGGACCGATATATTCCATCTTCACAGACCTGGGGTTAATAAAAATAATTGGATGTGTGAAATTAGAAGTCTAACGTGCTCTTATTTTACATTTTAGAAGAGTTGTAATTATTCAAAATGTTGACCCTTTGTTATCCATTTTTGCACCTGACCTAGAACCGACGCAAATATTACGATTTGCAAAGTTGGGACAAAATCGGATTATTGCTTCGTTTTCTGTGCAGAAAATATATATATTTTTTTTTTTTAAATTTTCGACCTTTCGTGGTGGAGGTACCAAAAGGTGTGTACCGATTTATACCATCTTCACGCCAGACCTTGGATTTATACAAATGTTATGATATGTGTAATTTGAAGACAAATGGACTCTTATTTCACATTTTATTAGAATTATTGTTATTCAAAATTTTGACCCTTTGTTGTCCATTGATATTGTCCATTGATATTGTCCATTTTCGCACTTGACCTAGAACTGATGCAAATATTAGGATTTGCCAAGTTGGAGCAAAATAGGATTATCCTTTCTCATCCTCTGCAGTCAATTATTTTCTTTGAAAATTTCGACCTTTTGTGGGAGAGGTTAATTTCGTGTTTTATGAGCTTTATAGATATTCAAAAGTTTGACCCTTTGTGGGGGAGGCACCAGAAGGAGTGGACCAATATTACCCTTCTTCGAACTCGATCTAAGTTTTAAAATAATATTACGATGTACCAAGTTTGGAAGAAATCGAGTATTCCCTTCGCCGCTTATCATTCGCACCGAGCTAGACTGACAGACGGACGGACATTGCTAGATCGACTCCAAATGTCTGGAAACGGATTTGGTCCAAAGGGACCTAGGGTCTAAAACCGTTATTTTGATTAGCCACGTTTTGGCCGTATCAAATGACATATAAACCCTCTAGCCATGTAGATGAGGGTATAAAGACGCCGTTGTTGGTTTAAGCGCCTTTAAAAAAAGTACTTCAAAAACGATATCCACTTTTACAGCTTAGATTTTCCTTGAAAAATGATTTTTTTTAAATTCTTGATTGGGACGTTTGATTGTTCTTCAACAAATTCACATAAATTCCATAAAAATATTCTCAAGAAACCCATGTTTATTGGTTAGGATGTCCTTTAATTTTTTTTTCTAAATGCATGTTTTCTGATCCTTGAAATTTTTTTTAAAAATCCGAATTTATTCCTTAAAAATATATGCCTAGAAAATCCATCTTTGTTTTTAAAGTTATTCAACAATCCATTATTTTCTTCTTTGAAAAATTTTATATGGAAGGTCCTTGAAGAACATTCTTTAAAAATCTATATTTTTTTCGAAGTTTCTTGAAAAAATGTTCTTTAAAAATAAAAGTTTGCTACTTGGAAGGTCCTTGCAAAAAATTATCATTTAAAAAAACCATAATTATTTTTTATGGCTAATTCTAAAAATATTCGCGCTGTTTTGCTAGAAAGGTTTATTGCCTGGAGTTTCGTTGAAAAAATATTCTTTGAAAATTTACTTTTTTCGTTTGGAAGGTCCTGATGGTCCTTGAAAACAATTAATTAAAAAAAAAAAAAACGAAAATATTCAGATTTAATTCCATAATAATCCATAATAGCCAGTCCTATGGTCCGTGAAAAATATCTCAAAGAAATCCGCAACGATTCACTTAATAATATTCTTAAAATATCCTCGATTAGTGTGGAAAAATGCATATTGTGATATTTTTTTTTTGAAAATTGTAAATAAACCTAACTTTGAATACCCCTCCACAATTTGGGAAGGATTTTGATATTTAAAAAAAATAAATAAAATAATAATAAAAATAGAATCCATTAAAAATTCTGTTAAAATCTTAAAAATACCGAACATTGGGGTCCATACGAAGACGTGGACCTGCATAGGCAATTTGCTGTCACAGGCAAATACGAAATTCGAAACAATTCCGGTGAATAATATAGCAAAAATTATCAAAATACCGCATATCGGGAGGTGTTGTTATATATGGGCTGAAGGAAGACGTGGACCTGCATAGACAATTTTTTGTCGTAGCTTGTAGTACCCATTACCAACTTCAAATACGAAATCAAAAGTAATTTCGGTGAATAATGTCGCTAAAATCATCAAAGTACCGAATATAGAGAGGTGTCGTTATATAGGGGTTATACAAAGACGCGGACCTGCATAGAAAATTTTCTGTCCAAGGCTGTAGTATTCATTACGAACTTAAAATAGCAAATTTGAAACAATTCCGTTGAAAAATGCCGCAAAAAAAAACTAAAAAAAAATCGAGTATCGGAAGGTGGGGCTATACGAAGACCTGGACCTGCATAGTCATTTTTTTTCGTAGCTTGTAGTACCCATTACCTATTTCAAATACGAAATTAAAAGTAATTTCGGTGAATAATGTCGCTGAAATCATCAAAGTACCGAATATAGGGAGGCGCCGATATTTAGGGGTTATTCGAGTGCCGAATCCGCATAGACAATTTTCTGTCGTAGGCTGTAGTACCCATTAGGAACTTCAAATACGAAATTTTGCAACATTCCCAGTAAATAATGTCACTGAAATCAGCAAAATACCGAATATCAGGAAGTACCGTAAAATGGGTGTTATATAGGAAAATTATTCTTAAAATAATCAGAGGTGCTGCTGCATAGGTCCTTAAACATAATCCACTCAAGAGCTCTCAAAAATTATCCTCAAGGAACTTTAGGACTTCTGGTCTATTGGACCTTAAAAGGTACCCAAGGAAACTTCTGGACATCTGTAAGTTTTAAAAATACTTTCTTGAAAATACGTTCTGGAAAATTGATAAAATAAATAAATTTTATTGATATCCTGAAACCTGACTTTTTTTGTAGCTCCTAAAAATGAACTTTTTCTCAATCCTTTCCTCACTTTTTTTGAAATCTTGTTTTTATTTAAGAATAATTTTCATTCTTTTTGGATCCTTTAGAAAATATTTTTTATTATCGTTCCAGAACTTAAATATGGAGTTGCAATAATTTTTGCTGAATATTAGACAGTTTTTTTTTCTTTGAAATTGGGATTTTTCAGCTCTTCCAGGTTCTTGGAACGTGATTTCGTGATCAAAGATTTTTGCCTAGGTCCTCAAATATCTATAAACGTGGATTTTTAAAGGATATAAAGTTGCCACATCAAGGCCTTGATATGTGAAATCTTTAAACGTGGATTTTCAAAGGATGTTTAGTTACCACACTAAAGCTTTGAAGGCTGTGCAAGTTGGGTTTTTTAATTTCTAGTTTAATTTAATTTCTAGTCCTCCAAGACTGGATTTCAAAAATAGTATTTCCTAAGTGCTCAAAGTTTTGAAACTTAGATTATTTAAAGACTTTTTCGGATTATATAAAAGACTTTTTGCTTTAAACCAAATTCTTCTTTCATATCCTCTCAAAACACAGTACTTCAGCATAAGTCTCTCCAAAGCCGAAGTGTGTCAGTGTTAGTGGCTGAATGAATGAATGAATGTTAATGCATTAGTGTCTTATGCATAATTCAAGTGAATGATGCAGGCGAGAGATTGAGAGAGAGAGAGTAGACGAGTCAGCTCATATTTAGAATGGCACCTGTGTGTATCCTAAATATGAATGACATTGTTGCGTTATGCTGTCACACAACAAAGTGTATTTGCATGTGAGTGTGTGTGTGTTAGTGTGTGTTCGTTCGTTGTCAGATGTGGCCTTGTACTGGCCAATTGTCAAAAAGTCCCTAATGGTCAAAAAGTGTTGCTGTTGTTGTTAATATGCAAAGATGTTTCTTTTTTCAAACACATACATATACACATGAAGTCGCTCATATACACATGGCAGTCATGAGATAGTACAACTACCGCCCCAGTAGTTGCATGCCTATGCTAATCTAGATTTCCTTCAACTTGGATGTATGTGTGTGTGTGAGTCCATGTTGCATACCAAAACTTGTCACATTCCCGTAAATCTTTGCCACTTTATCTTAATGGCAACACTTTCTCAGGGTATTTTTTTAGGAATCTCAGGTGTGTTAATTTATTGTTGTTGCCAAGAAATTTGAGTGACATTTCCCCAAAAAATGTTTTTTAAAGCTAGGCAAGTAAACTTTTTTCACAGATTTCTTCCTGGGAAGATTTCTTTATTTATTATTTGTAGGCGGCTTCAGGGATTTTAGATGGCAGTTGATGAGAGTAAAGGGTTTATCCAGAATTTATAAGTCTAGATGGGGATTGTCTTAAGATAGGTGAGAGTGGTTTGCGAAGGGCAAAATATTAGAAAAGTAAAGCCATACCTTTTTCATACCCTCAGTCACAGAAGGTATATATCTATCCTTTGATACGGCCAAAACGTGTGCATCATCGAAATAAAGATATTAGATCCTAGGTCTTTTTGCACTATATCCGTTTAAGGATATTTAGAGTCAATCTAGCAATGTCCGTCGTCCACCCGTCTGTCTGGTCCGTTTTGGTCCAAACTTGATACATCGTTTTATTATTGTCAAACTTAGATCATGCTCGGAGATGGGCAATATCGGCCTACTTCTTTTGGTACCTCCTCCAAAAAAGGAAATTTTTCAATTTCGAGAAGAAAGAGAAAGGGATAAGAGAAAGGATAATCAGATTTTGCTCAAACTTTGCACATCTTAATATTTCCATCTGATATAGGTCAGATGAGAAATAAAACAATATCGGTGCACTCCAAGTACCTCCCACACAAAGGGTCAAAATTTTGAATAATTACAAATCTCATAAAATATGATGTAAGAATCCGATTATCTTCAAATTTCATACATCCCAATATTTATATTAACCCAAGGTCTGGTGTTAAGATGGACAATATCAGTCCACTCCTTTTGGTACCTCCCCCAAAAAAGGTCGAAATTTTCAAAAAATATATTTTTTGCACAGAAAGAGAATGAATAATCCGATTTTGCTTCACCTTTGCAAATCCTAACATTTGCGTCAGTGCTAGGTCTCGTGCCAAAATGAACAATATCGGTCCACTCCTTCTTGTACCTCCCCCACAAGGGGTCAAAATTTTGAAAAATTACAAATCTCATAAAATGTGATGTAAGAGTCCGACTGTCTTCAAATTTCACACATCCCAATATTTATCCTAACTAACCCAAGGTCTGGTGTCAAGATGGGCAAAATCGGCTCACTCTTTCTGGTACCTCCCCCACAATTGGTCGAAATTTTCAAAAATATATTTTTTGAACAGAAAGAGAAAGGAAAATCCGATTTTGCTTCAACTTTGCAAATCTTAATATTTGCGTCAGTCCTAGGTCAGGTGTGAAAATGGACAATATCGGTCCATTCCATCAAGTACCTCCCCCACAAAGGGTCAATATTTTGAATAAATATAACTCTTATAGGATGTGATATAAGCGTTTGATTATCTTCAAATTACACACATCACAATATTTTTATTAACCCAAGATCTGGCGTGAAGATGGAAAATATCGGTCCACTCCTTCTGGTACCTCCCCCACAAAGGGTCAAAATTTTGAATATTCATGAAGTTAATAAAAACAAGAAATTAACATCCGATTCTATTCAGACTTGATACATCTCAATATTTCCATCAACACAAGATCGGTTATAAATATGGTAGAGATCGGACCATTCCTTCGGGTACCTCTCCCACAAAGGGTCAAAGTTTTGAATAACCAAAACGATCATAAAATCCGAAATAAGCATCCGGTGCTCTTCGAATTTCACACATCTTATTATTTCTACTAACATAAGATCTGTTGTGAATATGGGATATGTCGGACCACTCTTTCTGGTACCTCCCTTAAAAATGGGTCAAAATTTTGTATTATCCATGAAGCTCATAAAACAGGAAATTAACATTCGATCCCATTCATACTTGGCAAATCTCAATATTTCCATCAACACAAGACCTGCTAAAAAGATGGTAGAGATCGGTCCTCTCCTTCTGGTACCTCCCACACTAAGGGTCAAAGTTTTGAATAACCAAAACGATTATAAAATCCGAAATAAGCATCCGATTCTCTTCGTATTGCACACGTCCCATTATTTCTACTAACACAAGATCTGCTGTGAATATGGGATATGTCGGTCCACTCATTCTGGTACCTCCCCCACTAAGGGTCAAAGCTTTGAATATTCATAAAGCTCATAAAACGCGAAATTAACATCCGATTCCATTCAGACTTGGCCCTTTTCAGTATTTCTGTCAACACAAGATATGTTATAAAAATCGTAGAGATGGGTCCTCTCCTTCCGGTACCTCCCCCACAGAGGATTAAAATTTTGAAAAACGAAACGCTTAAAGAATGTGAATTAAGCATTCCGATCTCTTCAAATTTTACACAGACAAATATTTTTGCTAATATAAGATCTGTTCTGAAGATGACATATATCTGCCACCTCACCCACAAAAGGTCAAAATTTTGAATAACCATGAAGCTCATAAAACGCGAAATTAACATCCGATTCCATTCAGACTTGGCACTTTTCAGTATTTCCGTCAACACATGATATGTTATAAAGATGGTGGATATCGCGCCTCTCCTTCTGGTACCTCCCTCACAGAGGATTAAAATTTTGAAAAACAAAACATTTAAAGAAAGCGAAATTAGCATCCCGATTTCTTCAAATTTTACACAAACAAATATTTTTGCTAATACAAGATCTGTTCTGCCCCCTTCTGGTACCTCACCCACAAAGTGGAGACCATTTTCAATACTTGTATCTGTCATAACTTGCCAGTCAGCGTTTCTTTACAATTTGCTATATTTTTGCTAAATATTTGTCTCAACCAGAAACCTGAGATGAATGTAGAATTTAAGGATTCGTATAAAATTGGATATAAATGTTAGATTTTCTTGTAATTTTACCCATACCAATATTTATATCTGTATAGTATTAAGCTTGAAAATGGAATACTTCGGTCGACTATATCGGGAAGCTCACGCAAGTCTGGCCGTTTTCTAAAGAGTATCTCATATTTTAAATAAAGTGAAGGAAGTAGCCGATATAGTCCAAACCTGGCACCTCGCAATATTTATATCATATTTATTTATTTCCGATACGAAATGGACAATATTGGCCCATTCCTTTGGAACCTACTTCATAGAGGGTCAGCAATTTGAATAATCATAACATAAGTTAAAATATATTTAAATAATCGAACATTGGCTGATGGTATATATCTGACGGCAAAATTGACTGATACGTTTTAATTTGTCTTTTAAAGGTTTAAATATTATTCAAGGATTCAAAAATCTTAAAAATTGAAATGTCTTGAAATATATATTTAACCCCATTCATTAAATTCATATTTTTTTTCAACAACTTCTGAAACACCTTTAACTCCCAAAAAACAATTTAATATCAAGAAAAAAACGAAACAATCAACAATTCCGTTTGTTGCCACTCGCCTTGACTACTCAGACGTATGATTAATATTAATTTGCTTATAACACTATGTGGCCACTGTGGCGTATAATTGTTACGAATTTCGTTAAAAGTTTTTCTCCCTCTCTCTCTCTCTCTCTCTCTCTTTGCCAGTGCAGTCACTCGGGCGTATGAGTTACATAGTATTGCTTTTTTATTCACTTTTTTCCTCAACACACACACACACACATACACTCATACACAATAATTTTTGTACCCCGAAACAAGGAAAAACTTTTTCTCCCCAACTCATTCCACCTTTCCAGCAGCATCAGATCCAAGAGGATCAAACAAAAAAATCCACAAAAAAAAAAAGAACTGAGACCAAAAACGATGAACATAAAACAAAAGTTTCATAACCATACTAATTGATTACATTTACACATAATAAACTACATAAATAAATTTAATAAAAACAACTTTTTTTGTTCAGATGCCTGGATTGAGAGAAACGAGAAACCAAAAAAAAAAAAAAAAACAAAAAAAAAAACAGAATTGAAAAAGTTTGCTAAAAATTCCCGGGGAGATCGAGAAAAAAAGACGAACTGCAGGACAAAATCAAAACACTAACGAATTTCATTAAAACACCTGGAATATTGAATTTTTTTTGGAGGAGAAAATTCGGGCCGGGGACAGAGATAAAGGGAAAAGAAAAACGCTTTGTTATGTTTTTATTGGCTGTTGTGATTTTGGCAACCTGGTACTTTATCAGCATGATAAAGCATGAATATAACTAACAAAGTATATTTTTCACAAACTCAAAATATTTTTATTGGATTTTTGATGGATGAGGCAGAAGATACAGAATAAAGGAAAAAAGGATAAAAAATCCACAGTTATTGGTCATTGAAAAAATATTTTTTAAAAAGTCCACGCATTAGATGGTCGTTGAAAAAATATTTCTTAAAAAATCCACGCATTAGATGGTCGTTGAAAAAATATTTTTTAAAAAATCCACGCATTAGATGGTCGTTGAAAAAATATTCTTTAAAAAATCCACGTTTGATTGGTCCTTGAAAAAATATTTTTTAAACAATCGACGTTTGATAAATCCTTGAAAAAATATTTTTTTAAAAAAAACCACGTTAGATTCGTCCTTGAAAAAAATATTCTTTACACAATCCACGTTTATTTTGGTCCTTGAAAAAATATTCTTTAAAAAATCCACGTTTATTTTGGTCCTTGAAAAAATATTCTTTAAAAAATCCACGCCTCTGTTGGTCCTAGAAAAAATATTTTTTTAAAAAACCTCGCCTCTGTTGGTCCTTGAAAAAATATTGTTTAAAAAATCCACGCCTCTGTTGGTCCTTGAAAGAATATTTTTTAAAAATCCTCGCCTCTGTTGGTCCTTAAAAAAATATTTTTTAAATAATCCTCGCCTCTGTTGGTCCTTGAAAAAATATTTTTTTAAAAATCCTCGCATCTGTTGATCCTTGAAAAAATATTTTTTTAAAAAATCCTCGCCTCTGTTGGTCCTTGAAAAAATATTTTTTAAATAATCCTCGCCTCTGTTGGTCCTTGAAAAAATATTCTTTAAAAATCCACGTTTGATTTGTCCTTGAAAAAATATTCTTTAAAAAATTCCACGTTTATAGCAGTCCATGTGTCCTTAAAAAAATATTCTTTAAAAAATTCCACGTTTATAGCAGTCCATGTGTCCTTAAAAAAATATTCTTTAAAAAATTCCACGTTTATAGCAGTCCATGTGTCCTTAAAAAAATATTCTTTAAAAAATTCCAGGTTTATAGCAGTCCATGTGTCCTTAAAAAAATATTCTTTAAAAAAATTCCACGTTTATAGCAGTCCATGTGTCCTTAAAAAAATATTCTTTAAAAAATTCCACGTTTATAGCAGTCCATGTGTCCTTAAAAAAATATTCTTTAAAAATCCACGTTTGATTGGTCCTTGAAAAAATGTTCTTTAAAAAATCCACGTTTATTTTGGTCCTTGAAAAAATATTCTTTACAAAATCCACGCCTCTGTTGGTCCTTGAAAAAATATTCTTTAAAAAATCCACATTTATTTTGGTCTTTGAAAAATATTCTTTAAAAAATACACGTTTATTTTGGTCCTTGAAAAAAATTCTTTAAAAAAATCCACGTTTACTTTGGTCCTTGAAAAAATATTCTTTAAAAAATCCACGTTTATTTTGGTCCTTGAAAAAATATTCTTTAAAAAAAAATCCACGTTTACTTTGGTCCTTGAAAACGTTTGATTGGTCTTTGAAAAAGTGTTTTTTAAAAAAATCCACGTTTATTTTGGTCCTTGAAAACGTTTGATTGGTCCTTGAAAAAGTGTTTTTTAAAAAAATCCACGTTTAATTGGTCCTTGAATAGTGTTTTTTTAAAAAAATCCACGTTTGATTGGTCCTTGAAAAAGTGTTTTTTAAAATATTGGTTGGTCCTTGAAAAAATATTTTTTAAAAAATCCGTGTTTCATTGGTCCTTGAAAAAATATTTTTTAAAAAATCCACGTTTGATTGGTACTTGAAAAAATATTTTTTTAAAAAATCCACGTTTGATTGGTACTTGAAAACATATTTTTTAAAAAATCCACGCCTCGATTGATGCTTGAAAAAATATTCTTTAAAAAATCCACGTTTGATTGGTACTTGAAAAAATATTTTTTTAAAAAATCCACGTTCGATTGGTACTTGAAAACATATTTTTTAAAAAATCCACGCCTCGGTTGAAGCTTGAAAAAATATTCTTTAAAAAATCCACGCCTCGGTTGATGCTTGAATAAATATTCTTTCAAAATTCCAGGTTTTCTTACCTCATTTTAATTTGCTTCCTTTTGGATGCAATTGGTCTTCATAACCTAACAATTTTTTTGGTTGTTGTTATTTTTGTAATTATATTTCTCCCCCGCCTCCCCTCTCAAACATTGTAATTAAAGTTATTTCAGTTTGATATTTAATTAAAAGTGAGTGTACCTGGTATAAAACATTCCGGGGGCACTGTTAGAGCCTTGGGAAAACATAACATGGCAGGCAACATAACAATGCGCTTTTATTAAAATATTTTATCATGACTTGTTTTTCGTTGTTGTTGGTGTTGTTGCTGTTTTTGTTTATTAATAGCCAAAAATAACGCACACACATATTATGGTGTGGTAAATAATTTTTGCAACCATCGAACCAACCAACCCAGCACCAGGGCAGCCAACCAGGCCAAACCAACTTTTCTACAATCACCAGCATTGTTACCGTTATGTTTCATTTTTTCCTGCTGCTGTTGTTGTTGTTGCTGTTGTCAACTATTCCCAATATGCTGTCAATTCATGAATGATTGCAACCAACATGCAAGCCAGCCAGGTTGTTGCAAATGGTTGCACAGCATGAATTCTAGAGAATGGAGACAAAGGCCCCCATCCAAAACAGAATTCTCAACAATGTTGAGGAGGAAAATGCAAAAAAAAATGTTGTTGTTGTTTTTGGTGTCCAACAAGCCTGAGAATTAAATATGACACAAAAAATGGCTAAGAACATAAAACATGACCGAAGTATGAGCAGCAACAGTAACAAATTAACAGAACTGCCAACAAACAAGAACAGGACCAAACAATTGGGGAAGGGGATTTTTTTGTTTGTCTTTTTTTCTGGACTGCAGTTGTGCTGTTGAGGATTTGGTATTTAATGTACGAAGTTGTAGCTACATGGACAACAGCAAATATCAATAACAACTGCAGCACCAACACCAGCAACATGAGGTTACAAAAACATTGTGGACATGTAGGGCACACACATTGGTGGTATGGGGCGGGAGAGGACCAAATCCTGAACTCAACTGAAATCCACAAAAATTGTTGTCAAAAATAAATGCTAAAATATTTTAATAAATAAAAATGTGTTTTTGTCTTTTGCGAGAGAATGAGAGAAAATGTTGTTGGGGACCACAACATACCCCAAAGGGTTTGTTGGGAATATTCCACCTGAATGCATTCACAGTTGTGTCAAACAATATGCCAAACATATTTTTGGGGTAAACTTTTTTCCTGCATCAAAAAATATGAAAATTTTACAAGAGAACAGTTGCAACTATATATTGGAAAGTTTGGTTCATTTACAAGGATATGTATAATGAATTCAGGAATTTGTCGCAGATATTTATGGAAATTATTTTTTGAAGGACCTTAAGTGGATTTTTTTAAGACTATTTTTCAAGCAACAACAGAGGCGAAGATTTTTTAAAGAATATGTTTTCAAGGACCAACAGAGGCGTGTAATTTTTTAAAGAATATTTTTTCCAACATCAACAGAGTCGTGGATTTTTTAAAGAATATTTTTTCAAGGACCAATAAATGTGAATTTTTTAAAGAATATTTTTCAAGCATCAACAGAGGTGTAGATTTTTCAAAGAATATTTTTTTAAACATCAACAGGGGTTTGGATTTTATAAAGAATATCTTTTCAAGTACCAATAAACGTGGATTTTTAAAGGAATATTTTTTCAAGGACCAATAAACGTGCATTTTTTAAAGAATATTTTTCAAGCATCAACAGAGGTGTAGATTTTTCAAAGAATATTTTTTCAAGCATCAACGTGGTGTGGATTTTATAAAGAATATTTTTTCAAGGACCAAGAAGACGTTGATTTTTTAAAGAATTTTTTTGAAGCATCAATAAATGTGATTTTATCGAGGACCAATCAATGTGGATTTTCTAAAGAATATTTTTAAAGGACCAATCAACGTTGTTTTTTTTAAGAATACTTTGTCGAGGAGCATTCGAGCCGTGGATTTTTTAAAGAATATTTTTTCAGGGACCATTCGAACCGTTTATTTTTTATAAATATTGTTTCAAGGAACAATGAATGTGGATTTTTCAAAGAATATTTTTCAAAGGACGAAATTTTTTTTCTTCAAATTTAAATATTAAATTCTGTCAACTTTTGTCACCCACTGTATAAAAAAAGAAATATTCTCCATACCTGCCTAAATTCTAGGATTTCACCACAGACTAAATTTTTAATACCCACCCGTAATTCAGCTTCGTCTATTGCACAGAAAGAAATCCCTTTTAAAACTGCAATAGGACAAAAGTTAACAACAAGAGTCAGCGGAGTTTGGTAATAACAGCACATTTTCCACACACAGACGCAAGGAAATATCAGTAAACCGTTCGTATAGTTCAGTGTATGCAAAATATTTGGTGACTGACCTGAAAAGTTGTAGAGAACAGGGCAAGAAAAGAGCTTCACATATATTTTGTATCGAAAAATTATTGACAGTGTGTGAATACGTTCTGATGTAGAGGATTGATATTTTGTAACAGTCGTCGATGTAGATAAGATGTGTGTGTGTAACAGAAAATGTCAATGTAGTTGTTGTCAGGGAAGTTTGTCAATATCTTTCTGTAAATAAAATTTGCCTAGGGCTATGTGTTGCATTTGATTTTAAAGTGATATATGTAAATTTTTACAAAAAGCTAAACATGACAACTTATAGGAAATTCAAGCCAAAAAATTTGAAGAAAAAGTCGTTGAAATATAATTCTTAAAAAAATCGCTGTTTAAGCTCGGACTAACAAATTTAAGAAATACAGACTGCTGAAAAATATATCTGAGAAACCTACTTTTGTGGGTCAGAATGTTCTTGGAAGATAATATTTGAACAATCCTTGCCATTGATATTTATTTTAAAAATGTTCAACAATTTTTTAAGTTTGAGGCCCTGATATATCTGGAAGTTATTAGAAAATAAAGGCTTGTACCTCCAATAGCCATAGAAAATATATTCCAAATACCACAGGTTTTGACAGAATATTTTTTAAAAAATCAAGGATTGTAACTTTTAAAGAAAAATATCAAAATATAGGTAGTTATTAGTTTTAAGCTTTTCATAAATTATTGAAAACATCAGGCTGTTAGCATTGTGTGTCCTTTAATAGAAAGGACGAAAAACGTGGATTTTAGAAAAAATAAGAACCAAAAACGGTTTTTTTTTAAATTTAATTTTTCAAGGATAATTAAACGCGAAATTTTTTAAAAAAATATTTTTTCAAAAGGTCAGTTTTACGTTAATTTCTAAAAAAATCCAAAAAATCATTAAATGTGGATTTTATAAAAAAATAATTTTTCAAAGGATCGTTAGCCGTCGATTTCTTAAAAAAAACATTTTTTTTAGGTGGATCAAGAGACTAAGATCAATTAACATGGATTTTTTAAAAAATAGTTTTTCAAAAGATCAATTAAGACAAATTTTTTAAAAAATAATAATTTAAAAGAACATCAAACGTGGATTTTTAAAAAATATTTTTGAAAGGATTGTTTATTGTGGATTAAAAAAAAATATATTTTTCAAAGGATCATCAAACATGGACTTTAAAAAAAATCTTTTTCAAAGCATTTTTATTGTGGATTTAAAAAAAAATTAAATGAGCATCAAACATGGACTTCAAAAAAAAAAAAAAAAATATTTTTTTTTAAAGCATCATCGAACGTGGATTTTTTAAAGAATAATCAAACGTGGATTTTTTAAAGAATATTTTTTCAAGGATCAATCAAACGTGAATTTTTTTAAGAATATTTTTTCAAGGATCAATCACACGTGGATTTTTTTAAGAATATTTTTTCAAGGATCAATCAAACGTGGATTTTTTTAAGAATATTTTTTCAAGGATCAATCAAACGTTGATTTTTTTAAGAATATTTTTTCAAGGATCAATCAAACGTGGATTTTTTTAAGAATATTTTTTCAAGGATCAATCAAACGTGGATTTTTTTTAAGAATATTTTTTCAAGAACCAATCAAACGTGAAATTTTTTAAAAATAATTTTTCAAAGAATAATCAAACGAGAATTTTTTAAAATAATTTTTCAAAGGATCATCAAACGTGGATTTTTTAATTATTTTTCAAAGAATAATCAAACGTGAATTTTTTAAAAAATAATTTTTAAAGGATAATCAAACGTGGATTTTTTAAAAAAAACAATTTTTCAAGGGATCAACAAACGTGGATTTTGTAAAAAAATAATTTTTCAAAGGATCAACAAACGTGGATTTTTTTAAAAAAATAATTTTTCAAATGATCAATAAACGTGGATTTTTAAAAAAAAATAATTTTTCAAATGATCAATAAACGTGGATTTTTAAAAAAAAATAATTTTTTAAAGGATCGACAAACGTGGATTTTTTTAAAAAATATTTTTGCAAAAGATCTTCAAACGTGGATTTTTTTTAAAAATATTTTTGCAAAAGATCTTCAAACGTGGATTTTTTTAAAAAATATTTTTGCATAAGATCTTCAAACGTGGATTTTTTAAAAAATATTTTTGCAAAAGATCTTCAAACGTGGATTTTTTTAAAAAATATTTTTGCAAAAGATCTTCAAACGTGGATTTTTTTAAAAAATATTTTTGCAAAAGATCTTCAAACGTGGATTTTTTTAAAAAATATTTTTGCAAAAGATCTTCAAACGTGGATTTTTTTAAAAAATATTTTTGCAAAAGATCTTCAAACGTGGATTTTTTTAAAAAATATTTTTGCAAAAGATCTTCAAACGTGGATTTTTTTTAAAAATATTTTTGCAAAAGATCTTCAAACGTGGATTTTTTTAAAAAATATTTTTGCAAAGGATCAACAACCGTGGATTTTGAAACAAAAAATATTTTTTCAAAGGATCAACAACCGTGGATTTTTTAAAAAAATATTTTTTTAAAAGATCAACGAGCGTGGATTTTAAAAAAAATATTCTTTCAAAGAATCAACAATCGTGGATTTTTAAAAAAATATTCTTTCAAAGGATCAACAAACGTGGATTTTTTTAAGGATCAAATAATGTGGATTTTTTAGAACGTATCGGCAAACGTGGAGCTTTTAGAAAGTATCTGCAAACGTAGGTTTCTTTAAAAAATAATTCTCAAAGGATTAACAAACGTGGATTTTTTTTAAAAAAAATATATATATTTTCAAGGGATCAACAAACGTGAGTTTTTTTAAAAATAGCTTTTCTAAGCAATCTTAAAAAATTTAATTGTACAAAGAATCAACAAAAGTTTTTTTTTTAACATTTTTTCAAAGGACCAACAAACTTGGATTAAAAAAAAGATTTTTTTCAAAGAGTCGACAAACGTTGATTTCTTAAAATATACTTTTTAAAGGATCATTTTGCGTAGATTAAAAAAAGTATGTTATCAAAGAACCAGCAAACGTGGATTTTTAAAAAAATAATTTTTCAAAGGATCATCAAACGTTTATTTTTTAAAAAATTATTTTTCAAAAGGAATCATCAAGCGTTGATTTTTAAAAAAATATTTTTCAAAGGATCACCAAACGTGGATGTTTTAAAAAATTATTTTTCAAAAGGGATCATTTAACGGGGATTTTTGAGGATATTTTTCATAGGGTTACACAAAATATTAACGTGAATTAATTGCTTTTTTCAGGCCATAAACTTGCATATTTTTAAAGATTATCTGTGGATTTTTTAAAAATATGTTTTTCATGAAACTTGGATTTTTTTCTACGAAAATGGAATATTAAGTATATTTCTAAAGAAAAATCAGTGGATTTTTTAAGGACTTTCAAATAACCTTCCAATTTATAAATATGAGTTTCCCAAAATATTTCTTGCAGATTTTTCATTAAATATTTTTCAGAGTATTTTTCGCAAAGCTGAAAAAATATTTTTAAAGGGCCATTCTTGCAGTTTTAAATAATATTTTATTCTTGGAATTTTTATAATAATTTTTTCCTTATAATTTTAAAGCCCAGAAAATAATTCTTATTTTATGTTGTGTACAAAATAGTACCCTTTTAAGCCCCCAGTTAATGAATTGACTCCGTAATTGGGTCAATTGCATTTTAGATTTTAATTTCAACCAACCTAAATTCCCCCATCTACTTCTTCCTGCAGTGTGGAAAACTAAACTAATATTTGCTCATATTATAATCATCCCTTCCAAGTAAAAAATTGGCTTTCTACTATTAGCCTGCCGGTATTTGACATTTTGCTGATACAGTGATAGTTGCGGTAGTAGTAGTAGAAACATTGAAGTGTCAATAAATGTTTTCAGAAATGTATCCTTTAGGTCCTCTAACAGATTGTGACTATGACTTGAGGCCAAAATGTGTCGTTTGGTCTATCGAAATCCACAGCACCTAGACAATATTTTGGGATCTCCCTTTTGGTACAAATACATCACATACACATATATGGCTGACCATAAGGACATGTGTGGTGCTGGGAGGATATATGTACTTAATCAATTTAAGTGAGTGTGTGTGTAATTTCATAGGATGCAGTAAGGTGGTATTGGTGATTAGTTCTCCCTAAGGATCTGTATAAGTAAAAACTTCCTATCTTTGTATGTGTGAGTTCATGAATATCGGCATGTGCTTGTGGAGTCCTTGTATTTAAAAACATATTTTTTCAAAGTTCATTTTTTTACATTTTCGTCTACTACCAGTCTTTGCTTGCAATGAATCCTTCATGGTCTCCAACATTAAATGCCCATCTATTACTCCTAGTACTCGATGGGCGTTGGAGTAGGTAATTCCTTACAATCAACTTCAGATTGTTACTTAAATATTTGCACCGAACATTACAGCAGTTGTCGAAATAACTCTGTGGCTGTTGTAGTTAAAGTTCCTTCGAACATGTTCTTGTTGTTGTTGCTGCTGTTCCTGTTATTATCCTTCCATGTCAATGTAGTTGTAGTTTTGGGTTTTGCACTCTCTCTCCTGTTACTCATGTTGTTGTGGTAGATTGGCTGCTGGAGTACATTTTAAATAACAACTGGCAAACACTTTGACATACATACATGGAATTTTAATTTTTTTCGGAATTTATATGAGATATTCAAGAAATAAATTTTAGAAAAATATGAAAAATTGAATATGAAATTGAAAGAATATTTTTTCAAGGACCAATAAACGTGGATTTTTTAAAGATATTTTTTAAAGGTCCAGCAAACGTAGAGTTTTTAAAGAATATTTTTTCAAAGGATCAACAAACTTGGATTTTTTAAAAAATATTTTTTCAAAGGATCAACAAACGTGGATATTTTAAATTTTTTTTTTCAAAAGATCCATAAACGTGGATTCAAAAAAAAAAAAAAAATCAAAGGATCCATAAACATGGATTTTTTTTAAAAAAATATTTTTTCAAAGGATCAACAAACGTGGATTTTTTGAAAAATATTTTTTCAAGAATCAATTAACGTAGATTTTTTAAAAAATATTTTTTTAAAGGATCCATAAACGTAGATTTTTTAAAAAATAATTTTTCCAATGATCCATAAACGTGGATTTTTTAAAAAATATTTTTTTAAAGGATCCATAATCGTGGATTTTTTAAAAAATATTTTTTTTAAAGGATCCATAAACGTGGATTTTTTAAAAAATATTTTTTTAAAGGATCCATAAACGTGGATTTTTTAAAAAATATTTTTTTAAAGAATCCATAAACGTGGATTTTTTAAAAAATATTTTTTTAAAGGATCCATAAACGTGGATTTTTTAAAAAATATTTTTTTAAAGGATCCATAAACGTGGATTTTTTAAAAAATATTTTTTCAAAGGATCCATAAACGTGAATTTTTTAAAAAATATTTTTTTAAAGGATCCATAAACGTGGATTTTTTAAAAAATAATTTTTCCAAAGATCCATAAACGTGGATTTTTTTAAAAATTATTTTTTTCAAAGGATCCATAAACTTGGATTTTTTTAAAAATAATTTTTCAAAGAATCCATAAACGTGGATTTTTTAAAAAATAATTTTTCAAAGAAACCATAATCGTGGATTTTAAAAAAAAATTGTCAAAAAATCCATAAACGTGGATTTTTTAAAAAAAAAATTTAAAAAAATCCAGAAACGTGGATTTTTTTAAAAATTACTTTTTTCAAAGGATCAACAAACGTGGATTTTTTTTAAAATTATTTTTTCCAAAGGATCCATAAACGTGGATTTTTTAAAAAATAATTTTTCAAAAAATCCATAAACGTGGATTTTTTAAAAAATAATTTTTCAAAGAATCCATAAACGTGGATTTTTTAAAAAATAATTTTTCAAAGAATCCATAAACGTGGATTTTTTAAAAAATATTTTTTCAAAGAATCCATAAACGTGGATTTTTTAAAAAATATTTTTTCAAAGAATCCATAAACGTGAATTTTTTAAAAAATAATTTTTCAAAGAATCCATAAACGTGGATTTTTTAAAAAATAATTTTTCAAAGAATCCATAAACGTGGATTTTTTAAAAAATAATTTTTCAAAGAATCCATAAACGTGGATTTTTTAAAAAATAAAAATAAAATTTTAAAAAATTCTTTTTCCACTGATCCATAAACGTGGATTTTTTAAAAAATAAAAATAAAATTTTAAAAAATTCTTTTTCCACTGATCCATAAACGTGGAGTTTTTAAAAAATATTTTTTCAATGGATCCTCAAACACGGATTTTTTAAAAAATATTTTTTCACAAAAACCAGAAACATGGATTTTTTAAAAAATAATTTTTCAAAGGATCCATAAACGTGGATTTTTCAAAAAAAAGTTTTTTTTTGTGGGATTAGTATAAAACGCCTCATATCCCCAAGTATGGTGCCCATATGTGCAATTTTGCAAACTGCCTTAATTTTTCAACTTATAGCCGGTAATAGGGAGGAGGAGGAGGAGGATAGGGCAACAGGGAGGCCAGGAAAAAATCGTTTCAGGATGGTGTTAAATGAATTTAATTTTGTTAGAAGTCTGTTAAACTCCAGTGTGTTATGTGTTGTGTTGCACAAATATCCTGACGTTGGCAGAAGAGAATTTGTGTCATCGTCAGCAGAATGATAACAAGAATTTTTTTGATTAAAACCCCTGCGTTTTTATTTCCCTTCATTCGTGTCGGGATAGGCTGAAGTTATGTATATGGCAAATTAGTTACCGGGATATTTGAGAAAATATTTTCCAGAGGAAAATAGAATTTGAAATTTATTGACTGCATCCTTGAAAATAAATTTAAATTTAAAAAAAATAGATCACTTTTAGCAGAATTTCCCAAAAAAGAAAAAAGAGGGGGTCCATTCGTGCCCTCAAAAAAATTATTTTAAAATCCCTCAAATATCCTTTTAGAGAAATTTTTGTCTGTTATTTTTGTACCCTCCACCATAGTATGGAGGGTATATTAAGCTTGTCAGTCCGTTTGTAAAACCTCGAAATATACATATTCGACCCCACAAAGTATATATATTTTTGATCAGCATAAAATTCTGTGACGATTTAGCGATGTCCGTCCATCTGTGAAAATCACTCTAGCTTCCGAACGAAATGCAGTAGGTTGATAAAATTTTACTCAAATGTATATTATGTCTGCAGTACTATTGGTACTGCCATGTAGGTCCACGTTTTGGTATGGCCCCCATAAACCGGTACCGATATTCGGTATTTTGATGATTTTAGCGGCATTTTTCACCGGAATTGTTTCAAATTTGGTATTTGAAGTTCGTAATGGATACTACAGCCTATGACAGAAAATTGTCTGTATAGGTCTACGTCTTCATATAGCCCCCATATAATGGTACCTCCCGATATTCGGTATTTTGATGATTTCAGCGACGTTTTTCACAGGAATTGTTTCAAATTTAGTATTTGAAGTTCGTAATGGATACTACAGCCTATGACAGAAAATTGTCTGTGCAGGTCTACGTCTTCGTATAGCCCCCATACAACGCTACCTCCCGATATTCGGCATTTTGTTGATTTTAGCGACATTATTTACCGGAATTGTTTCAAATTTGGTATTTGAAGTTCGTAATAGATACTATATCCTATGACAGAAAATTGTCTGTGCAGGTCTACGTCTTCGTATAGCCCCCATATAACGGTAGCTCCTGATATTCGGTATTTTGATGTTTTTAGCGACGTTATTTAGCAGAATTGTTTCAAATTTGGTGTTTGAAATTCGTAATGGATATTACAGCCACATGGCAAAAAATTGTCTGTGCAGGTTCACGTCTTCGTATAGCTCCCATATAACACTACCTCCCCATATTCGGTATTTTAAAGTTTTTAGCGACATTTTTCACCGAAATCGTTTCAAATTTGGAATTTGAAGCTCGTAATGGATACTGCAGCTTATGATAAGCTTTGCCAATGCAGGTCCACCTCGTCGTAAGATTTTAACAGAATTTTTACGGATTTTTTTTTTTGAAAATTGTCAAATTTGTTTCAAATGGTGTAGGGTATTCAAAGTTCGGACCGATCGAACTTGAAGCTTTTTTACTTGTTTTTATTTTAATTTTTATTTATTTAATTTATTTTTATTTCTTTTTTTGATAATCTTCAATCTGACCCACTTATATGAGCCCCTTAATGCCAACTTAACCCCTCAAACTTTTGGTAAAATATCTCTTCCATTTGCCCAGTGTTTTATGTTGTTCTATCAGAAAAAAAAAAAATAGAAAACATTCCAACAATTCTTTAACAAATATCGAACTCGTAATCAAAACTTCATGCCGTTTTGGAGAATGCCTTTGGAAAACTGCAGTTTCATTCAAATGATGGAGAATTTGCTGTTGCTGCTGCCTGAATTTCTGCTCTTGCCGTTGTTGTTATTTGTGTACACAGATTTGTTATGATTTCATTTATCTTTTGGCATCTCTCTGAAGCAATAAATCCCAACAAACAAACAAACAAAACGACAAACAAACAGAAAATACTTCAAAACAAATCAATACAGAAAGAAAACAACACAAATATACAAAATCTACATACACAGCACTCATACACACACACACACACGCACACACATATAGAAAAAAGTTCTCTCACTACCATTCCGGCCTTTGCATTCATGTTTTTTACACAGCATACTTTGCAAGGAAATGCAATTTTGTCATTCCTAAAAGTATGCAATAGAAAAACAAAACTTGTACGCCAACATTTTCAATAGAAAAACTCTTTGGGAGAAAGAAAAAAAAAACAACAACATTGGAAAATCTATAGCCGGAAAGATGAATATTCAAAAAAAAAAAAAAAAAAAAAAAATAGCAGAAATCATACCCAGTCTCATAGAAATATGCGAAGCCAACAAAATCCAGGAAATATAAATAAACAGTTGAAGAAAAAAGAGTTTTGAAAAAAATATTTATACGGGTAACATGCCTAAATCCCCTATTTGATTTGACCTCCTTAAGAGTTCAAATCATCATTGAACTCTCTTCAATATCACTGAACCAGAAATGTCAACAAACTTGAATTTGTCATGCTGTAATAAAATAATTGAAAATGGGAAGACTACACAAGGATTTTATAAGTAGATCCTGAATTTTTTCGGGACTATCATGATGTGTTCGTAATATTTATTAAAAGAAATTTGGAGGGATCCGAAGAGGATATAAAATTGTTTAATTTACTGATATTAAAAGGACCTTAAATATGTTTTTTTAACGATTTTTTCCAAGGATTTTAAAAGATGTCAAGGGTGATATGGTTAGAGAATTTTTTTAGGTTTCACTGAAGAATTTTTCGAGGATACCTTAATGTCCTTACGCGTGGTTTAGTGTAAAAATTTTTCTGCAATACACAAAGGACTCTTCAGGATTTCTTTTAAGATTATTTAAAGGATACTTAAGCGATTCGAATCGCTTAAAAATAATATTTTTAATAAGCCAAGTTTCTTGATATGTCTTTAAAATATTTTTAAAATGTCCTCGTTTTTCAGGTGGTCCTTGAAAAATATTTTTAAAAAGCCACGTTTCTTGGAGGTCCTTAAAATATTTTTAAAAAATCCGTGTTCTTCAGGTGGCCCTTTAAAAAAATATTCTTAAACAATCCGCATTTCTTGGGGGGTCCTTAAAATATTTTTAAAAATGGTTCTTCAGGTGGTCTTTGAAAAAAAATTCTTAAAAAATCCATGTTCCTTAGTTGGCCCCTGAAAAAATATTTTTAATAATACACGTTCTTTAGTGAGTCCTTAAAAATATTTTTAAAAAATCCATCCTTAGGTGATCATTGAAAAAAAATAATTTAAAAAAATCCACTTGAAAAGTATTTTTAAAAACCCACCTTCCTTTGTTGGTCATTAGAAAAAAATTATTAAAAATCCAGGTTCCTTAGAATCCTAGAAAAAAATATTTTTAAAAAATGCACGTTTCTTAGCTGGTGCTTGTACAAATATTTTTAAAATATCCACGTTTCTTGGTGGGACCTATAAATATTTAAAAAAAAAAAACTTAAATTTCCGTAGTGAGTCTTTGAAATATATTTTTAAAAAAATGGCGTTCCTTAGATGGTCCTTGAAAAAATATTTTTAAAATAACCACGTTTCTTGGTGGAACCTATAAATATTAAAAAAATGACTTTTCCTGGCGAGTCTTTGAAACATATTTTTAAAAATGGACGTTCCTTAGATGGTCCTCGAAAAAATATTTTTAAAAAATTGACGTTCCTTATATGTTCCTTGAGAAAATGTTTTTAAAAAATCCACCTTCCTTAGGTGGTCCTTGAAAAATATTTTTAAAAATTCACGTTTCTTTAATTGTCCTTCAAAAAATATTTAAAAAAAATCCACGTTCCTTGGTTTGACAAAATATTTTTAAAAAATCCACCTTCCTTCCTTAGGTGGTCATTGAAAAAAATAATTTTTAAAAAATTCACGTTCCTTAGGTTGTCATTGAAAAAAATAAATTTCAAAAATCTACGGTGGTCCTTGAAAAATAATTTTCAGAAATCCACATTCTTAGGTGGTCGTTGAAAAATATTTTTAAAAAAATCTACGTTTTTTAGAGGATCCTTCAAAAAATATTTTTAAAAAAACTTACGTTTTTTAGAGGGTCCTTGAATTTTTTTTTAAAAATCCACGTTTCTTAGAGGGTCCTTGAAATATATTTTTAAAAAAAATTTACGTTTTTTAGAAGGTCCTGGAAAAAATATTTTTAAAAAATCCACTTTGACACCTATTTTTTTAAATCCACTTTTGTTGGTGGGTCTTTAAAAATATTTTTTAAGAATCCACGTTCCTTAGGTTGTCCTTGAGGTAAATATTTAAAAAAATGTACGTTCGTTGATGAGTCCTCAAAAATTTTTTTACAAAATCTTCATTTTATTGAAGGGATGATTAATGTTTTCTTATGAAATTTTCCAGGATTTAAAAAGGTCCTTATTGTTTTTTTTTTTAATAAATTTTAGGGACAATTAAGTGGATTTAAAGTTGGGTTTTTATAGATGAATATTATAAAGAAATTTTCCAGGATGTGGTTTATACAAAAATCAAATCTTTTTCAAAATAATTTTTCCAGAATATTGAGTGGACTTAAAATTGGCTTTTAACGAAAAAATATTGACGGGCCTGAAAATGTCCTCAAACGCGGTTCCTCTAATTTTTCTTCACTCAAACATTTTCAAAGATTCCTGAGAAAAATCACAGAATTCTCCTTTTCTCCCGGGAATATCGTATTTTTAACGTCTTGCAATTTAATTGCATACTTTTAGGGGGATTTAATTTCTTGCCAAATGGCAGAGTTAAAAAACCCACGTTTATTAGGTGGCTCTGGAAAAAATATTTTTAAAAACTTCACGTTCCTTGTCATCAGAAAATATTTAAAAAAAAAAACCGTTTTTTTTTGGTGCTACTTGAAAAAAATATTTTAAAAATTCCACGTTTCTTGGTGGGACCTATACATATTTTTAAAAAATCCACATCCTTAGGTGATCCTTGAAAAAATATTTGTAAAAAATCCACGTTCCTTGTGGGTCCTTGAAAAAATATTTAAAAAAATCCACGTTTCTTGGTGGGACCATACATATTTTTGAAAAATCTACATCCTTAGGTGATCCTTGAAAAAATATTTTAAAAATCCACGTTTCTTGGTGGGACCTATATATATTTTTAAAAAATCCACGTTTCTTGGTGGGACCTATATATATTTTTAAAAAATCCACATCCTTAGGTGATCCTTGAAAAAATATTTTTAAAAAATCCACGTTTCTTGGTGGGACCTATATATATTTTTAAAAAATCCACGTTTCTTGGTGGGACCTATATATATTTTTAAAAAATCCACATCCTTAGGTGATCCTTGAAAAAATATTTTTAAAAAATCCACGTTCCTTTAATGGTTCGTCAAAAATATTTTTAAAAATCCACGTTCCCCTAGGTGTCCTTGAAAAAATGTTTGTAAAATATCCACTTCCATAAGTGGTCCTTGAAAAAATATTTGTAAAGAAACCACGTTCCATAAGTGGTCCTTGAAAAAATATTTTTAAAAAATCCACGTTCCTTAGGGGGTTCTTAAAAAAATATTTGTAAAAAATTCACGTTCCTTAGAAGGTCCTTGAAAAAATAAAAAATCCAATTTGAGACCTATTTTTTAAATCCAATTTTGTTGGTGGGTCCTTAAAAATATTATTTAAGAATCCACGTTTCTTAGGTGGTCCTCGAACCAAATATTTAAAAAAATTTACGTTCGTTGATGGGTCCTCAGGAATTTTTTTACAAAATCTTCATTCTTTTGCAGGGATGATTAATGTTTTCTTACGAAATTTTTCAGGATATAAAGAGGTCCTTGTCGGTCTTTTTTAAATAAATTTTAGGGACAATTAGAGTTGGGTTTTTATAGATGAATATTACAAAGAAATTTTCCAGGATGTGGTTTATATAAAAATCAAATCTTTTTCAAAAGAATTTTTCCGGAATATTGAGTGGACTTAAAATTGGCTTTTAAAGAAAAAATATTGACGGACATGAATATGTCCTGAAAGGCGGTTCCTCTAATTTTTCTTAACTCAAAAATTTTCAAATATTCAGGGAATATCCTAATTTCAACTTCTTGCATACTTTTCGGGGGATTTAATTTCTTTCCACTTAGCAGGGTTAAAAAATCCACGTTTATTAGGTGGCCCTGGAAAAAAATATTTAAAAAAATCACGTTTCTTGGTTGGTCATCAGAAAATATTTAAAAAAATCGCGTTCCTTGGTTGGTCATCAGAAAATATTTTTAAAAAATCCCCGTTTTTTTGGTGCTTCTTAAATAAAATATTTTAAAAATTCCACGTTTCTTGGTGGGACCTATACATATTTTTAAAAAATCACATCCTTAGGTGATCCTTGAAAAAATATTTGTAAATAATCCACGTTCCATGTGAGTCCTTGAAAATTATTTTAAAAGATCCACGTTCCTTAGGTGGTCCTTGAAAAAATATTTTTAAAAAATCCACGTTCCTTAGGTGGTCCTTGAAGAATATTTTTTTTAATCCACGTTCCTTGGTGGGTCCTCGAACAAATATTTGTAAAAAATCCACGTTCCTTAGGCGATCCTTGAAAAATATTTAAAAAAATCCACTTTCCTTTGTGGGTCCTTAATTTTTTTTTAAATCCACGTTTCTTGGTAGGTCCTCGAAAAAATGTTTTTAAAAAATCCATGTTTCTTGGTGGGTCCTTGAAATTTTTTTTAAATCCCCGTTTAAAATATTTTAAAAATCTAAGTTGAAAAAAAAAATATTTTTTTAAAAATGCCCGGATATAAAGAGGTT
Source organism: Musca domestica (assembly GCF_030504385.1). Classification (NCBI taxonomy): domain Eukaryota; kingdom Metazoa; phylum Arthropoda; class Insecta; order Diptera; family Muscidae; genus Musca; species Musca domestica. Next base: position 1,363,998 of record NW_026712156.1, on the reverse strand, counting down.
CTTATCGGTCTTTTTTAAATATTTTTTCTAGAAAATAATTTATATTATAAGGAAATTTTCCAGGTTATGGAATTTTTCTTAAATATGGAATTCAAAGAAATTTTCAAGGATATTTTTCAAAAGATTTTTTCCAAAATATTTAGTGGATCTTTAATTAACTTTTAACGAAAAAAATTGTAGGGCATGAAAATTCGTTTCCTTCAATATTTCTTCATTCAAATTTTTCAAATATTCCCTGCCCAAAATCACAGAATTCTCCTTTTCTCCCGGGAATATCGTATTTTCAACTTCTTGCAATTTAATTGCATACTTTTCGGGGAGATTTAATTTCTTGCCAACTAGCTGTGTTTTGCATACATTTCGGACGTTATTATGGTAAAAAGTAGAAAAGATTTCCATCCTCCTCTACTTCTTCTTGGGAAAATGTTTAAAACTGAATTCATTTCATTTGCTGACTGAGCAAAAACATGGCTAAAAGCTAAATTAGAAACGAAGAAAGCGGGAAAGAAAAACTTGAAAGTTTTTAAGAAGACTAGAAGTAGTGAGAGGGAAGAAGGAGAGCAAGATGAAGGAGGAGGAGGAGAAGATATAATAAAACTGGCCAAAAACAAAGCTTGGCCAAGTTGATGGAGTACAAAGTTTTGTCTTGATGTTGGTAATGGAGGAGTGAGAGGAGTGGAGGTGTGGAGTTTCAGCCATAATGGAGACCAAAGTTCTGTTCCATTACTTGGCCTGATGATGGCCAAGTTGATTGTCTCTTCTAGACATTTTATGTTGCTAGCTGCTGATGTTGTTGCTGCTGTCGTTGTTGGCGTTTTAAGTTTGACGCTTTTATGCAATTTTAATTTGACCGCGTCTACTAAGATGTGGCAGCAGAATATTCAACCATCAACCTTAGAAGTTCTTAAACAGGATTTTTTTCTTCTTCTTCGTCATTTTGAAAAGAGGAAAAAAGAAAGATTCATTTTATTGTTTCCAAAAAGAAACTTCATTTGTTGTGGCAACAGTTCTTTTTTTCTCAATTCGGAAAATTGTCTTCTTTTGCAGGCAGCTGTTGTGGCAGGGAATAGTTGAAAGCAGAGCGGGACAGAGGAAAATCCAGCTACTATTTTCCCCCACTTTCTTTGCAAAAATCTATTTGTTGCTTCACTGCTTAGAGATTTTCGTTAGCTACTATGTTAAAGATTATTGTGGTTGTTGTTGTTGCTGTTTTTGTTGTTTTTAGGTAATATTCCTGGTAGCGTTGCCATGGCTTAATACAATTCCTTTTTAAATTGTTCTTTTCAGCTGTTTTGCAGAAAAGCAAAACAAAAAACGATATTCGCCTGACAATATGCAATAGAATTTTGCTGATAGCTCTACACACACACACACACAGGTACAAGTATGCCAAGGATAGGTAAGCCATCAAAAATATAGTTTTTGTTGTTTATTCCTTTTCGACATGTCGTCGCATTTTCACTTGTGTTTTGTCACGCAATTTTCGGGTCGCAAACATAAATTTTTACTCTTCCAAGGGTCGATGTCGTTTGGAATATTTTAGTAGAGGTAAATTTATGTAGTTCCCTCGCCATCTGACCTGAGTTTAGCATCCATGGCTATTGCAAAATTTCCTCAAAAAATAGACATTTCGTGTTCATTCTGCTTAAAGCCTGAGGTTGTCCTTTTTATTCTCAGGAAATTTTATTTTCTCCACTAAAATTATGTCCTCCTACTTTAAGAAGGATGATGAGGTGGAGAGGAGGGTTCTTAAGGACCCTCTCACTTGAACTTTTCTCAGACTGTTATATGTGAATTTCAACGTTTTTACTTTGGCAAATTTGTATCATTTTTTCCTGGTCCTTTCTGTTTCTTTTCCATTTGCAGAGAAGAAAAAAATATCTGTATGTCCTTGGGGTAAATTATTACAGTTTTGTATCGTTTTTTTCGTGCGATACTCACAACCTAAATTATGTGTATTTTTCATTTATTCTAGAAATAAGAAAATTGTATTTGTTTACAATTTTTATAGTGTTTTTATTTTGTGGCGTACTTATCTCTTACGTATTTGTAGTCTTTGGGGAAATTATTAGATTTAAACATGCTATGAAAGCAAAAACCTCAACTTCTTTTTTGTAAAAGTAGCAATAAACGGCTTAGTTGGGCGTTGAAAAAAATCTTCTTTAAAAAATGAACGGCTTGGAAAAAAAATCCACGCTTATATCTTTTAAAGCTATGGAGACCTTGGGAAAAGTTCTTAAAAAAATCCACGCCTATATCTTTTAAAGCTTTGGAGGCCTTGGAAAAAATTCATTAAAAAAATCCACGCCTATATCTTTTAAAACTTGGAGGCTTTGGAAAAAATTATCTTAAAAAATCCACGCCTATATCTTTTAAAGCTTTTGAGGCCTTGGAAAAAAATCTTAAAAAAAATCCAAGCCTATATCTTTTAAAGCTTTGGAGGCCTTACAAAAAATTCTTAAAAAAATCCACGCCTATATCTTTTAAAGCTTTGGAGGCCTTGGAAAAAATTCTTTAAAAAATCCACGCCTATATCTTTTAAAGCTTTGGAGGCCTTGGAAAAAATGCTTAAAAAATCCACGCCTATATCTTTTAAAGCTTTGGAGGCCTTGGAAAAAATTCTTTAAAAAATCCACGCCTATATCTTTTAAAGCTTTGGATCCAAAAAAATCCACGCCTATATCTTTTAAAGCTTTGGAGGCCTTGGAAAAAAATCTTAAAAAAATCCACGCCTATATCTTTTAAAGCTTTGGAGGCCTTGAAAAAAAATTAAAATAATCCACGCCAATAGCTTTTAAAGCTTTGGAGGCCTTGGAAAAAATTCTTAAAAAAATCCACGCCTATATCTTTTAAAGCTTTGGAGGCCTTTGAAAAAATTATTTTAAAGAAAACCACGCCTATATCTTTTAAAGCTTTGGAGGCCTTGGAAAAAATTCTTAAAAAAATCCACGCCTATATCTTTTAAAGCTTTGGAGGCCTTTGAAAAAATTATTTTAAAGAAATCCACGCTTTGGAGGCCTTGAAAAAAAATTAAAATAATCCACGCCAATAGCTTTTAAAGCTTTGGAGGCCTTGGAAAAAATTCTTAAATCCACGCCTATATCTTTTAAAGCTTTGGAGGCCTTTGAAAAAATTATTTTAAAGAAATCCACGCCTATATCTTTTAAAGCTTTGGAGGCCTTTGAAAAAATTATTTTAAAGAAATCCACGCCTATATCTTTTAAAGCTTTGGAGGCCTTGGAAAAAATTCTTTAAAAAAATCCACGCCTATATCTTTTAAAGCTTTGGAGGCCTTGAAAAAAATTCTTAAAAAATCCACGCCTGTCTTTTAAAGCTTTGGAGGCTTTGGAAAAAATTCTTAAAAAATCCACGCCTGTCTTTTAAAGCTTTGGAGGCTTTGGAACAAAATTCTTAAAAAAATCCACGCCTATATCTTTTAAAGCTTTGGAGGCCTTGGAAAAAATTCTTAAAAAAATCCACGACTATACCTTTTAAAGCCTTGGAAAAAATTCTTAAAAAAATCCACGGCTATATCTTTTAAAACTTTGGAGGCCTTGGAAAAAATTCTTAAAAAAATCCACGACTATACCTTTTAAAGCCTTGGAGGCCTTGGAAAAAATTCTTAAAAAAAATCCACGGCTATATCTTTTAAAACTTTGGAGGCCTTGGAAAAAATTCTTAAAAAATCCACGCCTACATATTTTAAAGCCTTGGAGGCCTTGGAAAAAATTCTTAAAAAAATCCACGACTATACCTTTTAAAGCCTTGGAGGCCTCGGAAAAAATTCTTAAAAAAAATCCACGCCTATATCTTTTAAAGCTTTGGAGGCCTTGGGAAAAATTCTTAACAAAATCCACGCCTATATCTTTTAAAACTTTGGAAAAAATTCTAAAAAAAAATCCACGCCTATATCTTTTAAAGCTTTGGAGTCCTTGGAAAATTAAAAAAATCCACGCCTATATTTTGTTAAAGCTTTGAAGGCCTTGGAAAAAATTTAAAAAAAAATCCACGCCTATATTTTTTAAAGCTCTGGAGGCATTGGAAAAAATTTAAAAAAAAATCCACGCCTATATTTTTTAAAGCTGTGGAGGCCTTGGAAAAAAATTTTTAAAAAAATCCACGCCTATATTTTTTAAAGCTTTGGAGGCCTTGGAAAAAATTCTTAAAAAAATCCACGCCTATATCTTTTAAAGCTTTGGAGGAAAATATTCTTTAAAAAATCCATGCCTTGAAATATTCTTTAAAAAATCCATGCCTTGAAATATTCTTTAAAAAATCCATGCCTTGAAATATTCTTTAAAAATTCATGCTTTGTTAAGTCCTTGAAAAAATATTGTTTAACAAATCCACGCCTTGTTAGGTCCTTGAAAAAATATTCTTTAAAAAATCCATGCCTTGAAATATTCATTAAAAATCCATGCCTTGTTAAGTCCTTGAAAAAATATTCTTTAAAAAATCCACGCCTTGTATGGATGCTTGAAAAAATATTCTTTAAAAAATCCACGCCTTGTTGGATGCTTGAAAAAATAATTCCTTAAAAAATCCACGCTTCGGTTGATGCTTGAAAAAATAATCTTTAAAAAATCCACGCTTCGGTTGATGCTTGAAAAAATATTCTTTAAAAAATCCACGCCTCGGTTGGTGCTTGTAAAAATATTCTTTAAAAAATCCACGCCTCGGTTGATGCTTGTAAAAATATTCTTTAAAAAATCCACGCCTCGGTTGATGCTTGAAATAATATTCTTTAAAAAATCCACGCCTCGGTTGATACTTGAAGAAATATTCTTTAAAAAATCCACGCCTCGGTTGATGCTTGAAAAAATCCACGCCTCGGTTGATGATTGAAAAAATCCACCCCTCTGTTGTTGCTTAAAAAAATCCACACCTCGGTTAATGCTTGAAAAAATATTCTTAAAAAATCCACGTTTGTTTAATCCTTGAAAAAATATTCTTTAAAAAATCCAAGCCTCTTATGGACCTTAAAAAAATATTCTTTAAAAATCCAAGCCTCTTATGGACCTTAAAAAAATATTCTTTAAAAAATCCAAGCCTCTTATGGACCTCAAAAAAATATTCTTTAAAAAATCCACGCCTTGGATGGTCCTCAAAAAAATATTCTTTAAAAAATCCACGCCTTGGATGGTCCTCAAAAAAATATTCTTTAAAAAATCCACGCCTTGGATGGTCCTCAAAAAAATATTCTATAAAAAATCCACGCCTTGGATGGTCCTCAAAAAAATATTCTTTAAAAAATCCACGCCTTAAATGGTCCTCAAAAAAATATTCTTTAAAAAATCCACGCCTTGGATGGTCCTCAAAAATTTTTCTTTAAAAAATCCACGCCTTAAATGGTCCTCAAAAAAATATTCTTTAAAAATCCACGCCTTGGATGGTCCTCAAAAAAATATTCTTTAAAAAATCCACGCCTCGGTTGATGCTTGAAAAAATATTCTTTAAAAATATCCCTGCCTTGGATGGTCCTCAAAAAAATATTCTTTAAAAAATCCACGCCTTGGATGGTCCTCAAAAAAATATTCTTTAAAAAATCCACGCCTTCTAGGGTTCTTGAAAAAATATTCTTTAAAAATCCACTGTGCTCCCCTTGTTGCCATTTCCCGACCAATTACCTTGAATCCCAATTTCTTATTTATATTCTCCCTACACCATTAAGTTTTCAATTCAATATTTCGAGTTGAGTCGAAACTTTTCTTTACATCTTCTAATGACATAAAATCCTCTAACAATGTCATTGATACCAACAACCGGTTGTAAAGTTAGGGAAACAAACCACGAAATAGCGCCCGCCCCCTACGAGGGAACATGTTGTAACAACAAACATTCATGGTGAGTTTTGAGTTTTAAGTTTCGAAATAAAAACACAAGAATCAAAAATAAATTTCCAAACTTACCTTGTTGCCAAATCCCGGTGTACAAAGTTCATTTGTTCCAAATACTTCATGCCCGATGCAATTTGTGTGGCAATGTAGACTAAGCAGCCATAGCTGTTTTGGCGGAGGGCGAAGATGGCGATCACAGAAATTCCATGGGGTTGAATTGGATTCGGAATGTTGAATGGCCGAGGGGGGGTCCCAACCAAAATTTCAACATCAAAGTATCATCAGTGGCGCGGCATTGACGTTTGGTGACGTTGGGCGCCATTAGCATGAAGAGATGTCGATCTCGAGCGGTGGAGAAAGGGAGAGAGACATCGGGCATTGGTACCATTTAACAAAGTTTGTAGTTCCGGTTTCGGAAGTTTAAGAGTGTGCGTGCCACATAATCAGCAATGTCATATTCATTTGTGTATGTGAGTGTTAGTGAGTGTGTCGGGGTGTCATGCATGTCGAAGAAGATGTTGGGCGAAGAGTTATCGAACAATTTTTGGCCATTAATGTTGCGAGCAAAATATTTGTTGCGTTTTGTGTTTGTGTGGAGGCGATGGAATGGGTTGGGACAAGTCCGGACGGTAGTAAAGTTTGTTACAGACGATGTAAATGAAATCAACACGAGACCGGAAATTTAGCACAAGACACCCAGTACCACACCAGCAATGCAGTCATGTGGCGGAGTCATTGTTAGAATTGCCACAAATTTTGCCGAAACAGTTTTCAATGTTGCCGCCGCCAGGCAAGGCATCGTTGGAGTCGTCGTCGTCATTATCATGGCCAACATTATGGACGACAAAGTCATTTGGTAGACGGTACAGGAAACAAGATAAAGCGTGTCGAAAACGTAAAAAAAGGAGAAAAGAAGAAGAAAAACAACATTTGAGCAAAAGGAAGAAGAAGAACAGGACGACGACACCCAGCATGAATGAAAGGAGGAAACACATAAAATGAAATGAAAAGTTTTGCGTTTTTCGTCCAATAAACTTTGCAGTGCAGCGGCGATAAAAATAAAATGTAATGCGTTTAAATTCACTCCGCTACCCCGCACCCTTGCTGGGATTCCCAAAATTTAAGGACAAAAAACGCAAAAACTTTTCAAAGTTTCCCTTTAGTCGTTTTTGATAATGACATTGCAAGCTGCTGCAGCTGCAACCAATACCCACCTCAACACATTGGTTTTGTTCGAAGAGGAGGAGGATACCATCGTCGTCGCCGCCGCCGTTGATGTCCTTTTTCCCACTTGCTGGTGGCTGGCCACAACACCCGCCTCATTTTCTGATATGTGCTCCTGCAGGAATTGATTCAAATCGCCCAGACAATCACTGTAGTCGAGGACCATACATATCGGCTCATCGCGCAGACAGGCGCCCACCAGAGGCGCCACATTGACATCTTTTAGACGGGATAATTGTTTGGCTTTCAGGCGAAATTCCTTGCGCATGTGGTCAGGTGCTCCGGGGCGTAAAGTGGCAACAGCTACCAAATTTGTGCTGGAAGAAAAAGAATACAAAAACGGAAAACATTTATTTAGGAATTTTTGAAAAATCATAGAAAAAATATAAAATTAAAAAAAATATTTTTCAAAAATATTTTTAAAAAATCCACCTTTACTAATAGTCCTTGAAAAATTATTTTTAAAAAATCCACATTCATTCATGACCCTTGAAAAAATATTTTAAAAAAAATCCACGTTTATAGATAGTCCTTGAAAAAATATTTTTAAAAAATCCACATTCATTCATGACCCTTGAAAAAATATTTTAAAAAAATCCACGTTTATAGATAGTCCTTGAAAAAATATTTTTAAAAAATCCACATTCATTCATGACCCTTGAAAAAATATTTTAAAAAAATCCACATTTATAGATAGTCCTTGAAAAAATATTTTTAAAAAATCCACCTTTACTAATAGTCCTTGAAAAAATATTTTTAAAAAATCCACCTTTACTAATAGTCCTTGAAAAAATATTTTTAAAAAATCCACGTTTATCATAAACTCTTGAAAAAATATTTTTAAAAAATCCACGTTTATCATAAGCTCTTGAAAAAATATTTTTAAAAAATCCACGTTTATCATAAGCTCTTGAAAAAATATTTTTAAAAAATCCACGTTTATGGATAGTCCTTGAAAAAATATTTTTAAAAAATCCACGTTTATGGATAGTCCTTGAAAAAATATTTTTACAAAACCCACGTTTATGGATAGTCCTTGAAAAAATATTTTTAAAAAATCCACGTTTATGGATAGTCCTTGAAAAAATATTTTTAAAAAATCCACGTTTATGGATAGTCCTTGAAAAAATATTTTTACAAAACCCACGTTTATGGATAGTCCTTGAAAAAATATTTTTAAAAAATCCACGTTTATGGATAGTCCTTGAAAAAATATTTTTAAAAAATCCACGTTTATGGATAGTCCTTGAAAAAATATTTTTAAAAAATCCACGTTTATGGATAGTCCTTGAAAAAATATTTTTAAAAAATCCACGTTTATGGATAGTCCTTGATAAAAATATTTTTAAAAAATCCACGTTTATGGATAGTCCTTGAAAAAATATTTTTAAAAAATCCACGTTTATAAATAGCCCTTGAAAAAATCTTTTTCAAAAAGCCACGTTTACTAATAGTCCTTGAAAAAATATTTTTAAAAAATCCACGTTTATGGATAGTCCTTGAAAACATATTTTTAAAAAATCCACGTTTATGGATAGTCCTTGAAAAAATATTTTTAAAAAATCCACGTTTATAAATAGCCCTTGAAAAAATCTTTTTCAAAAAGCCACGTTTACTAATAGTCCTTGAAAAAATATTTTTAAAAAATCCACGTTTATGGATAGTCCTTGAGAAAATATTTTTAAAAAATCCAAGTTTATGGATAGTCCTTGAAAAAATATTTTTAAAAAATCCACGTTTATGGATAGTCCTTGAAAAAATATTTTTAAAAAATCCACGTTTATGGATAGTCCTTGAAAACATATTTTTAAAAAATCCACGTTTATGGATAGTCCTTGAAAAAATATTTTTAAAAAATCCACGTTTATAAATAGCCCTTGAAAAAATCTTTTTCAAAAATCCAAAAAACACGTTTATGGATAGTCTTTGGATTTTACGTGGATAATTTTAAATATTGGATTTTTTTAAATATTTTTTAAGGGCTATCCATAGACGTGGATTTTTTAAAAATATTAAATATTTTTTTTAAGGACTATCCATAGACGTGGATTTTTTAAAAATATTAAATATTTTTGCAATGGCTATTTGTAACCATGAATTTGTAAAAATATTTTCATAGACATTCAATAAATGAAATTTTTTAAGAATATTATATCCATAGCCAATTTTCTATTGCACCACAAATTTTGATTGTATTTACTGTTGTTGTTGCTGTTATTATTTTTAATAAACCAAATATATATAAAAAATTCCTCTGAAAAATTATTGCCTGGCATTCGACTAATATAATTGTTTGCGGTTTTATAGTTTCGTAGTTAATTTTTTTGTTGCTGTTGCTGATGCTCGTGTGCATGCCTCTACTCCCGTACACAGCACAACCACACGAGCCGTTCATCCGCAACCAAATGATGTTTCAATTAATTGCATTCATTTTTATTAAAACTAACCAAACTCCAATTAAAGCTATATGGCCTGGCCGCACAAGCTACTCCTACCTTATCAGCATCGGCACCAACGAAGATACCCATTCCACTACTATCACCTCCACCACCATTACCATGATAAGCATATGGAAACTAAATTCCATTATACAGATTCGCACACATACACACACACACGCAGATACACAGATACACCGGAGCTTCGAAGAAGTATGGATATTGAAAAATTGTGGTTGAAAAATTAAAATAAAATAATAACAACAGCAACAACAACCACTACAACAAGAATATCAAAAAGTAAGCAATGAAGTTCGCCGAATATTTCTGCCGCTTCTGCCGATGGCTGGAGGAGAGCAACAATGCCGGGAGAACACAACTAAAAATTTAATGGAATTTTTGATTACTGGCAGACAGTTGGAAAAAATTGAAAAGTTTTTCACTTTGTATTATTGTTATCCTGGTTGTTGTTGTCGTTATTATTTTTGTTGTTGTCTGAATTTCGTTTATACACACCGGCACTTAAAATACTTTTCAAATATTCATCACATGAGGTTAGTTTTTGAATAGACCTCAAACCGAGCATAGCCACAAAACTACCTTCAGTTCATCATCGGCTTTCTTATTTCCCTGGGAGAAGTTTTCCGGCAATTGTATATCCGTTGCCTTAGATCGTCGTCGCCATCACCATCACCACCATCACCTTAACCGCAATCACCGCACTTAGGAAAAACTTAAAGACAAGTGATGTGGATCTGTGTGAGGGTAGGTGTGTGCGTGTGTGTGGTATTTAACCTCTGAATTAGTCAAAAATTCAGTTTAGTTTTGTGAGTGAGGAGGAGGTTCTTGGGGAAAGTTTTAAGTTACGGATTGAGTTTTTGTACCCTCAGCCATATAGCTAGAGAGGGTATATATTATTTGTTGCAGCCAAAACGTACCTCATCGAAACCACGATGTTAGACCCTAGGTCTCTTTGGACCAAATCCGACTCAGGACATTTATAGTCGATATAACGAAGTCTGGTACCTCCCCCCACAGAGGGTTAAAATTTTGAATATCCATGAAGCTCATAAAACGCGAAATTCACATCGGATTCCATTCAGACTTGATAAGTCTCATTATATCTATAAACACAAGATCTGTTAGAAAAATGGTAGGTATCGCACCATTTCTTCTTGGTCCTCCCCACATAGGGTTCATTTCGCATGGATTATCAGGCCAAATTAATGGCATTTAACTAAAGATATTTGGTCCCTGATCCTGGTCTTGTTTCGATCCATTTTTAATCCTCACGTAATTTGAATTTCAAACTGATGCTCTCGTTTTAGGGCATCTAGAATGATTGGTCTTTTTCCTGAATATTTAAGATCCTAATAATGGATTTTGAGGATTTTGATATTAATCGATATTATTTTCTTAGAAAAAATTTGACCTCTACCTTTTTTCAGAGTCTGTCTTTCTCTGAAGAAATTAAATTCCCATTCGTCCGTCATTTAATGGGAATTTTAGTTCCTTTTTTGGCGTACTTTTGTAAATGCTTTTCGTCCTGAAGTACATTTCCTCAAGAGATTTTCGATCCCCTATCTTAAATTATTTTGGTCCCGATACGTGGGAATTTTTAGCAGAGCTTTTGTGCTATATTTGCGGAGATTTTCTCCAGGATTTGGACTTTTAAGGATTTTTTTTTTGGAGAACAATTTTTAATGTTTTTAGGACCTTCAGAGGCCACAGCATTGACGTTTAAAATATTTTTTTGTTCATCACGATCTTGGATTTTTTAACGGGGTTTTTGAGGCCTTTAAGCCTTGCACGTGGCTTTTTAAAGATCTTCAGATCCTTTAAAGGTGATTTTATGAATGTTTTTAGAAGAAGTTTTTAAGGTGGAGGTTTTTTTCTAGAGAACCAGCAGAGCCATGAGCATGAATTTTTTAAATGTTTTTTTTTTTCTGGGATTTTCAGAGCCTCGTAAAAGAAGTTTTTTTTTTCGCAAACGTTTAGAATCATGAATTACCATTTAAAACAAAAATCGATGACTTGTAGAGCCTTGAGCGTAAAATTTTAGAGATTTTTATTGGAGGACCTTTAGAGCTTCAAACGTGGAGTCTTCAAGAATTTTTCAAGGTCCATTAAAGCCACGAAACTTTCATTTCTAAAAATGTTAGGACATTTTGCGGAGTTTTATTTTTAGTGTATTTCCCCCATTTTTTGTGAATATTTTAGACGATTTTTCCCAAGAAACAACAAAGGCGGATTTTTAAAGAACTACAGGGCCTTAAGCGTGGATTTTTATTTTTTTAACGTGAAGTTTTGATTTTTCTCTGAGAACCTTCAGAGCCTTGAAAGTGGTGTTCTTACACATTTTTTCATTGAGGACCTTCAGAGTCTTAAAAGTTTTTTTTTATAGAATTTTTTAGGGAATCTCTAGAGCCACAAATTTGGATTTTTAAAGTCGAAATTTTCGAGAAATATATTTTTTGCGCAGAAAGAGAAAGGATAATCTTATAAAATGTGATGCAAGAGTCCGATTGTCTTCAAATTGCACACATCACAATATTTTTATTAATCAAAGGTTTGATGTAAAGATGGAGTATAACGGTCCTCGCCTTCTGGTACCTCCTCCACAATGGGTCAAAATTTTGATTAATTACAACTCATATAAAATGTGATGCAAGAGTCCGATTGTCTTCATATTTCACATATCCAACTATTTTTATTAGCCCAAGATCTGGTAGTAAGACGTAAAATATCGGTCCACTGTTTCTGATATCTCCCCCACAAAAGGTTGAAATTTTGAATATCCATTATGCTCATAAAACACGAAATTAATACCCGTTTCCATTCAGACTTGGTACATCTCAATATTTCCATCAACACAAGATGTGTTATAAAGATGGAAGAGATCGGACCATTCCTTCTGCTACGTCCCCAACAAACGGTCAAAGTTTTGAATAACCAAACGATCGAATTACACGCATCACAATATTTTGCCTCCCGTAAAGCTCATAAAACGAGAAATTAACATCCAATTACATTCAGACTTGGCACATCTCAATACTTCTGTCAACACAAGATCTGTTATATAAGGATGTTAGAGATCCTTTGAGAGTTTTTTTTTTATAAGATTATTGATCTGGAGGGATTTTAGCAAAAAAAAAAAAAATTGCATATTTTTCTAAAAAAATTGCACATAAAATGTTGACCAATGTTCTATGTATTTTGGTCCGAATTTTAGATTTTCTTTCTAGGAATTGTTAGTCCCAAATCGTCGGTCTTAATGTAAAGGTAGAATCTCATTCTGTATATTGCCCCAAAGGACCAAAAGAGCAATAAACGTGGATTTTGTAAAGGAATTTAAGTGATACTAAAACTTGCTAACGAGGATTAAAAAACAGATGACCATCACGTCCTTAAATGTCGATTTTGTAAAGAATTGTGGATGATTTTCCCATTTCCTAAGATGGTTTTTTTTTGAAAATTTTAAAAGACCCCCACATCCTTCAATGTGGATTTTTTAATTAATTCTTAGAAGATCTTCAGATCCATTGACGTGTATTGTTTAAGAAATTCTTAGAGGGTGTTTTTAAGTGGACCTTCAGATTTTTGTTCGTGGATTTTTTAAACAATATTTCTTGAGGATTTTTTAGGTTTTTCTTTTTTTTTTGGAGTAGAAGAAGTTTTCTTTTTTAATTTTGGGGGACCTTAAAGCCATAATCTTCGATATTTAATTAATTTTTTTTAATCAAAATTACCTTTAAGATAATAAACTAGATTTTTCAAAAGATTTTTTTCAGTGACAATCAAAACCAAGAAATTTGATTATTTATAAATTGAGGACATTCACATACACGAACGGAGAATTAAAAAAGAAAAATAGATGAATAAAAAGACATTAAGTACGGCCGGGGCGAACTTCTAAAAAACATTTTTATGCAAAAGCTAAACTACAAACTCCAGAAAGAGTCTTAAACACTATATTTGACATAAGTTCGTGGATAAATGTGACTAGGATGACTAGGACCAATATGGCTGGTCTACAGCCGGTGTCAAAGGCTGTAGACCCCATTGTGAAGGGCAAATTCACAAATTTCACACTAATCTATTAGAAATTATGGCTTAAATTGTCAAAATACCGAATATTTGAAAGAGCTGTTGTGTGAGCTATAGGAAAACGTGCACCTAGAAATGTTCTGTCGTCGGAGCTAATATCCATTATGAACTCCAAATACAAATTTTAAGACAAATCCGTGAAAAAATTTTGGTAAACCTATCAAAATACCGAATATCGGGGGGTATCGCTATACAGGGGTTATACGAAAACTTGGACCTATATGTACAATATTCTTCGATCGGAGCTAGAACCCATTACGAACTGCAGATACCTTTTTTTAGACAAATCCGTTAAAAAATGTGGCACAAATCATCAAAATACCGAATATAGGGAGGAGGTACCCTTATATGGGGGCTATAAGAGGAAGTGGACCTGCACAGACAATTTCCTGTCATAGGCTGTAGTATTGGTTACAAACTTTAAATACCAAATTTGAAACATTTCCGGTGAATAATAAAAATAAAAATACCGAATATAGGGAGGAGGTACCCTTATATGGGGGCTATAAGAGGAAGTGGACCTGCACAGACAATTTCCTGTCATAGGCTGTAGTATTGGTTACAAACTTTAAATACCAAATTTGAAATATTTCCGGTGAATAATAAAAATAAAAATACCGAATATAGGGAGGAGGTACCCTTATATGGGGGCTATACGAAAACGTGGACCGATATATATGTCATTATCAATACCAACCATCCTAGACACAATGCAAACTACTTTGCCAAATTTAAAAAGACAGACAGACGAACGGACTTCTTTGAATCGATTTATAATTCTATGCTGATCATGGGGTCTATGACGAATATTTCGGAATGGAAAATTTAATATACCCACCTGTACAAGGTGGAGGGTATAAAAATCGAGAACATTCAGAGCCACAACAGAAGAAGTTTTTGAGGACCTTCATAGCTTGAATATGGGACATGGATTTTTAAGAATTGAATTTTGTGAATTTCACGGCATTTTAGTCCTTTATACAGTAAGGGTATTTTTTTTAGAAAATCTTGGTACCAAATTGTGTGGGTTTTCAAGAGAAATTTGGAGCCTCTTCTTTTGATTATAACCATGAATTGTGAATATTTTTCCAGGGAACTTTTGTTCACCCTTTTTGTTCCATTTGCTAGAAATTATTATTTGTCAATCGTGGTCCTCCATATAGAAATTAGAGTGCCGAAAAAAATAACCATTTTTCTAGAGATTTTAGCCCCAAATTAAGGTCTTTTCGAGAGAAATTTTGCCGCTAATTGTGGATCCAATTCGCTATAAAAAATACTTTTCAAATGTTGGTTCTTCTTTGGGGAATTGGGGAAGGTGTACGGCTCGACCCCAAATCCCCCAAAAAAATTACCAATATTTGAGGATTAATTTTTGTAGAAAAAATAATGTGGAAATAAAAAAATTCTCCATAAAATTAGAGATTAAAATTGACTGAAAGTATCTATAGGACTATACTTTCAGTCAATTTTAGTCTGTTAATTTACGGAGAATTTTTTATTTCCACATTATTTTTTCTACAAAAATTAATCCACAAATATTGGTATTTTTTTTGGGATTTTATGATCGAGCCGTACTTTCTTTTCTGGATTTTTTTTCGCTTTAAGTTTCTTTACCCTATTCAAGAAAATTTATATGTTCCTACCAAATTTTTAATATCTTCCTAAAACATTTAGTGCCCTATTGTCTGCTTTTCCTAGAGAACATTAGTCTACAATTGCAGGTATTTTTCTACAAAAGTTTTACCCAATCGTTGGCTGTTTCTAAAGATCCCACTATCTTTAAGAATTTTAGTTCCCGATCGTATGAATTTTTGTTGAGAATTTCAATCGCAAAGTGTGGCTCTTTATTTGGAGAGTATTATCGTAAAAATCGTGCTCCTGTTATGAGTAAATTTAGTGACCCCATTGTGGGCCTTTTTTTTTTTTTGTAAATTTTACTATACGTTATTGGGCTATTTTCTGCTATTTTTTTACATTTATTTTCTAGAGAAACTTGAGTCTACCAAAAAAAAAAAAAAAAAAAAAAAAAAAAAAAAAAAAATGTTAGTTCTCCCATTATTAGTTTTTCTAAGGCAATTTGTAGGCCCAAATAATGGGTCATTTTATAGAGAGTTTTGGTCCAAAAATAGCGAATCTTTTTTCAGGACAATTTTTCTTCCCAACCGTGGCCTTTTTTTATGGAGAATACTAGGCTACAACAGTGTTCCTATTTCTAGAGATTTTAAGTGTTTGTCTTTTTCAAAAGAATTTTTTTTAGGAAATTTTGGTGGCTACTTTTTAATAAGTTTGCTGAATAATCGTGTTTTTTTATTTTCTAGGTATCAAGTCCCAAATCAAGTCTCCAAAAGATCTTGCCATAGTTTTGAGACTTAATACTATTTTCACTAAAAATGTTCACTGGGCAATAATCGTGTCTCTTTATGTTCTAGACATGTCCCAAATCAATGGAATTTTTCCAGGATACTGAAGAATTCAATGATGGATGTTTTTCTCCAGAATTTTCTTGCCAAAGATTTGGGACTTCCACCTATTATTTTTTCTGTGAAAATGTTAACTGGGTAATAAAAATCCTGAATATGAGGGGAGCAACAGAAACTATTGATGTCGACAAAAAAATCTTCTTAATTGTTTTAAGGTATTGTGGCTTTTCAACATCAGAATAACTATCTTCATTCTTTCAACTATGCTCATCATTAGGTTTCTCATCAATTCAAGATGTTTTAAGTTTTTATATTTTCCAAAGTTTTTGTTATTGTTAATGGAAAATATGCCATCATTAGTTTTATAACATGAAGTTAAAATTTGTGTTTATGATGGCTACAGTGGAACATGGCAGAGCCTTAATAAGGAAAAAATTGCTGCTGAAAATGGGATCCTCTAAAGAGGCAGAACTTGAGGAAGAACTGAAGTCTGCTGCTCCAGAATTTCTTAATATTTTTGAGACTATGCTTTTCTTAGAAGTCCCACTGTCTTTTGAAGTTGAAATTTGTATTCCTGGTTGCCATAGATTTCTTTATAGCATTTTCCCTACCCCTCCTCCCACCCTTATTTAGTATTGTTTTTATTGCCAGACATTAGATCAGCGGTTGAGGGTGCAGAGGATGGTTGGCTACAATTCCAAGTATCTTTGTTTATGATAGAGTTCCTTTACTTCTTCTAATAATTTAAATAGTTTTGTTCTTAAAAACATCAAAGTTTTTTATTATTTAGATTTGTTTTGGTTTTTTTGCTTTACATCATTTAAGTTTTCTATCATCGTTTTCATTTGTATGTTTTCGTCTTTGCCGAGAGTTTATTGGCAAAGTTTTGTGGTTATAATAACAGAAATAAAAACCAAAGTTTTTGAATTCATACACGTTTTATGCCAAAAAAACATTCGACAATTGGGTGGTGGGAGAACAAATCACATTTTGCCCAACCATCACAAGATGACATGATATCAGTTTATTGAATATCAACTTCCAAAGTTAATTTTTAAGAACTTTTTATTATGATGGAAATTAGTTTGAGTTGGAAAATAATCCATAACAATTTTTCGCAGACCTCATAAAATATGTCACAAACATAATGACGATATCAAAATGGTCTTTAAAAAATCCACGTTTATTTTGGTCCTTGAAAAAATATTCTTTAAAAAATCCACGTTTATTTTGGTCCTTGAAAAAATATTCTTTAAAAAATCCACGTTTATTTTGGTCCTTGAAAAAATATTCTTTAAAAAATCCACGTTTATTTTGGTCCTTGAAAAAATATTCTTTAAAAAATCCACGTTTATTTGGTACTTGAAAAAATATTCTTTAAAAAATCCACGTTTATTTGGTACTTGAAAAAATATTCTTTAAAAAATCCACGTTTATTTGGTACTTGAAAAAATATTCTTTAAAAAATCCACGTTTACTTGGTACTATTACGTACGTTTATTGGTCTTTGAAAACATATTCTTTAAAAAATCCAAGTTTATTTGGTACTTGAAAAAATTAAAAAATCCACGTTTATTGGTCTTTTGGTCCTTAAAAATATTCTTTAAAAAATCCACGTTTAGTTTGGTCCTTGAAAAAATATTCTTTAAAAAATCCACGTTTAGTTTGGTCCTTGAAAAAATATTCTTTAAAAAATCCACGTTTATTTGTCTTTTGGTCCTTGAAAAAATATTCTTTAAAAAATCCACGTTTATTTGTCTTTTGGTCCTTGAAAAAATATTCTTTAAAAAATCCACGTTTAGTTTGGTCCTTGAAAAAATATTCTTTAAAAAATCCACGTTTAGTTTGGTCCTTGAAAAAATATTCTTTAAAAAATCCACGTTTAGTTTGGTCCTTGAAAAAATATTCTTTAAAAAATCCACGTTTATTTGTCTTTTGGTCCTTGAAAAAATATTCTTTAAAAAATCCACGTTTATTTGTCTTTTGGTCCTTGAAAAAATATTCTTTAAAAAATCCACGTTTAGTTTGGTCCTTGAAAAAATATTCTTTAAAAAATCCACGTTTATTTTGGTCCTTGAAAAAATATTCTTTAAAAAATCCACGTTTATTTTGGTCCTTGAAAAAATATTCTTTAAAAAATCCACGTATATTGGTCCTTGAAAAAATATTCTTTAAAAAATCCACGTATATTGGTCCTTGAAAAATATTCTTTAAAAAATCCACGTATATTGGTCCTTGAAAAAATATTCTTTAAAAAATCCACGTATATTGGTCCTTGAAAAAATATTCTTTAAAAAATCCACGTATATTGGTCCTTGAAAAAATATTCTTTAAAAAATCCACGTATATTGGTCCTTGAAAAAATATTCTTTAAAAAATCCACGTATATTGGTCCTTGAAAAAATATTCTTTAAAAAATCCACGTATATTGGTCCTTGAAAAAATATTCTTTAAAAAATCCACGTATATTGGTCCTTGAAAAAATATTCTTTAAAAAATCCACGTATATTGGTCCTTGAAAAAATATTCTTTAAAAAATCCACGTATATTGGTCCTTGAAAAAATATTCTTTAAAAAATCCACGTATATTGGTCCTTGAAAAAATATTCTTTAAAAAATCCACGTATATTGGTCCTTGAAAAAATATTCTTTAAAAAATCCACGTATATTGGTCCTTGAAAAAATATTCTTTAAAAAATCCACGTATATTGGTCCTTGAAAAAATATTCTTTAAAAAATCCACGTATATTGGTCCTTGAAAAAATATTCTTTAAAAAATCCACGTATATTGGTCCTTGAAAAAATATTCTTTAAAAAATCCACGTATATTGGTCCTTGAAAAAATATTCTTTAAAAAATCCACGTATATTGGTCCTTGAAAAAATATTCTTTAAAAAATCCACGTATATTGGTCCCTTGAAAAAATCATTGGTCCTTGAAAAAATATTCTTTAAAAAATCCACGTATATTGGTCCTTGAAAAAATATTCTTTAAAAAATCCACGTATATTGGTCCTTGAAAAAATATTCTTTAAAAAATCCACGTATATTGGCCCTTGAAAAAATATTCTTTAAAAAATCCACGTATATTGGTCCTTGAAAAAATATTCTTAAAAAATCCACGTATATTGGTCCTTGAAAAAATATTCTTTAAAAAATCCACGTATATTGGTCCTTGAAAAAATATTCTTTAAAAAATCCACGTATATTGGTCCTTGAAAAAATATTCTTTAAAAAATCCACGTATATTGGTCCTTGAAAAAATATTCTTTAAAAAATCCACGTTTATTTTGGTCCTTGAAAAAATATTCTTTAAAAAATCCACGTTTATTTTGGTCCTTGAAAAAATATTCTTTAAAAAATCCACGTTTATTTTGGTCCTTGAAAAAATATTCTTTAAAAATCCACGTTTATTTTGGTCCTTGAAAAAATATTCTATAAAAAATCCACGTTTATTTTGGTCCTTGAAAAAATATTATTTAAAAAATCCACATTTATTTTGGTCCTTGAAAAAATATTCTTTAAAAAATCCACGTTTATTTTGGTCCTTGAAAAAATATTCTGTAAAAAATCCACGTTTATTTTGGTCCTTGAAAAAATATTCTTTAAAAAATCCACGTTTATTTTGGTCCTTGAAAAAATATTCTTTAAAAAATCCACGTTTTTTGGTCTAAAGGTCCTTGAAAAATATTCTTAAAAAAATCCACGTTTACTGGGCCTTTGGTCCCTGAAAAAATATTCTTTAAAAAATCCACGTTTATTGGGCCTTTGGTCCCTCAAAAAATATTCTTTAAAAAATCCACGTTTATTGGTCTTTTGGTCCTTGAAAAAATATTCTTTAAGAAATCCACGTTTATTGGTCTAAAGGTCCCCTGAAAAAATATTCTTTAAGAAATCCACGTTTATTGGTCTTTTGGTCCTTGAAAAAATATTCTTTAAAAAATCCACGTTTTTTTTTGGTCTAAAGGTCCTTGAAAAATATTTTTTAAAAAATCCACGTTTATTGGTCATTTGGTCCTTGAAAAATATTTTTTAAAAAATCCACGTTTATTGGTCATTTGGTCCTTGAAAAATATTTTTTAAAAAATCCACGTTTATTGGTCATTTGGTCCTTGAAAAAATATTCTTTAAAAAATCCACGTTTTTGGTCCTTGAAAAAATATTTCCTTTAAACAATCCACGTTTATTGGTCTAAAGGTCCTTGAAAAAATTTACGTTTCTTGGTCCTTGAAAAAATATTTCCTTTAAAAATCAAAATTTTTTGGTCGTTGAAGATATTATTTCCCTACCCAATAACTGATTTTTTATTAATTAATGTTTCTATCCTGTGTTTGATCTTATCTCAAATCACCTTTGCAACATGTCCATCAGGCTGTCATAACTATGACATTCAAAAAAATTGTATGTCAATGAAAGCAAAGAGAAAAAAACTAAATTACAAACAACTTGAAATGACCGCAATTATAACAAATGTATTTTCGTCTGGACATTTTCTGTGTTTTTCTCGTCGTTTGTTTTTTTAGTTTTCATTGCCCACCAGAGACTGTTATCTAGACAAAATGCTACATGATAAGGCAATAGCATGTCGCTGGATTGTAGCAGTCCCGCTAGCCAGAGCAAAATCCAGAGCCTGAACATATGCAGCACTGGAGGAATGTTGAACAAAAAACAGCGCACACACACTCACACATTAAAACAATTATGACTAAAGACTCAAGAGTCGACCAGAAGACCATGCAGACACGAACATGTTGTCCTGGGGACAACTAGCAGACATGTTCACAAATAATGGCAGTCAGTAACAACCAACGACAACTACAAAAAGTAATAATTAACTTGATTATACAGCGTTGACAACATCCTACGCCTCCTCCACTTCCTTCACCCCTACCTACTTCAATCCATGTTAATGGCCATAGGCGTTGATGGTCGTTGATGAAAAGGTGGAGTTGGAGGAAGAAGGTGTCCAGAGGGAGGCGGAATAGTTGCAGAGTTAGTAGAGCTTTGGAAAATTAGTTCCTGGAAATTTTTGAATTTTAATCAAAAAAATATTTTTTCTATTTTGTTTTAATATTTCAAGAACAGTGGTTGACAGAAAAATCCACGTTTATCGATAGTCCTTGAAAAAAATATTTTTAAAACATCTACGTTTATCGATAGTCCTTGAAAAAATATTTTAAAAAAAGATCTACGTTTATCGATAGTCCTTGAAAAAATATTTTAAAAAAATATACGTTTATCGATAGTCCTTAAAAAAATATTGTTTAGAATTAACGTTTATAGATAGTCCTTGAAAACATATTTTTAGAAAATCCATATTTAAAAAAAAACCACGTTTATGGATAGTCCTTGAAAGAAATATTTTTGAAAATGCCACGTTTATAGACAGTCCTTGAAAAAATATTTTTGAAAATGCCACGTTTATAGACAGTCCTTGAAAAAATATTTATAAAAAATCCACGTTTGTTAATAAACCTTGAAAAAATATTTTTAAAAAATCCACGCTTGTTAAAAAAAATATTTTTAAAAAATCCACGCTTGTTAAAAAAAATATTTTTAAAAAATCCACGTTCATTCATGGCCTTTGAAAAAATATTTTTAAAAAATCCACGTTCATTCATGGCCTTTGAAATTTTTTTTTTAAAAAATTCACGTTCATTCATGGCCTTTGAAAAAATATTTTTAAAAAATCCACATTCATTCATGGCCTTTAAAAAAATATTTTTAAAAAATCCACGTTCATTCATGGCCTTTGAAAAAATATTTTTAAAAAATTCACGTTTATTCATGGCCTTTGAAAAAATATTTTTTAAAAAAATCTACGTTCATTCATGGCCTTTGAAAAAATATTTTTAAAAAATCCACGTTCATTCATGGCCTTTGAAAAAATATTTTTAAAAAATCCACGTTCATTCATGGCCTTTGAAAAAATATTTTTAAAAAATCCAATTTCATTCTTGGCCTTTCAAAAAATATTTTTAAAAAATCCACGTTCATTCATGGCCTTTGAAAAAATATTTTTAAAAAATCCACATTCATTCATGACCTTTAAAAAAATATTTTTAAAAAATCCACATTCATTCATGGCCTTTAAAAAAATATTTTTAAAAAATCCACGTTCATTCATGGCCTTTAAAAAAATATTTTTAAAAAATCCACGTTCATTCATGGCCTTTGAAAAATATTTTTAAAAAATCCACGTTCATTCATGGCCTTTGAAAAAATATTTTTAGAAAATCCACGTTCATTCATGGCCTTTGAAAAAATATTTTTAAAAAATCCACGTTCATTCATGGCCTTTGAAAAAATATTTTTAAAAAATCCAATTTCATTCTTGGCCTTTCAAAAAATATTTTTAAAAAATCCACGTTCATTCATGGCCTTTGAAAAAATATTTTTAAAAAATCCACATTCATTCATGGCCTTTAAAAAAATATTTTTAAAAAATCCACATTCATTCATGGCCTTTGAAAAAATATTTTTGAAAAATCCACATTCATTCATGGCCTTTAAAAAAATATTTTTAAAAAATCCACGTTCATTCATGGCCTTTGAAAAAATATTTTTAAAAAATCCACGTTCATTCATGGCCTTTGAAAAAATATTTTTAAAAAATCCACGTTTATGTATAGTCCTTGAAAAAATATTTTTAAAAAATTCACATTCATTCATGGCCTTTAAAAAAATATTTTTAAAAAATCCACGTTCATTTATGGCCCTCGAAAAAATATTTTTAAAAAATCCACGTTCATTCATGGCCTTTAAAAAAATATTTTTAAAAAATCCACATTCATTCATGGCCTTTAAAAAAATATTTTTAAAAAAACCACGTTTATTTATAGCCCTCGAAAAAATATTTTTAAAAAATCCACGTTCATTTATGGCCCTTGAAAAAATATTTTTAAAAAATCCACGTTTATTTATGGCTCTCGCAAAAATGTTTTTAAAAAATCCACGTTCATTTATGGCCCTCGAAAAAATATTTTTAAAAAATCCACGTTCATTTATGGCCCTCGAAAAAATATTTTAAAAAAAACCACGTTTATTTATAGCCCTCGAAAAAATATTTTTAAAAAATCCACGTTCATTTATGGCCCTCGAAAAAATATTTTTAAAAAATCCACGTTTATTTATGGCTCTCGAAAAAATGTTTTTAAAAAATCCGCGTTCATTTATGGCTCTCGAAAAAATATTCTTAAAAAATCCACGTTTATGGATAGCCCTTGAACAAATATTTAAAAAAATCCACGTTTATGGATAGTCCTTAAAAAAATATTTTTAAAAAATCCACGCTCATTTATGGCCAATGAAAAAAATATTTTTAAAAGAATCTGCATTTTTTTGTTATGTCGACCAGTGTAATGAATTTCCCCATTGTCATGTTATTGACATTCCCAACATTGTTGTTGTCGCTGTTGATATTGCCGTTGTTATATTTTTTGGTTATTCCTTCCTTCCTCCCATTCACAACACAGCCACTTTGGAGAATATAGTCAAAAGTCATTTGCATATTGAGTTGTATTTTTATTGAAAATAATAGTAATTGACAAACAGACAATGACAATCGACATATCCAGACATTTGAGGCAGTACCTCGAGACAGTTTGTTACAAATGGCTAGAACCTAGGAGACAGATAAACAAACAAGCAAACCAACAGTGTGGAGGAGAGACCTGTATACAATGGAGGTACCACGAAAGTAAACAAACAATAAAACGCCATAAGGACAACAGACATTGTTGGAATGAATGACAAACTGACAGGCTGACTGTCTAACAGACATACCGATATACACAACTTTATTACCGGCCAAACTTGGAATCTTAATGAGTGTGTGTGTGCGTTCGTTCGTTCGGCACATGGCTAAAAGTTTTTGTCATGCTAGCTGGATTTTTGTAACAACATTTGGGGCCCAAGCGGTTGGGGGGATGATGGGAAAGGATAGAGCAAATGCCAATGCACCAGTTGGCCAGGTTCGTTAGTTTGCAGTCAATTACGGGTTTCATTCTACAATGATTTCTCATGGCTTTTTCCACATCATTTCATACCATAAAATCTTAAAAATATTAATTAATTTTATACAAGTCGTTTGGAAATTGGGAGCTGAGGACAAGGTGTCCAAAAGCAATAGCAATGCAGGACGGCAATGCATTTTTCATGTTTTTACAAATGAAAAGGATAATAGGGAGGATAATGCTCAATGGAAATATTTTTTTCTCTCTTGAAAAAATATTTTTAAAAAATCCACGTTCATGAATGGCCGTTGCAAAAATATTTTTAAAAAATCCACGTTCACGAATGGCCGTTGCAAAAATATTTTTAAAAAATCCACGTTCATGAATGGCCGTTGCAAAAATATTTTTAAAAAATCCACATTCATTCATGGCCGTTGCAAAAATATTTTTAAAAAATCCACGTTCATGAATGGCCGTTGCAAAAATATTTTTAAAAAATCCACGTTCATTCATGGCCCTTGAAAAAATATTTAAAAAAAAATCCACGTTCATTCATAGCCCTGGAAAACATACTTTTAAAAAATCCACGTTCATTCATAGCCCTTGAAAAAATATTTTTAAAAAATGCACGTTCATTCATGGCCCTTGAAAAAATATTTTTAAAAAATCCAATCAAACGTGGATTTTTAAATAATTATTCAAGGACCTTTAGTTAATCAAACGTGGGTTATTTTAAAGAATATTTTTCAAAGGACCTTTAGTTCATCAAACGTGGATTTTTTAAAGAATATTTTTCAAAGGACCTTTAGTTGATCAAACGTGGATTTTTTAAATAATATTTTTCCACGGACCTTTAGATCATCAAATGTGGGTTTTTTAAAGAATATTTTTTCAAGGACCTTTAGTTCATCAAACGTGGATTTTTAAATAATTTTTTTTCAAGGACCTTCAGCTCGTCAAATGTGGATTTTTTAAATAATTTCCTTCAAGGACCTTTAGTTAATCAAACGTGGATTTTTTAAATAATTTTTCAAGGACGTGGATTTTTTAAATAATTTTTTCAAGGACTTTTAGTTCATCCAACGTGGATTTTTTAAATAATTGGACATATCCATCAATAAACCTTGATTTCTTAAATAATTTTTGAAGGATATTTTTTCAGCAGCCTCTCATCCTACCCCATTATCCTGATCTTTATAAAATTCCAATGAATGCGTGTGAAAAAATCCCATAGTATGTCCTGGGGAAACCATGTGTCCGACGATGCCATACCTTCCCTTGGCAAATTATATGAATTAAAGTTCATGCTTCTGAGTTTGCTTTTGTACCGAGCTTTGAGGTGTATCTCGCCCACTCTCTCCTATCTTCATTCGTATGTGTAAGTTCGATGAATGGTATTTGCAGTCCGGCACAACAATATTTTTAGTTATGAGAATATAAAATGCGACAGTGTCTGATAAAACATTAATAGACATTTGGATAGACAGTTATCAGACAACAGATGGACTTTATTGTTGTTTGACCACAGATGAAGATTATAATAGACAAATGTGTGTGGTTGTTGTTGTTAGTGTTTGGTGTGCGGACATGCAGTCAGCAACAGTGTTGTGTATACACAAACATTTCTAAAGGTATAAATAAGGGTATGCATGAGAATTTTACAATAAAATGCATTCATTTGTATGGATGGTCATTTATTTGATCATTTTTGAAACAGAGAAGGGGAAACTTTAAGAATGGATAGCAAATAATAAACGTGGATTTTTTAAAGAATACTTTTTGAAGGACCTTCAGACAAACATCGATTTTGTAAGGAAAATTTTTTTCAAGGACCTCTAGACCAATAAACGTAAATTTTTTAAAGAATATTTTTTCAAGGACCAAAAGATCAATAAACGTGGATTTTTTAAAGAATATTTTTTCAAGGACCAAAAGATCAATAAACGTGGATTTTTTAAAGAATTTTTTTTTCAAGGACCAAAAGATCAATAAACGTGGATTTTTTAAAGAATTTTTTTTTCAAGGACCAAAAGATCAATAAACGTGGATTTTTTAAAGAATTTTTTTTTTCATGGACCTTCAGACCAATAGATTTTTTAAATAGTAGTTTTCAAAGGACCTTCAAACCAATAGATTTTTTAAATAGTATTTTTCAAAGGACCTTCAAACCAATAGATTTTTTAAATATTACTTTTCTAGGACCTTCAGACCAATAGATTTTTTAAATATTACTTTTCCTAGGACCTTCAGGTAGATTTTTTAAAGAATATTTTTCCGAGGACCAAATGTAGGACATACCTGTTTTAAAAATTTATAAAAGCAATTTTTAAATCTTAAATTTAAAAATGGTATTAAAAAAAGTCCAACAACTGACCATTCAAAATCTTCCAAAAGGCCTTACCCCCAATGTCTGCAGCAAGTCATTTGTAAAAGTTATTATAAAATTCGGATTGCCTTCTGCCGAATGACAAAGGACAACAAATGCAATAATATGAACAACATCAAAAAGGACATCTAAAGAGACTAGACAATCAAATATACCAAAGACAAATCATCATTGTAGGATTCAAAAGACTGAATGCAGTTTTTAAACCACAAAAATATATTTCAACAAAATATGTACGCGGGTCTTTTAAATTTTTAAATGATTGCAAGAGCAACATGAATGATGAATCCTTAAAAAAAATTAAAATTGGAGAATGAATTCATGAAAAAAAATTATTTCAAAATTCACACATTTATTGGTATTAAAATCCACGTTTGATGAACTAAAGATCCTTGGAAAAAATTTCTTAAGAAATCAACGTTTGATGAACTTAAAGCCCTTAAAAAAATAAATAAATAAATAAATAAAAAATCCACGTTTGATGAACTAAAGGTCCTTGAAAAAAAATTATTTAAAAAATCAACGTTTGATGAACTTAAGGTCCTTGAAAAAAATTATTTAAAAAATCCACGTCTGATGAACTAAAGGTCCTTGAAAAAAATTATATGAAAAATCCAAGTATGATGAACTAAAGGTCCTTGAAAAAAATTATTTAAAAAATCCACGTTTGATGAACTAAAGGTCCTTGAAAAAATATTCTTTAAAAAATCCACGTTTGATGAACTAAAGGTCCTTGAAAAAAATTATTTAAAAAATCCACGTTTGATGAACTAAAGGTCCTTGAAAAAAATTATTTAAAAAATCCACGTTTGATGAACTAAAGGTCCTTGAATAAAATTAAAAAATTAAGTAAATGTCCTTAAAAAAATTATTTAAAAAATCCACGTTTGATGAACTAAAGGTCCTTGAATAAAATTAAAAAATTAAGTAAAAGTCCTTAAAAAAAAAAATTAAAAATCCACGTTTGATGAACTAAAGATCCTTGAAAATAATTATTTGAAAAATCCACGTTTAATGAACTAAAGGTCCTTGAAAAAAATTATTTAAAAAATCCATGTTTGGTGAACTAAAGGTCCTTGAAAAAAATTATTTAAAAAATCCACGTTTGATGAACTAAAGGTCCTTGAAAAAAAATGTTTAAAAAATAAACGTTTGATGATGTAGAGGTCCTTGAAAAAAATTATTAAAAAAAATCCACGTTTGATGATGTGAAGTCCTTGAAAAAAATTATTTAAAAAATCCAAGTTTATTGTAGGTTATGTCCTTGAAAAAAATTATTTAAAAAATCCACGTTTATTGTAGGTTATGTCCTTGAAAAAAATTATTTAAAAAATCCAAGATTATTGTTGGTTATGTCCTTGAAAAAAATTATTTAAAAAATTCGCGTTTATTGTTGGTTATGTCCTTGAAAAAAAATATTTAAAAACTCCACGTTTGATGATGTGAAGGTCCTTGAAAAAAATTATTTAAAAAATCCACGTTTGATGATGTGAAGGTCCTTGAAAAAAAAATTATTTAAAAAATCCACGTTTGATGATGTGAAGGTCCTTGAAAAAAAAATTATTTAAAAAATCCACGTTTGATGAACTAAAGGTCCTTGAAAAAAATTATTTAAAAAGTCCAATCCAAAATACACGTTTGATGAACTAAAGGTCCTTGAAAAAAATTATTTAAAAAATCCAATCCAAAATACAAGTTTGATGAACTAAAGGTCCTTGAAAAAAATTATTTAAAAAATCTAATCCAAAATAAACGTTTGATGAACTAAAGGTCCTTGAAAAAAATTATTTAAAAAATCCACATTTGATGAACTAAAGGTCCTTGAAAAAAATTATTTAAAAAATCCACATTTGATGAACTAAAGGTCCTTGAAAAAAATTATTTAAAAAATCCACATTTGATGAACTAAAGGTCCTTGAAAAAAATTATTTAAAAAATCCACATTTGATGAACTAAAGGTCCTTGAAAAAAATTATGTCAAAAATCCAGGTTTGATGAACTAAAGGTCCTTAAATTAAAAATCTTAAAAAAAAAATCCACGTTTGATGAACTAAAGGTCCTTGAAAAAAATTATGTAAAAAATCCAGGTTTGATGAACTAAAGGTCCTTGAAAAAAATTATTTAAAAAATCCACGTTTGATGAACTAAAGGTCCTTGAAAAAAATTATTTAAAAAATCCACATTTGATGAACTAAAGGTCCTTGAAAAAAATTATGTCAAAAATCCAGGTTTGATGAACTAAAGGTCCTTAAATTAAAAATCTTAAAAAAAAAATCCACGTTTGATGAACTAAAGGTCCTTGAAAAAAATTATGTAAAAAATCCAGGTTTGATGAACTAAAGGTCCTTGAAAAAAATTATTTAAAAAATCCACGTTTGATGAACTAAAGGTCCTTGAAAAAAATTATTTAAAAAATCCACGTTTGATGAACTAAAGGTCCTTGAAAAAAATTATTTAAAAAATCCACGTTTGATGAACTAAAGGTCCTTGAAAAAAATTATTTAAAAAATCCACGTTTGATGAACTAAAGGTCCTTGAAAAAAATTATTTAAAAAATCCACGTTTGATGAAGTAAAGGTCCTTGAAAAAAAATATTTAAAAAATCCACGTTTGATGAAGTAAAGGTCCTTGAAAAAAAATTATTTAAAAAATCCACGTTTGATGAACTAAAGGTCCTTGAAAAAAATTATTTAAAAAATCCAATCCAAAATACACGTTTGATGAACTAAAGGTCCTTGAAAAAAATTATTTAAAAAATCCAATCCAAAATACACGTTTGATGAACTAAAGGTCCTTGAAAAAAATTATTTAAAAAATCCAATGCAAAATGAACGTTTGATGAACTAAAGGTCCTTGAAAAAAATTATTTAAAAAATCCACATTTGATGAACTAAAGGTCCTTGAAAAAAATTATTTAAAAAATCCACATTTGATGAACTAAAGGTCCTTGAAAAAAATTATTTAAAAAATCCACGTTTGATGAACTAAAGGTCCTTGAAAAAAATTATTTAAAAAATCCACGTTTGATGAACTAAAGGTCCTTGAAAAAAATTATTTAAAAAATCCACTTTTGATGATGTAGAGGTCCTTGAAAAAAATTATTTAAAAAATCCACGTTTGATGATGTGAAGATCCTTGAAGAAAATTATTTAAAAAATCCAAGTTTGATGATGTGAAGAACCTTGAAAAAAAAAATTATTTAAAAAATCCACGTTTGATGAACTAAAGGTCCTTGAAAAAAATTATTTTAAAAATCCACGTTTATTTTTGGTTATTTCCTCGAAAAGAATTATTTAAAAAATCCACGTTTATTTTTGGTTATGTCCTTGAAAAAAATTATTTAAAAAATCCACGTTTTGGTTATGTCCTTGAAAATAATTATTTAAAAAATGCACGTTTATTGTTGGTTATGTCCTAGAAAAAAAATATTTAAAAAATCCACGTTTATTGTTGGTTGTGTCCTTGAAAAAAATTATTAAAAAAATCCAAATTTATAGTTGGTTACGTTCTTGAAAAAAATTTATTTAAAAAATGCAGGTTTATTGTTGGTTATGTCCTTGACAAAAATTATTTAAAAAATCCACGTTTATTGTTGGTTGTGTCCTTGAAAAAAATTATTAAAAAAATCCAAATTTATAGTTGGTTACGTTCTTGAAAAAAATTTATTTAAAAAATGCAGGTTTATTGTTGGTTATGTCCTTGACAAAAAATATTTAAAAAATCCACGTTTGATGATGTGAAGGTCCTTGAAAAAAAAATTATTTAAAAAATCCACGTTTGATGATGTTAAGGACCTTGAAAAAAATGATTTAAAAAATCCACGTTTGATGATGTCAAGGTCCTTGAAAAAATTATTTAAAAAATCCACGTTTGATGATGTGAAGGTCCTTGCAAAAAATTATTTAAAAAATCCACGTTTATTGTTGGTTATGTCCTTGAAAAAAATTATTTAAAAACTCCACGTTTATTGTTGGTTATGTCCTTGAAAAAAATTATTTAAAAAATCCAAGTTTATTGTTGGTTATGTCCTTGAAAAAAATTATTTAAAAAATCCACGTTCATTGTTGGTTATGTCCTGGAAAAAAATTATTTAAAAAATCCACGTTTGATGATGTGAAGGTCCTTGAAAAAAATTATTTAAAAAATCCACGTTTATTGTTGGTTATGTCCTTGAAAAAAATTATTTAAAAAATCCACGTTTATTGTTGGTTATGTCCTTGAAAAGAATTATTTAAAAAATCCACGTTTATTGTTGGTTATGTCCTTGAAAAAATTATTTAAAAAATCCACGTTTATTGTTGGTTGTGTTCTTGAAAAGAATTACTTAAAAAATCCAATTTTATTGTTGGTTATGTCCTTGAAAAAAAATATTTAAAAAATCCACGTTTATTGTTGGTCAAATCCTTAAAAAAAATTATTTAAAAAATTGTCCTTGGGTTTTGAAAATTTTCGAATATTTCTTCCATTCTTAAACTTTGATTTTAAAATTTATAGCTTCACTCACCTCAATCCCCTCGTCTCGCACAAATGATATTCACCAAAAACACCACAGCCTAATTTCTCCACAATAACTAATGAATGTCTTGGAAATTCCTGTAACTGGCAATTGGCCGATTCCTCGGTATCGCCTCCCGCCACCTGGCTTATGAAATCACTCAATTCGTTTGCATTGTAATGATGTGGTTTTGTCAATGTGACATTAAGGCTCCCCGAGCCGCAGCCATATCCACTGCCACCGCCACCACCACTACCCCCAATCCCAGTAATGCTGGCTGTGGGAGACTTATCAAAATTCGGAGACTCGTTCGATGATGGTAATGTGAGGGCATTTTGAAAAATTCCAGTTAGAAAAACATTCTTGCCATTTGGCAATGTTCCGGTTGATGTTCCCTGATTTTGCTGATGGTGCTGATGGTACTGCTGTTGTTGTTGGAATTTCTGTCCTGGCGTTGTTGTTGCTGTTGCGGATCCGTCTGTTGTGGCCCAATTCATTTGCTGTTCTTGTGTTGCATTATTGCCGGCCAATGTTGTCGACATATTGGCTTTACAAATTGCCATTGCAGCATAATATTTCTCAGAAGGTGACATTGTTGTTGTTGGGGTTGGTGTGGAAGCTGCAGCAGCAGCATTCACTGCTGATGATGACGATAACAATCCATGGAACTGATGTTGATGCTGCTGCTGTTGTTGTAGTTGTCCTGGTGATGTTTGTGGTTGCTGTTGTAGTGCATAATGTCCCGGTGCCAGAGACGTTGACGAGCCCGACACAAGGGGAAACGGCACCGTACCCATTGGCGGTGGCGGGGGTGGTGGTATTTTCATATGAAACATATTGTTGAGAGTGTTGCGGTTGCTTGCTAATGTTGTACTGTAATTACTGTTACTTCCATTAAGACTATTTGAAGCTATGCCACCGACACCACCACCAGCACCCGCACCACTACCCAAAATGCTACCCGCACCGCTGTAAAGCGAATTTGACTTTTGGCTGGGTAACAGATCCTGCATGTGTGGCACAGCATAATCCTGACACACAATATCGGGAACATCTGAAAATGAAAGCAGAAAGCATGGATAAGACAAATATTTAAAATTGGACAAAAAATTAGTATTTTTTAAAATTTTAAATTTAGGAATTTAAATAATCGACATCTTAGGCTGTTATGCCCTTAAAAATCTTTCCAAAAATCTTTAAAAATTCGATGTCTTGGAATGTTATGAAATCTTAATTTATTCTATTCTTAAAAAACTTAACAATTCATCCAAAAAACCTTGTTTGGATTTAAAATTTATTTAAACAAGTTAAATGGTATCAGTCGGTTTTGTCAACAGATGTATACACCAGCCGAACAGACAGACGGACGGGCAGCCCTAGATCGACTTCAAATATTCTGAAACTGATTTGGTGCAAATAAAACTAGAGTCTAAAACCTTTATTTCCATAAGGCACGTTTTGGCACCTTAATAATCCCTACAAAAAAAAAAAAAAACTGTAAAAAATTCACTTCTTGGGCTGTTATGGCCCTTTAAAAATGCTGTTATAAACCCTGATAAACCATTAGAAGCCTTCCAAAAAATTGTTAAAAAAAAAAACAAAAAATCATCGAAAGTGATGTCCCACCCCAAATAAAAAATAAATAAATAAAAATTCCTCCGAAAAGATATTTTAAAAATCCTCGTCTTTAGCTCTTATGGATCCCTCCTGAAATCTAAAAAAATCCCAGTCTTGGGCTGTTATAACCCTTTTAAAAATTTCACAAAAAATTCTCACAAAGAAAGAAATGTCAATTTCAATTTTTCAGAATCTTTAAAAAATTCAAGTTTTAGGCTGTTAAGCACCTTGAATTTTTTAAATCCAGGTCTTAGGCCGTATAGCATCTAAAAATCCGTCCAAAATTCTTTAAAAACTATACTTATTGTACTCTTATGGTCACTTAAAAAATCACAAAAAAAATATAAAATCCCAGTTTTGGGTTGTTGTGGCCGCTTTAAAATCCCCTTCTAAAAAATCGTGAAATAGTCCACATAGTCTACATTAAAAAAAAAAATAAATCATTAAAAAATCCAGACCTTTTCGAAAATCATTAAAAAATCCACGCCTTTTCGAAAATCATTAAAAAATCCATACCTTTTCGAAAATCATTAAAAAATCCACGCCTTTTCGAAAATCATTAAAAAATCCACGCCTTTTCGAAAATCATTAAAAAATCCACGCCATTTCGAAAATCATTAAAAAATCCACGCCTTTTCGAAAATCATTAAAAAATCCACGCCTTTTCGAAAATCATTAAAAAATCCACGCCTTTTCGAAAATCATTAAAAAATCCACGCCTTTTCGAAAATCATTAAAAAATCCACACCATTTCGAAAATCATTAAAAAATCCACGCCTTTTCGAAAATCATTAAAAAATCCACGCCATTTCGAAAATCATTAAAAAATCCACGCCTTTTCGAAAATCATTAAAAAATCCACGCCTTTTCGAAAATCATTAAAAAATCCACGCCTTTTCGAAAATCATTAAAAAATCCACGCCTTTTCGAAAATCATTAAAAAATCCACGCCTTTTCGAAAATCATTAAAAAATCCACACCATTTCGAAAATCATTAAAAAATCCACGCCTTTTCGAAAATCATTAAAAAATCCACGCCTTTTCCCAGGCCTTTGGAAAAATTCTTTAAAAAATTCATACCTTTGAAAAAAATCTTTAAAAAAACCATGCCTCTGAAAAAATTCCTTAAAAATTCAAGCCTTTGCAAAAATCTTTAAAAAATTCAAGCCTTTGCAAAAATCTTTAAAAAATCCACGCCATTTCGAAAATCATTAAAAAATCCACGCCTTTTCGAAAATCATTAAAAAATCCACGCCATTTCGAAAATCATTAAAAAATCCACGCCTTTTCGAAAATCATTAAAAAATCCACGTCTTTTGAAAAATCGTTTAAAAAATCCACGTCTTTTGAAAAATCGTTTAAAAAATCCACGCCTTTTCGAAAATCATTAAAAAATCCACGCCTTTTCGAAAATCATTAAAAAATCCACGCTTTTTCGAAAGTCATTAAAAAATCCACGCCTTTTTGAAAATCATTAAAAAATCCACGCCTTTTCGAAAATCATTACAAAATCCACGCCTTTTCCCAGGCCTTTGGAAAAATTCTTTAAAAAATCCATGCCTTTGAAAAAAATCTTTAAAAAAACCATGCCTCTGAAAAAAATCCTTAAAAATTCAAGCCTTTGCAAAAATCTTTAAAAAATACACACCTTTGAAAAAATGTTAAAAAAATCCACGTCTTTTGAAAATCGTTTAAAAAATCCACGCCTTTGGAAAAATCGTTTAAAAATCCGCGCCTTTGAAAATATCCTTAAAAAAATCCACGGCTTTTCTCAAAATTTTTAAATATCCACGCCTTTGGAAAATCGTTTAAAAAATCCACGCCTTTGGAAAAATCGTTTAAAAAATCCACGCCTTTGGAAAAATCGTTTAAAAAATCCGCGGTTTTTTTAAAACTCTTTAAAAATCCACGACTTTGAAAAAATCTTTAAAAATCCACGACTTTAAAAAAATCCTTAAAAAATCCACGCCTTCAAAAAATATTAAAAAGTTTGCACCTCCCTTTTCTCCAACTGAAACTATTTAATTGCTCAGCATGTCAAATACCCAGGTGTATTCCATGAACTACCTTTAATTTAGCAACTAGTTTGCGAAATGTTTTAACAGGGCCTAAAAAAACTACACAACAACTGTGCCAAAAAAACAACAACAAATTTGTAGCCAAATTGTTAGCAATGTTTTTATAACATTTGCTGTCATGTCATAGCTGCCTGTAGTTGTTTTCTGTTCTCTCAGTTATTTTTTCCTCCACTTTCGTAAAATAGCAACATGTATCCAATAACATGATGTCATAAAAACGTTGGAGGTCCAACCGAGAAAAAAAACCGGTCGAGTTCAACAGCTCATTGGATGTGTGAAAAGTTTCAATTTAAATTGGACATGGACAATTTGTAATGAATTCTAATGTTATGTTAGTGCTGCCATTTCATATTTTGCCATTTCAGATGTTGGTGTCCATAGCCAGAATGGGGTTACGAATATATTTTCACAGTTGCTGTGGAATATGAAAGTGCAAATGTGTGGCTGTATGTGTGTTTGCGTGTTAAATAAAACCCCTGCAGGAGTTTATTGAGTAATGCATAGCATAGTTTTCAATGTTTTGCTATGAACTTTGCATTTATCCTGGGTGGTGTCGTCGTGCCATGGCAGCAATTCAATGTTCATATCTAGTTGACACTGTGCTCCTGAACGTATACGTAACAACATAATATTACTTATACGCCATGGTGGCACACTGAAATGAATTGGCTGCGAGCTAAATGTGCACATAACCCAGTGAACATTTTGGAAATCATTTTTTTTATCTTGAAAAATTTATGAAAAAAGACGTTTTAAGGAAATTGACATAACCCAGCGAACATTTTCAAAAATTTAATTGAAGTCCAACCTACATTTCTCTTTCCGAAACATTTGCCAAAGCTTAAAACCTTCCTATTGGACATTTTTGCACTCCATTTTAATCATCAACTTACATTGTTTGTTGGTTTGTCTTCCATCTGTACATAACCCAGCAAACATTTTGAAAATAATTTATAATAATTTCTCCAACATTGAAATTTATTTTGAATTTTTATCACATCAAAATATATGACAAAAATTAGTTTTCAGGAAATTGACATAACCCAGCGAACATTTTCAAAAATTTAATTGAAGTCCAACCTAAATTTCTCTTCTTTCCGAAACTTTTGCCCAATCTGAAAACCTTTCAATAGAGATTTTTGCACTCCACTTTAATCATCAACTTAAATTGTTTGTTGGACTTTAAGAAAATTGACATAACCCAGCGAACATTTTCCAAAATGTCACTGAAGCCTCACCTAAATTTATTTTCTACCTCTGTTGGACAATTGCACCACAATTGTTCATTGGGAAACTTAAAAATATTTTAATAAAAACTAATTTATGTTACCATGCAAAAATATATTGATCAAAGTTCTCCATATGTTTTTTATGTTACAAAAGTAGGCTTTGTTTTTATGTGTATTCGTAATGAAAAGAAAAATATTTTTTGTTAGCCTAAAAACTTTACTGCTGTGGACAAGTTGTCAAATAATAAAAAAATTGAAAAGCTGAATTCAAAATCCACACAAGAAGTTTTCTTAATCAAAGGGGAACATCCTATAACCTCTAAACATGTGGCCGCCTTAAAACCTTCCAAAAGAAATTTATCATCAATTTATCAACTTGCATTGTTTGTTGGGTTATCTTCCACATAACAATATTTTCCGTTTGGCAAATGTCAAAAGTATCATTTTCATTTGAAATGAAATATGATGTGTTTTATGTGTTCTCAACTTTCCAGCGAAAATAAGCGCCGCCTCATCATAACTGAAGCCAATTCAATGTTTTCAAATTTCAATTTAAAATGAAAAAACAAACAACTATTTGTATATCATTTTGATGACAATTTCACCAGAGATTATAATAACACAAAATATTTTTGTATATTTTTGGGGTACAAAAATTAGGGGGATATGGCAAAATATAGAGGGGCTAATATTCAATGTATCAGCAAAGCTATGAAATTTGTGAAGGATTTCAGGTAGGTGTGAATTTTTTAAAAATTGTTTATAGGGCGTGAATATTTAAACGGTTTTTCCAAAGGCGTGGATTTTTTAAACGATTTTTCCAAAGTCGTGGATTTTTTAAACGTTTTTTTCAAAGGCGTGAATTTTTCAAACGATTTTTCCAAAATCGTGAATTTGAAGGATTTTTTAAATGCTTGGGCTTTTTAAGGATTTTTTAAATGCTTTGATTTTTAAGGATGTTTTAAAGGAATGAATTTTTTAAGGATATTTTAAAGGCGTGAATTTTTACGGATTTTTTAAATGCTTGGATTGTTAAGGATGTTTTAAAGAAATGAATTTTTAAGGAATAATTTTTTTAAGGATATTTTAAAGGAATGAATTTTTAAGAATATTTTAAAAGCGTGGATTTTTTAAAGGCATAAATTGTTTAAGGATATTTTAAAGGAGTGGATTTTTTAAAGATTTTTTAGAGGTGTGGATTTTTTAAGAATTTTCTAGAAACGTGGATTTTTAAGGATTTTTTAGAGGCGTGGATTTTTTAAAGGCATGGATTTTCCCAGGATTTTTTTAAAGGCATGTATTTTCTAAGGATTTTTTAAGGATTTGTTAGAAACGTGGATTTTTAAGAATTTTTTAGAAACGTGGATTTTTAAGTATTTTTTAGTGGCGTGGATTTTTAAGTATTTTTTAGTGGCGTGGATTTTTAAGTATTTTTTAGTGGCGTGGATTTTTAAAAAATTCTTTAAAAAAATCCACGCCTTTAAAAAATTCTTAAAAAATCCACGCCTCTAAAAAATCCTTAAAAAATCCACGCCTCTGAAAATCCTTAAAAAATCCACGCCTCTAAAAAATCCTTAAAAAATCCACGCCTCTAAAAATCCTTAAAAAATCCACTCCTTTAGATATTGCAGTCCCCGCCCAAAAATTCCTTAAAATCCCCTCCAAAAATCTTTAAAAATCCTTGCCTTTACCCCTGATGCTCCTCTCAATAAATTATTTTAAAGTATTAGAAACGTGGATTTTTTAAGGATTTTTTAGAGGCATGAATTTTTTAATGATTTTTTAAAGGCGTGTAGTTTTTAGAGTCGTGGATTTTTTAAAGGATTTTTTAGAGGCGAGTATTCTTTAAAGAATTTTTTAGAGGCATGAATTTTTTAATGATTTTTTAAAGGCGTGTAGTTTTTAGAGTCGTGGATTTTTTAAACGATTTTTTAGAGGCGTGTATTTTTTAAAGATTTTTTAGAGGCATGTATTTTTTAAAGGATTTTTTAGAGGCTTGGATTGTTTAAGGATTTTTATAGGCTCGGATTTTTTAAGGATTATTTAAAGACTTGGATTGTTTAAGGAGTTTTTGGATGCGTGGATTTTTAATGAATTTTTTAAAGATTTTTGAGAGGCGTGGATTTTTTAAGGATTTTTAAAGGCGCGTATTTTTTAAGGTTTTTGTAGAGGCTTGGATTTTTTAGAGTCCTGGATTTTTTTTTTAAATTTAAGAGGCTTAGATTTAAAAAAAAAAATTAAAGTGGTGTTTTTTTAGAATTTTTTGAGGCATGATTTTTTTAAGGGTTTTTTAAAGGCGTGGATTTTTGAAGGATTTTTAAAGTCGTGTATTTTTTAGAAGCTTGGATTTTTTAGAGTCCTGGATTTTTTTTAAATTTAAGAGGCTCATATTTTTAAAAAAAAAATTAAAGTCGTGTTTTTTTAGAATTTTTTTGAGGCGTGGATTTTTTTAAGGATTTTTAAAGGCGTGGATTTTTTAAGGATTTTTAAAGGCGTGGATTTTTTAAGGATTTTTAAAGGCGTGGATTTTTTAAGGATTTTTAAAGTCGTGTATTTTTTAGAAGCTTGGATTTTTTAGAGTCCTGGATTTTTTTTAAATTTAAGAGGCTCATATTTTTTTAAAAAAAAATTAAAGTCGTGTATTTTTTAGAAGCTTGGATTTTTTAGAGTCCTGGATTTTTTTTAAATTTAAGAGGCTCATATTTTTTTAAAAAAAAATTAAAGTCGTGTTTTTTTAGAATTTTTTTGAGGCGTGGATTTTTTTAAGGATTTTTAAAGGCGTGGATTTTTTAAGGATTTTTAAAGGCGTGGATTTTTTAAGGATTTTTAAAGGCGTGGATTTTTTAAGGATTTTTAAAGTCGTGTATTTTTTAGAAGCTTGGATTTTTTAGAGTCCTGGATTTTTTTTTAAATTTAAGAGGCTCATATTTTTTAAAAAATAGTCGTGTTTTTTTTTAGAATTTTTTGAGGCGTGGATTTTTTAAAAATTTTTAGAACCTTGAATTTTTTAGAGGCCTTGTTTTTAAGGATTTTTTGAAGGGTGCTTTTTTTTTGAGGCGTGGTTGTTTTAAAGATTTTTTAAAGGCGTGGATTTTTTAAAGATTTTTTAGGGGCTTGGATTTTTTTATGATTTTTTAAAGGCGTGGATTTTTTAAATATTTTTTGGGGGCTTGGATTTTTTTAAGGATTTGTTAGAGGCGTGGATTTTTTAAATATTTTTTAGGGGCTTGGATTTTTTTAAGGATTTGTTAGAGGCGTGGATTTTTTAAATATTTTTTAGGGGCTTGGATTTTTTTAAGGATTTGTTAGAGGCGTGGATTTTTTAAATATTTTTTAGGGGCTTGGATTTTTTTAAGGATTTGTTAGAGGCGTGGATTTTTTAAAGATTTGTTGGAGGCTTGGATTTTTTAAAGGCGTGGATTTTTTAAATATTTTTTAGGGGCTTGGATTTTTTTAAGGATTTGTTAGAGGCGTGATTTTTCTAACGCGTGGATTTTTTAAGGATTTGTTAGAGGCGAGATTTTTCTAACGCGTGGATTTTTTAAGTTTTTTTAAGAGACCATAACAGCCTAAGAATTCGTATAAGAAACTATCAATATTTAAAAATATGCATACATATGTGTGTTTGTATATGTAGATATGTATGTAGACATGTATACGTATATGTTTTGTTAGTATTAAGAAAGCCAAGAAAACAAATCCTGAAAATAAATCTTTTTCATGCCACGTCAAAAACTTTAGTCATTAACATTTGTTGCTTTTCGATTTTTGTTGTTGTTTTCTTTTTTTTCTACAATTTCTCCAGTCAGACTTTCTGACTGGGCTTCAAAGAAAAATGCAAAAACAAATAAACAATAAATACAGGAATATTTCACAAACGCCATCCCAAGAAAGAAAAACTTCCGCCATTGGACAAGTGTGAGTTGTAAAGTAACAACTGAAAGAATTTTCGGGGGGACTTTGAGCAACAAAAATAAAATAAATGTTTTGAACTTAAATTCGAGTAAAACATCAGCCACAATGGACATTATGAGAGACATAAAAAAAGTTTTAAAATGGGAAATATTTTCGGTTAGGATGTAAAACACAAAACCAGAAAAACTGTTTTGGGACAATTTTTGTGGCTAAGGAATGAGGTAAGTTTTTTTGTTTAATTTTTTGAAATTTCTTTGATTAAATGCAAGAAGTGATAGGGAGTCCCTGTCAAAGGACATCATTACAAAATCAAATTTAACAGACTTCTAGTTATTTTTCGGGAGAATCTTCTCTGGCAATTTCCTATTTTGACTCACCTGTATAATCCGGGGCCACATGATGCCGCTGTAGATCATTTATGGAACAAGCACTGGCAGCACTGGTGTACATGTTATTGACATTAAAGGGTTCATGATATAAACTGCTCTTGTCAATGGATTCACTGTCGGGTTCCATGGTAACTGGCTGCAATGAGATGAAAACAAATTGATTTAATGGCATGAATGAATAATAAAAAAATTTAAAATAAAAAAATCCATAAAAAATCCAAGCCTCTAAAAAATTCTTAAAAAATCCAAGCCTCTAAAAAATCCCTAAAAAATCCACGCCGCTAAAAAACCCCAAAAAAATGCACGTCTCTAAAAAATCCTTAAAATACCCACGCCTGTAAAAAATCCTTAAAAAATCCACGCCTGTAAAAAATCCCTAAAAAATCCACGCCTCTAAAAAAGTCCACGCCTCTAAAAAAGTCAACGCCTCTAAAAAAGTCCACGCCTGTAAAAAATCCCTAAAAAGTCCACGCCTCCAAAAAAGTCCACGCCTGTAAAAAATCCCTAAAAAATCCACGCCTCTAAAAAAGTCCACGCCTCTAAAAAAGTCCACGCCTCTAAAAATCTTTAAAAAATCCACGCTTTAATAATCTTTAAAAATCCTTAAAAATCCACGCCTCTAAAAATCCTCAAAAATCCACGCCTCTAAAAATTCTTAAAAATCCACGCCTCTAAAAATCCACGCCTCTAACAATCCCTAAAAAAGTCCACGCCTCTAAAAAAGTCCACGCCTGTAAAAAATCCCTAAAAAATCCACGCCTCTAAAAAAGTCCACGCCTCTAAAAAAGTCTACGCCTGTAAAAAATCCCTAAAAAATCCACGCCTGTAAAAAATCCCTAAAAAATCCACGCCTCTAAAAAATCCTTAAAAAATCCACGCCTCTAAAAAATCCTTAAAAAATTCACGCCTCTAAAAAATCCTTAAAAATCCCCGCCTCTACAAAATACTTAAAAAATCCATGCCTCTAAAAAATTCTTAAAAAAACCATGCCTCTAAAAAATCCTTAAAAAATCCACGCTTCTAGAAAATCCTTAAAAATCCACGCCTCTAAAAAATCCTTAAAAATCCGCGCCTCTTAAAAATCCTTAAAAAATCCACGCTTCTAGAAAATCCTTAAAAAATCCACGCTTCTAGAAAATCCTTAAAAAATCTACGCCTCTAAAAAATCCTTACAAAATTTACGCGACTAAAAAATCCTTAAAAAATCCACGCATCTAAAAATCCTTAAAAAAATCCACGCATCTAAAAATCCTTTAAAAAATCCACGCCTCTAAAAAATCCTTAAAAAATCCACGCATCTAAAAAATCCTTTAAAAAATCCACGCCTCTAAAAAAATCCTTAAAAAAATCCACGCATCTAAAAAATCCTTTAAAAAATCCACGCCTCTAAGTAATCCTTAAAAAAATCCACACATCTAAAAAATCCTTTAAAAAATCCACGCCTCTAAAAAATCCTTAAAAAATCCACGCCTCTTTAAAATTCTACGCCTCAAAAACGCGCCTCTAAAAAATCTTTAAAATTCTACGCCTCTAAAATATCTTTAAAATTCAACGCTTAAAAAAAATTTTAAAAAACTTCCACGCCTCTTAACAATAACCTAAACAAATCTACGCCTCTAAAAAAACTTAAAAAAATCCACCCCTCCAAAAAATCTTTAAAAAATCCACGTCTCTTAAAAAATCAATAAAAATCCACGTCTCCTTTAAAAACAAATCCTTAACAAAACTACGCCTCTTAAAAATCCTTAAAAAAACTACGCCTCTTAAAAATCCTTAAAAAAATCCACGCCTCAAAAAATCCTTAAAAAAATCCAAGCCTCTAAAAATTTTTTAAAGAATTAACGCTTCTAAAAAATCCTTAAAAATACACGCATCTAAAAATTTCTTAAAAATCCAGGAATTAAAATCTACGGCTTTGTATGTTGCAGTACCTTTAAAAAATTCTTTGAAAAATCCCCTTTACCCCTGATGCTCCTCTCAATAAATTCTTTTCAAATGACTCCCTGATGGATGATTATCACAGTTTCATTTTGTGTTTATCTTCCGCGTTTGTTTTCTCTTTAACAAACTTACCTTCACTCCATTACCGTTAAGTCGTTTATTATCCACACTGCCGAGTGTATCCGGATTGAAATTATGCTGGAATGCATCCAAAACATTACCGCCGCCATGTCCGCGTTTATTGCGGGCAATTATCGCCAATATCACAACGACCAGGAGTAAAATAATCGTGGCGAGGACAGTGATTAAGACGCCAATGAAACTTGTGCCTGCCGTATCCGGTTCTTGGTCGATGGGTTTGGGTGAGAGGACTGTGAAAAGAGAAAAAAAAAAAATGTGAGAAAAATGAATCGGAAATAAAATATTTAAATCGAAAGAAAAATAAAAAGGGGATCTGTAAAGGGCTCAGATTCCTTACAGATGCCCTCTGGGCCTCTATAAATGCCTCTGGGCCTCTATAGATGCCTCTGGGCCTCTATGGATGCCTCTGGGCCTCTATATAGATGCCTCTTTGCCTATATAGATGCCTCCAGGCCTCTATAGATACCTCTGGGCCTATAGATACCTCTGGGCCTATAGATGCCTCTAGGCCTCTATAGATGCCTCTAGGCCTCTATAGATGCCTCTAGGCCTCTATAGATGCCTCTAGGCCTCTATAGATGCCTCTAGGCCTCTATAGATGCCTCTAGGCCTCTATAGATGCCTCTAGGCCTCTATAGATGCCTCTAGGCCTCTATAGATGCCTCTAGGCCTCTATAGATGCCTCTAGGCCTCTATAGATGCCTCTAGGCCTCTATAGATGCCTTTAGGCCTCTATAGATGCCTCTGGGCTTCCAAAAATGCCTCTGGGCCTCCATAGATGCCTCTAGGCCTCCATAGATGCCTCTGGACCTCTATATAGATGCCTCTGGGCCTCTATATAGATGCCTCTGGGCCTCTATATAGATGCCTCTGGGCCTCTATATAGATGCCTCTGGACCTCTATATAGATGCCTATGGGCCTCTATATAGACGCCTACTGGGCCTCGGGGTAGACGCCTGCTGGCTTCTATGTAGACGCCTACTGGCTTCTATGTAGACGCCTACTGGCCTCTATATAGACGCCTTCTGGCCTCTATATAGACGCCTTCTGGCCCCTATATAGACGCCTTCTGGCCCCTATATAGACGCCTTCTGGCCCCTATATAGACGCCTTCTGACCTCTATATAGACGCCTGCTGGCCCTCTATATAGACGCCTTCTGGCCCCTATATAGACGCCTTCTGGCCCTCTATGTAGACGCCTTCTGGCCCCTATATAGACGCCTTCTGGCCCCTATATAGATGCCTCTGGGCCTCTATATAGACGCCTTCTGGCCCCTATATAGACGCCTTCTGGCCCCTATATAGACGCCTTCTGGCCCCTATATAGACGCCTTCTGACCTCTATATAGACGCCTGCTGGCCCTCTATATAGACGCCTTCTGGCCCCTATATAGACGCCTTCTGGCCCCTATATAGACGCCTTCTGGCCCTCTATATAGACGCCTTCTGGCCCCTATATAGACGCCTTCTGGCCCCTATATA
Organism: Musca domestica; assembly: GCF_030504385.1. NCBI lineage: Eukaryota > Metazoa > Arthropoda > Insecta > Diptera > Muscidae > Musca > Musca domestica. Next base: position 1,320,343 of record NW_026712156.1, on the reverse strand, counting down.
GATGCCTCTGGGCCTCTATAGACGCCTCTGGGCCTCTATAGACGCCTCTGGGCCTCTATAGATGCCTCTGGGCCTCTATAGATGCCTCTGGGCCTCTATACAGACACCTTTTGGCCTCTATATAGACGCCTTTTGGCCTCTATATAGACGCCTTTTGGCCTCTATATAGACGCCTTCTGGCCTCTATATAGACGCCTTCTGGCCCCTATATAGACGCCTTCTGGCCCTCTATATAGACGCCTTCTGGCCTTTATATAGACGCCTTTTGGCCTCTATATAGACGCCTTCTGGCCTCTATATAGACGCCTTTTGGCCTCTATATAGACGCCTTCTGGCCTCTATATAGACGCCTTCTGGCCTCTATATAGATGCCTTCTGGCCTCTATATAGACGCCTACTGGCCTCTATATAGACGCTCTCACTCTCTTTAATTTCTCTCTCCCTCTCTCTATCTCTCTATTATTTTTCTCTTTGCTGTTCAATATTTTTTTAACTCACCTGAATTCTCATAACCACTTCTATCTTTGTTGTAGGGAATCCTGGCCACTTCATCCCTTTGAAATGGATACTCTGAATTATCCTGGGAGCCACTGGCTCCCATAAATTCCTCATCGGTGAAGTTGCCGGTAACAGGAGCTGCAAAAAACGGGAAGAAAAAAAATCATAAAAATCTCAGAAAAATATTAAACAAAAATGGTTTTTATTGCCTCGGCAAATTTTCTTTCCTTAAATTTTTGCAAGAAAAAGGAAAATTCAGAATTTTGCTACGCAGTAGCCTTTTCGTATGTTAATTTCCCTTTAACAGCCATGCAGCTGAGTCCAGTCGTGCTTTTCCTAGACTTAAATTTTAAAATATTCAATGTCAACATTTGTTTTTTATTGTTTATGCAGATACGAGTTTCCTTTTTTGTTGCCTTCTGGCTTTTCTACGACTTGACATGGCCATGGCGGCAAGGAATTTCCAAGGAATGCTGGAAGTCCTTTTTTCTTTCTTATGTGAAGTAGTTGCTCTTGTAGCTTCTTCTGCTGCTGCCGGGAAGCGAGTTGTCTTTGCTTTTGTTTTGTCTGTCTGTCTGTCTGTCTCTCCGACTGAAGACTAACGATTATTTACATTTAGTTTGCATATATTTACACATTGAAGTATTTAATGAGACGCAAAGAGGGGAGTGCAGGGCAAGGGGAAGAAAAGAAGATGAAATTTTTTGCATTTTATTTATGTTTGAGGACATTTCTCATGGATTTCTCCAAGGACGACTGTGTTATGCAATGCGGCCAATAAGTTTAAAGGGGAGATATTAAAAACGGGACATAAAATTTAAAAAAGTTCTCAATGGCAGGGCATCAAAGGCGTGAAGATTTTCAAAAAATTGTCGCTTGTTGAGAAAGGACTTCGTAATGGATTTCCTGATGTTAGGAAAAGAATTGGTGTCTTTGAGTGAAAATAAATAAATGCCACCTTTTTCAAGTCGATATTTTGAAAAGAGATTTAAAAATCGCTTCAGATCAACGAACTCCTCCCATACTGCGTAATTCCTTAAAAAAGGGACAATTTAGAAGGTAAAGGACATAAGAAAATATAATTTTTTCCGATGCATATATTTTTGCTAAAAGAAGATGTTCTTAGTCTGTTATTTCCCGACTCACTATCAATATAATTACAATAAGATAGCTTGAAACGGCAAGCCCTGCATTAGGCCGCCTAAGTGACGATAAATTGAAAACACTTTGCCTCCCAATATTGGCCAAAATAATGGACATTTTTAGGCCTTCGGAAAAGGGTGTCCCGGGGCCATCCTTGTCAAAAATTAATAAATAAAATATAAGCCAGTAAGGAAAGGAAAAAGTGGGGCGGGCCGACTATATGATACCCTACACCACTAGGCATATTTAGTATAGCTCCTGTAACAAAAGAATTTACTCGAAGTAGATTATATCACCTATTAACATTTGGCTTTAGAGCAGTCATAGTTTGGATTAAGAGGGAACTAATAAATGCGAGGGATATCCAATTCTGTATCGATTTTCACTAAATTTGACGGAGACCTTTTCATCTTTTATACCAAATAACATTGCTATAGAGTGCATGATATCCCTTGTAAAGGATTATATTAAAAATATATGTATCGGAGCTGAGTTCCAGAAAATTCACTCCATTTAGGCCGATATTAGCTATTATTTGCACAATAAACTTGAAATCGGATTATCTGTTAGCAAATATCTTTGTTGTCGAACGCCAAATTGGTTGAAACATATATATGGGAGCTATAGCTATATCTGAACCGATTTTCTCCGAATTCGATGTACTCGCTTCTAGACTGAATTCAGTTGGAATTCCAAAAAATTAGGTCATTTGGACTTGGTGCAAAATTAACCCGAAATCGGTTGAAGATATATATGGGAGCTATGTCTAAATCAGATCCGTTTTTCACCAATTTCAATAGGATTCGTCCTTGCGTCAAACAAATATTTTTTTGGAAAATTTCATCTCAATCGGATAATAAATGCGACCTGCATTTTGTTCACAAGTATGCATACAGACTCGCGGGCGGACAGACAGGGTGGGCCTGCATAAATCAACTCAGAAAATGATTCTCAACGAGCTGCCGAACCCGAACGAGCCCCGATCCATCTACAAGGCCTAACGCATCGATTGCCGAATCTACCCTCAACGAGCTGCCGAACCCGAACGAGCCCCGATCCATCTACAAAACCTAACTCATCGGTGGCCGAATCTACCCCCAACGAGCTGCCGAACCCGAACGAGCCCCGATCCATCTACAAAACCTAACGCATAGGTTGCCGAATCTATCCTCAACGAGCTGTCGAATTCGAACGGACCTCAATCCTCCTACAAAGACCTGTACAGCTGCTTCCGAGGATCTCCCCTGTGAATTGGTAGCTTGTATACCACACGTCGCCAATCTGTCTCCGAAGCCCTGTGCGTCCACGTCCCAACCATCTTCTTCGCGAACCTCGATTGTTCACCACTCGATGAAGTTCCCGATTACCTTCAAATCCTCAACATACCGTATCACTCGAATACGAACATCGTAATCCCAGATAATAGTCAAATCGTCGACAACCGACTATCACCAATTCCCGATTATCTGCAAATCGTCAACAATCCTCATCACACGAACACAAACATCGTAATTCATGATCGTCGACAACCGGCGACCACAAGTTCCCGATTACCTTCAAGTCGTCAACATACCGCATCAGCTGAATACAAACATCGTAATTCCTGATAACAGTCAAACCATCGTCAATCGACGACCGAAAGTTCCCGGTTACCTTCAAATCGTCAACGCAAACGTCACCCGAACCCAACACCGCAATTCCCGAACTTCTTTAACCAGACATAATCATTCCCGAATGACCGCCAGTCGTTCACGTTCTTGCCTACGATACGAGTAAACGTCGAATTCCCGATCATCAATTCCGCAACACTAATTTTAATTCCCGAACACTACCGAAGTCCATTTGCCATCCTATATTCCATCTTTATCTTATCGTATTTCAACCCGAGTAGATTGTAATTTAGCATTAAAAATCAATAAAATACCCGATTTTACCCCCAGGAAAGGGAGAAATCTACTCTTATTATTTCATAAGGTTTAGTGGCTCCTTATGGAGACCCTGGGTACAGCTGAGCTTACCTCAGCCGACGAGAAAACCACGTTACACCGGATGATTATTTCGGATTTTATAATCGTTTTGGTTATTCAAAACGTTGACCCTTTGTGGGGGAGGTACCAGAAGAAATGGTCCGGTGTATACCATTTTCATAACATATCTTGTGTAAGTCGAAGTAATGGGATATAGTGATCACATTTAATAAGCGTTATAATTATTCAAAATATTGATCCTTTGTGGGGAGGTACTTGATGGACTAGTCTGATATTGTCCATTTTCGCACCTGACTGATGAAAATTTAGTATTTGCAAAGTTGGAGCTAAATGAGATTACCCTTTCTCTTTCTGTGCAGTAAAATATATATTTTTTTTTTTTTTTTTGAAAATTTCGACCTTTTGTGGGGAAGGTGCCAAAAGGTAATAATATTGTGATGTACCTTGTTTAGGCTAAATCAAATACTTATCTTCGAGAGTTATCGTGCACACCAGCCAGACAGACGGACGAACGGACATCGCTAGATCGATTCCAAATACCCTGAAATGGATTTGGTCCAAAGAGACTTAGGGTCTAAAATCGTTATTTCGATGAGGCACGTTTTGGCCGTACCAAATGATATATACCCCCTGAAGCCATATGGATGAGGACATAATTAATAGAAATTTGCTAATAGCTAATAAAATTGGCTCTACTCGCCCCTTCAAAGAATCCTTAACAAATGCTTTCAACTTCGAGCACCTAACTTCGTTTATTTTCACTAAAAAATCCATACACCTAAATTGATTGCAGTCCACTTCTCGACAGTAGCTAAATTCCAGTTGCTTGCGTCCTTCCCCTCCCGCCCTCCAACAAATTCACGATTAAAGCAAAATGAGCAGAAAAAGCGAGGTCCTTCATAAAATCTTACTTTTAATTTATTCTGCTCTATTAAATCTTTAATGTCAGAGCTTCGAACAATCACTAGAGCTATGTGTAGGGTTTTAATGTATTCTTCGGGTTGTGTATTTTTGTTCATATTCTTTTTAAGAGATTTTTCTCCTCCAGCTTTTTTTGTTGCTCATTTTTGTTTTAATATTTTCGTTTTTCATTCATTCATTCGCTCGCCCGCTCTTGCATTTTTCTTTCAATAACTGAACGAACAATACCTAAAATCAATTTTTACTATCGCCATTTGTTGTAGCGTTGTTAGGTAGTGTCGTCGTTGGAGGCAGCGGAATGGAGCTGGGAAAAGGCAGCAATTTGTTTTCCTTGAAAAGGTGGGAGAGGGGTTGCAAAATCGCAGGACGATGCTGTTGCAATTCTGTCATGGAAACAAAAGAACTTAACTGTTTTAATATTCGTTCAATGATGATAGTTACTAAATTACTTTTATAGTTTTTGTTGTTGCCGTGCTGCTGTTAGTGTCTTTGTTGTTGTTCAGTCTTTTCAGTTATTGGTGTTACGTTGGCTTTGTAGGACGTGTGTTTAGGTGTGCTGCTGCTGCTGTTCGTGAAGATTATTGCTGTTTTATGCAATTGTGCATGCCATGAATAGCATATTTTCAGGCGCTTTCAAATACAGGTGGTCCTCTAACAATGCAGACATACCACGAAATTAAATATTTTTTTAACGAACATCCAAGGCGTGGATTTGTTAAAGAATATTTTTTTCAACGACCATCAGCCAAGGCGTGGATTTTTTAAAGAATATTTTTTATGGACCCTACAAGACGTGGATTTTTTAAAGAATATTTTTTAAGGACCCTACAAGGCGTGGATTTTTTAAAGAATATTTTTTAAGGACCCTACAAGGCGTGGATTTTTTAAAGAATATTTTTTAACGACCATCCACCAAGGCGTGGATTTTTTAAAGAATATTTTTTAACGACCATCCACCAAGGCGTGGATTTTTTAAAGAATATTTTTTAACGACCATCCACCAAGGCGTGGATTTTTTAAAGAATATTTTTAACGACCATCCACCAAGGCGTGGATTTTTTAAAGAATATTTTTTAACGACCATCCACCAAGGCGTGGATTTTTTAAAGAATATTTTTTAACGACCATCCACCAAGGCGTGGATTTTTTAAAGAATATTTTTTAACGACCATCCACCAAGGCGTGGATTTTTTAAAGAATATTTTTTAACGACCATCCACCAAGGCGTGGATTTTTTAAAGAATATTTTTTAACGACCATCCACCAAGGCGTGGATTTTTTAAAGAATATTTTTAACGACCATCCACCAAGGCGTGGATTTTTTAAAGAATATTTTTTAACGACCATCCACCAAGGCGTGGATTTTTTAAAGAATATTTTTTAACGACCATCCACCAAGGCGTGGATTTTTTAAAGAATATTTTTTAACGACCATCCACCAAGGCGTGGATTTTTTAAAGAATATTTTTTAACGACCATCCACCAAGGCGTGGATTTTTTAAAGAATATTTTTTAACGACCATCCACCAAGGCGTGGATTTTTTAAAGAATATTTTTTTTCAAGGTAGCAACAAACGTGGATTTTTTAAAAAATATTTTTTCAAGGTAGCAAAAAACGTGGACTTTTTAAAAAAATATTTTTTCAAACGTGGATTTTTTTAAAAAATATTTTTTCAAGGTAGCAACAAACGTGGATGTTTTAAAAAATATTTTTTCAAGGTAGCAATAAATGTGGATTATTTAAAAAATATTTTTTCAAGGTAGCAACAAACGTGGATTTTTTAAAAAAAATTTTTTTCAAGGTAGCAACAAACGTGGATTTTTTAAAAAATATTTTTTCAAGGTAGCAACAAACGTGGATTTTTTAAAAAACATTTTTTCAAGGTAGCAACAAACGTGGATTATTTAAAAAAAATCTTTTGAAGGTAGCAACAAACGTGGATTTTTAAAAAAATATTTTTTCAAGGTAGCAACAAACGTGGATTTTTTAAAAAATATTTTTTCAAGGTAGCAACAAACTTGGATTTTTTTAAAAATATTTTTTTTAAGGCAGCAACAAACGTGGATTTTTTTAAAAATATTTTTTCAAGGTAGCAACAAACTTGGATTTTTTTAAAAATATTTTTTCAAGGTAGCAACAAACTTGGATTTTTTTAAAAATATTTTTTCAAGGTAGCAACAAACTTGGATTTTTTTAAAAATATTTTTTCAATGTAGCAACAAATGTGGATTTTTTAAAAAATATTTTTTCAAGGTAGCAACAAATGTGGATTTTTTAAAAAATATTTTTTTAAGGTAGCAACAAACGTGGATTTTTAAAAAAATATTTTTTTAAGGTAGCAACAAACGTGGATTTTTAAAAAAATACTTTTTCAAGGTAGCAACAACCAAAATAGCATAAAACTTGGATTTTTTAAAGAATATTTTTTCATGGACCAAAAGACCATAAAACATGGATTTTTTAGAGAATATTTTTGGTTCAGAAATATTCTTTCAAGGATGCTTTGCAAATATTCTCAGTTAAGGGGTTGTACTCAGAAGCATACAAAACGATACACGTTGCAACGAAATTATTTCAAAATACTTAAAAAAATAGACAAAGTGATATCCCATTTCATATTGCTGAGGAGAAAGAATATTGCAAAATAAGTTAACATTTCATTCGGAAAAACTAATAACAATAGAAGCGAACGATATAAGCGATTGATATGTGCAGAGGCAGTGGGATAATGGCAAAATGTGGAACTATGCTAAGATGTGTAGAAATACATTCACATACATATACATATACATACATATACTTATACCAGTGTATATGAGTGTGTGAGCACCCTTGTGTTTGCATGGGAAATCGGAAAATGGGAAAATGAGTTTAGAATTTGCAATATGAATATTTGAAAAGCAAAATCACGCAAATAGCGCTTAAAGTGGGCAAACGAAGGAGCGGAAGGAAGGCGGGGATAGTTTAAGCCAACAAAGAGAAAGGATTTTTTTCTGTGCAGCAACAGCAAAGCAATATCGCTAATGGAAATATGTGCTCGAGATTTTCACTGTTTTACTTCACATACTTGCTGCTACCTTTTTTTAGCGTTTTCAATTGAGCATTCATTCGTTCGTTCATCTATCCATTCATCGCTAATCTAATAGCAGTGCGTTTGTGCATTTCTTTTTGCGTTTTTTTTTTCGCTCATTTTTCATCAATTTCCATTTCATTCCATTAGACATTGCAAATCAATATTAATTTCCATTTACTGTATGGTAATTTCCAGTTCTGCTTTCTCATCTCTTCTGTTGGCATTTTTCCATGCATAATCTATACTAATTGAATTTTCAAGATTTACAAAGTAGTAATGATATTCCTGCTTCAGTTTTTTGCTCTGATATAATTTTTTTTGTTCTTCTCTTTTTTCTTGCATTGGTAGCTCAATGCATTAATAATGAGCAGATACTCTGAATATTAAGTGTGTTAGATAGGAGGACAAAAAAAAGAAGGAATTACTGGTATTTACTGTCATTTGGGGCACATGCAATCTAGGGAATGATATCGATTTAATTATATCAAAAACTTGAATTTAAAGAAAACATAAATCAAAGTTTCAGAAAGGTCCTTGAAAAAATATTCTTTAAAAAATCCACGCCTTGTATGGATGCTTGAAAAAATATTCTTTAAAAAATCCACGCCTTGTATGGATGCTTGAAAAAATATTCTTTAAAAAATCCACGCCTTGTATGGATGCTTGAAAAAATATTCTTTAAAAAATCCACGCCTTGTATGGATGCTTGAAAAAATATTCTTTAAAAAATCCACGCCTTGTATGGATGCTTGAAAAAATATTCTTTAAAAAATCCACGCCTTGTATGGATGCTTGAAAAAATATTCTTTAAAAAATCCACGCCTTGTATGGATGCTTGAAAAAATATTCTTTAAAAAATCCACGCCTTGTATGGATGCTTGAAAAAATATTCTTTAAAAAATCCACGCCTTGTATGGATGCTTGAAAAAATATTCTTTAAAAAATCCACGCCTTGTATGGATGCTTGAAAAAATATTCTTTAAAAAATCCACGCCTTGTATGGATGCTTGAAAAAATATTCTTTAAAAAATCCACGCCTTGTATGGATGCTTGAAAAAATATTCTTTAAAAAATCCACGCCTTGTATGGATGCTTGAAAAAATATTCTTTAAAAAATCCACGCCTTGTATGGATGCTTGAAAAAATATTCTTTAAAAAATCCACGCCTTGTATGGATGCTTGAAAAAAATATTCTTTAAAAAATCCACGCCTTGTATGGATGCTTGAAAAAATATTCTTTAAAAAATCCACGCCTTGTATGGATGCTTGAAAAAATATTCTTTAAAAAATCCACGCCTTGTATGGATGCTTGAAAAAATATTCTTTAAAAAATCCACGCCTTGTATGGATGCTTGAAAAAATATTCTTTAAAAAATCCACGCCTTGTATGGATGCTTGAAAAAATATTCTTTAAAAAATCCACGCCTTGTATGGATGCTTGAAAAAATATTCTTTAAAAAATCCACGCCTTGTATGGATGCTTGAAAAAATATTCTTTAAAAAATCCACGCCTTGTATGGATGCTTGAAAAAATATTCTTTAAAAATCCACGCCTTGTATGGATGCTTGAAAAAATATTCTTTAAAAAATCCACGCCTTGTATGGATGCTTGAAAAAATATTCTTTAAAAAATCCACGCCTTGTATGGATGCTTGAAAAAATATTCTTTAAAAAATCCACGCCTTGTATGGATGCTTGAAAAAATATTCTTTAAAAAATCCACGCCTTGTATGGATGCTTGAAAAAATATTCTTTAAAAAATCCACGCCTTGTATGGATGCTTGAAAAAATATTCTTTAAAAAATCCACGCCTTGTATGGATGCTTGAAAAAATATTCTTTAAAAAATCCACGCCTTGTATGGATGCTTGAAAAAATATTCTTTAAAAAATCCACGCCTTGTATGGATGCTTGAAAAAATATTCTTTAAAAAATCCACGCCTTGTATGGATGCTTGAAAAAATATTCTTTAAAAAATCCACGCCTTGTATGGATGCTTGAAAAAATATTCTTTAAAAAATCCACGCCTTGTATGGATGCTTGAAAAAATATTCTTTAAAAAATCCACGCCTTGTATGGATGCTTGAAAAAATATTCTTTAAAAAATCCACGCCTTGTATGGATGCTTGAAAAAATATTCTTTAAAAAATCCACGCCTTGTATGGATGCTTGAAAAAATATTCTTTAAAAAATCCACGCCTTGTATGGATGCTTGAAAAAATATTCTTTAAAAAATCCACGCCTTGTATGGATGCTTGAAAAAATATTCTTTAAAAAATCCACGCCTTGTATGGATGCTTGAAAAAATATTCTTTAAAAAATCCACGCCTTGTATGGATGCTTGAAAAAATATTCTTTAAAAAATCCACGCCTTGTATGGATGCTTGAAAAATATTCTTAAAAAATCCACGCCTTGTATGGATGCTTGAAAAAATATTCTTTAAAAATCCACGCCTTGTATGGATGCTTGAAAAAATATTCTTTAAAAAATCCACGCCTTGTATGGATGCTGAAAAAATATTCTTTAAAAAATCCACGCCTTGTATGGATGCTTGAAAAAATATTCTTTAAAAAATCCACGCCTGTATGGATGCTGAAAAATCTCTAAAATCCACGCCTTGTATGGATGCTTGAAAAAATATTCTTTAAAAAATCCACGCCTTGTATGGATGCTTGAAAAAATATTCTTTAAAAAATCCACGCCTTGTATGGATGCTTGAAAAATATTCTTTAAAAAATCCACGCCTTGTATGGATGCTTGAAAAAATATTCTTTAAAAAATCCACGCCTTGTATGGATGCTTGAAAAAATATTCTTTAAAAAATCCACGCCTTGTATGGATGCTTGAAAAAATATCTTTAAAAATCCACGCCTTGTATGGATGCTTGAAAAAATATTCTTTAAAAAATCCACGCCTTGTATGGATGCTTGAAAAAATATTCTTTAAAAAATCCACGCCTTGTATGGATGCTTGAAAAAATATTCTTTAAAAAATCCACGCCTTGTATGGATGCTTGAAAAAATATTCTTTAAAAAATCCACGCCTTGTATGGATGCTTGAAAAAATATTCTTTAAAAAATCCACGCCTTGTATGGATGCTTGAAAAAATATTCTTTAAAAAATCCACGCCTTGTATGGATGCTTGAAAAAATATTCTTTAAAAAATCCACGCCTTGTATGGATGCTTGAAAAAATATTCTTTAAAAAATCCACGCCTTGTATGGATGCTTGAAAAAATATTCTTTAAAAAATCCACGCCTTGTATGATGCTTGAAAATTCTTAAAAAATCCACGCCTTGTATGGATGCTTGAAAAAATATTCTTTAAAAAATCCACGCCTTGTATGGATGCTTGAAAAAATATTCTTTAAAAAATCCACGCCTTGTATGGATGCTTGAAAAAATATTCTTTAAAAAATCCACGCCTTGTATGGATGCTTGAAAAAATATTCTTTAAAAAATCCACGCCTTGTATGGATGCTTGAAAAAATATTCTTTAAAAAATCCACGCCTTGTATGGATGCTTGAAAAAATATTCTTTAAAAAATCCACGCCTTGTATGGATGCTTGAAAAAATATTCTTTAAAAAATCCACGCCTTGTATGGATGCTTGAAAAAATATTCTTTAAAAAATCCACGCCTTGTATGGATGCTTGAAAAATATTCTTTAAAAAATCCACGCCTTGTATGGATGCTTGAAAAAATATTCTTTAAAAATCCACGCCTTGTATGGATGCTTGAAAAATATTCTTTAAAAAATCCACGCCTTGTATGGATGCTTGAAAAAATATTCTTTAAAAAATCCACGCCTTGTATGGATGCTTGAAAAAATATTCTTTAAAAAATCCACGCCTTGTATGGATGCTTGAAAAAATATTCTTTAAAAAATCCACGCCTTGTATGGATGCTTGAAAAAATATTCTTTAAAAAATCCACGCCTTGTATGGATGCTTGAAAAAATATTCTTTAAAAAATCCACGCCTTGTATGGATGCTTGAAAAAATATTCTTTAAAAAATCCACGCCTTGTATGGATGCTTGAAAAAATATTCTTTAAAAAATCCACGCCTTGTATGGATGCTTGAAAAAATATTCTTTAAAAAATCCACGCCTTGTATGGATGCTTGAAAAAATATTCTTTAAAAAATCCACGCCTTGTATGGATGCTTGAAAAAATATTCTTTAAAAAATCCACGCCTTGTATGGATGCTTGAAAAAATATTCTTTAAAAAATCCACGCCTTGTATGGATGCTTGAAAAAATATTCTTTAAAAAATCCACGCCTTGTATGGATGCTTGAAAAAATATTCTTTAAAAAATCCACGCCTTGTATGGATGCTTGAAAAAATATTCTTTAAAAAATCCACGCCTTGTATGGATGCTTGAAAAATATTCTTTAAAAAATCCACGCCTTGTATGGATGCTTGAAAAAATATTCTTTAAAAAATCCACGCCTTGTATGGATGCTTGAAAAAATATTCTTTAAAAAATCCACGCCTTGTATGGATGCTTGAAAAAATATTCTTTAAAAAATCCACGCCTTGTATGGATGCTTGAAAAATATTCTTTAAAAAATCCACGCCTTGTATGGATGCTTGAAAAAATATTCTTTAAAAAATCCACGCCTTGTATGGATGCTTGAAAAATATTCTTTAAAAAATCCACGCCTTGTATGGATGCTTGAAAAAATATTCTTTAAAAAATCCACGCCTTGTATGGATGCTTGAAAAAATATTCTTTAAAAAATCCACGCCTTGTATGGATGCTTGAAAAAATATTCTTTAAAAAATCCACGCCTTGTATGGATGCTTGAAAAAATATCTTTAAAAAATCCACGCCTTGTATGGATGCTTGAAAAAATATTCTTTAAAAAATCCACGCCTTGTATGGATGCTTGAAAAAATATTCTTTAAAAAAATCCACGCCTTGTATGGATGCTTGAAAAAATATTCTTTAAAAAATCCACGCCTTGTATGGATGCTTGAAAAAATATTCTTTAAAAATCCACGCCTTGTATGGATGCTTGAAAAAATATTCTTTAAAAAATCCACGCCTTGTATGGATGCTTGAAAAAATATTCTTTAAAAAATCCACGCCTTGTATGGATGCTTGAAAAATATTCTTTAAAAAATCCACGCCTTGTATGGATGCTTGAAAAAATATTCTTTAAAAAATCCACGCCTTGTATGGATGCTTGAAAAATATTCTTTAAAAAATCCACGCCTTGTATGGATGCTTGAAAAAATATTCTTTAAAAAATCCACGCCTTGTATGGATGCTTGAAAAAATATTCTTTAAAAAATCCACGCCTTGTATGGATGCTTGAAAAATATTCTTTAAAAAATCCACGCCTTGTATGGATGCTTGAAAAAATATTCTTTAAAAAATCCACGCCTTGTATGGATGCTTGAAAAAATATTCTTTAAAAAATCCACGCCTTGTATGGATGCTTGAAAAATATTCTTTAAAAAATCCACGCCTTGTATGGATGCTTGAAAAAATATTCTTTAAAAAATCCACGCCTTGTATGGATGCTTGAAAAAATATTCTTTAAAAAATCCACGCCTTGTATGGATGCTTGAAAAAATATTCTTTAAAAAATCCACGCCTTGTATGGATGCTTGAAAAATATTCTTTAAAAATCCACGCCTTGTATGGATGCTTGAAAAAATATTCTTTAAAAAATCCACGCCTTGTATGGATGCTTGAAAAAATATTCTTTAAAAAATCCACGCCTTGTATGGATGCTTGAAAAAATATTCTTTAAAAAATCCACGCCTTGTATGGATGCTTGAAAAAATATTCTTTAAAAAATCCACGCCTTGTATGGATGCTTGAAAAAATATTCTTTAAAAATCCACGCCTTGTATGGATGCTTGAAAAAATATTCTTTAAAAAATCCACGCCTTGTATGGATGCTTGAAAAAATATTCTTTAAAAAATCCACGCCTTGTATGGATGCTTGAAAAAATATTCTTTAAAAAATCCACGCCTTGTATGGATGCTTGAAAAATATTCTTTAAAAAATCCACGCCTTGTATGGATGCTTGAAAAAATATTCTTTAAAAAATCCACGCCTTGTATGGATGCTTGAAAAAATATTCTTTTAAAAAATCCACGCCTTGTATGGATGCTTGAAAAATATTCTTTAAAAAATCCACGCCTTGTATGGATGCTTGAAAAAATATTCTTTAAAAAATCCACGCCTTGTATGGATGCTTGAAAAATATTCTTTAAAAAATCCACGCCTTGTATGGATGCTTGAAAAAATATTCTTTAAAAAATCCACGCCTTGTATGGATGCTTGAAAAATATTCTTTAAAAAATCCACGCCTTGTATGGATGCTTGAAAAAATATTCTTAAAAAATCCACGCCTTGTATGGATGCTTGAAAAATATTCTTTAAAAATCCACGCCTTGTATGGATGCTTGAAAAAATATTCTTTAAAAAATCCACGCCTTGTATGGATGCTTGAAAAAATATTCTTTAAAAAATCCACGCCTTGTATGGATGCTTGAAAAAATATTCTTTAAAAAATCCACGCCTTGTATGGATGCTTGAAAAAATATTCTTTAAAAAATCCACGCCTTGTATGGATGCTTGAAAAAATATTCTTTAAAAAATCCACGCCTTGTATGGATGCTTGAAAAAATATTCTTTAAAAAATCCACGCCTTGTATGGATGCTTGAAAAATATTCTTTAAAAAATCCACGCCTTGTATGGATGCTTGAAAAAATATTCTTTAAAAAATCCACGCCTTGTATGGATGCTTGAAAAAATATTCTTTAAAAAATCCACGCCTTGTATGGATGCTTGAAAAAATATTCTTTAAAAAATCCACGCCTTGTATGATGCTTGAAAAAATATTCTTTAAAAAATCCACGCCTTGTATGGATGCTTGAAAAAATATTCTTTAAAAAATCCACGCCTTGTATGGATGCTTGAAAAAATATTCTTTAAAAAATCCACGCCTTGTATGGATGCTTGAAAAAATATTCTTTAAAAAATCCACGCCTTGTATGGATGCTTGAAAAAATATTCTTTAAAAAATCCACGCCTTGTATGGATGCTTGAAAAAATATTCTTTAAAAAATCCACGCCTTGTATGGATGCTTGAAAAAATATTCTTTAAAAAATCCACGCCTTGTATGGATGCTTGAAAAAATATTCTTTAAAAAATCCACGCCTTGTATGGATGCTTGAAAAAATATTCTTTAAAAATCCACGCCTTGTATGGATGCTTGAAAAAATATTCTTTAAAAAATCCACGCCTTGTATGGATGCTTGAAAAAATATTCTTTAAAAAATCCACGCCTTGTATGGATGCTTGAAAAAATATTCTTTAAAAAATCCACGCCTTGTATGGATGCTTGAAAAAATATTCTTTAAAAAATCCACGCCTTGTATGGATGCTTGAAAAAATATTCTTTAAAAAATCCACGCCTTGTATGGATGCTTGAAAAATATTCTTTAAAAAATCCACGCCTTGTATGGATGCTTGAAAAAATATTCTTTAAAAAATCCACGCCTTGTATGGATGCTTGAAAAAATATTCTTTAAAAAATCCACGCCTTGTATGGATGCTTGAAAAAATATTCTTTAAAAAATCCACGCCTTGTATGGATGCTTGAAAAAATATTCTTTAAAAAATCCACGCCTTGTATGGATGCTTGAAAAAATATTCTTTAAAAAATCCACGCCTTGTATGGATGCTTGAAAAAATATTCTTTAAAAAATCCACGCCTTGTATGGATGCTTGAAAAATATTCTTTAAAAAATCCACGCCTTGTATGGATGCTTGAAAAAATATTCTTTAAAAAATCCACGCCTTGTATGGATGCTTGAAAAAATATTCTTTAAAAAATCCACGCCTTGTATGGATGCTTGAAAAAATATTCTTTAAAAAATCCACGCCTTGTATGGATGCTTGAAAAAATATTCTTTAAAAATCCACGCCTTGTATGGATGCTTGAAAAAATATTCTTTAAAAAATCCACGCCTTGTATGGATGCTTGAAAAAATATTCTTTAAAAAATCCACGCCTTGTATGGATGCTTGAAAAAATATTCTTTAAAAAATCCACGCCTTGTATGGATGCTTGAAAAAATATTCTTTAAAAAATCCACGCCTTGTATGGATGCTTGAAAAAATATTCTTTAAAAAATCCACGCCTTGTATGGATGCTTGAAAAATATTCTTTAAAAAATCCACGCCTTGTATGGATGCTTGAAAAATATTCTTTAAAAAATCCACGCCTTGTATGGATGCTTGAAAAAATATTCTTTAAAAAATCCACGCCTTGTATGGATGCTTGAAAAAATATTCTTTAAAAAATCCACGCCTTGTATGGATGCTTGAAAAAATATTCTTTAAAAAATCCACGCCTTGTATGGATGCTTGAAAAAATATTCTTTAAAAAAATCCACGCCTTGTATGGATGCTTGAAAAATATTCTTTAAAAAATCCACGCCTTGTATGGATGCTTGAAAAAATATTCTTTAAAAAATCCACGCCTTGTATGGATGCTTGAAAAAATATTCTTTAAAAAATCCACGCCTTGTATGGATGCTTGAAAAAATATTCTTTAAAAAATCCACGCCTTGTATGGATGCTTGAAAAATATTCTTTAAAAAATCCACGCCTTGTATGGATGCTTGAAAAATATTCTTTAAAAAATCCACGCCTTGTATGGATGCTTGAAAAAATATTCTTTAAAAAATCCACGCCTTGTATGGATGCTTGAAAAAATATTCTTTAAAAAATCCACGCCTTGTATGGATGCTTGAAAAAATATTCTTTAAAAAATCCACGCCTTGTATGGATGCTTGAAAAAATATTCTTTAAAAATCCACGCCTTGTATGGATGCTTGAAAAAATATTCTTTAAAAATCCACGCCTTGTATGGATGCTTGAAAAATATTCTTTAAAAAATCCACGATTTGTATGGATGCTTGAAAAAATATTCTTTAAAAAATCCACGCCTTGTATGGATGCTTGAAAAATATTCTTTAAAAAATCCACGATTTGTATGGATGCTTGAAAAAATATTCTTTAAAAAATCCACGCCTTGTATGGATGCTTGAAAAAATATTCTTTAAAAAATCCACGCCTTGTATGGATGCTTGAAAAAATATTCTTTAAAAAATCCACGCCTTGTATGGATGCTTGAAAAAATATTCTTTAAAAAATCCACGCCTTGTATGGATGCTTGAAAAAATATTCTTTAAAAAATCCACGCCTTGTATGGATGCTTGAAAAAATATTCTTAAAAAATCCACGATTGTATGGATGCTTGAAAAAATATTCTTTAAAAAATCCACGCCTTGTATGGATGCTTGAAAAAATATTCTTTAAAAAATCCACGCCTTGTATGGATGCTTGAAAAATATTCTTCAAAAAAGTCCACGCCTTGTATGGATGCTTGAAAAAATATTCTTTAAAAAATCCACGCCTTGTATGGATGCTTGAAAAAATATTCTTTAAAAAATCCACGCCTTGTATGGATGCTTGAAAAAATATTCTTTAAAAAATCCACGCCTTGTATGGATGCTTGAAAAAATTTTCTTTAAAAAATCCACGCCTTGTATGGATGCTTGAAAAAATATTCTTTAAAAAATCCACGCCTTGTATGGATGCTTGAAAAAATATTCTTTAAAAAATCCACGCCTTGTATGGATGCTTGAAAACATATTCTTTAAAAAATCCACCCCTTGTATGGATGCTTGAAAAAATATTCTTTAAAAAATCCACGCCATGTATGGATGCTTGAAAAAATATTCTTTAAAAAATCCACGCCTTGTATGGATGCTTGAAAAAATATTCTTTAAAAAATCCACGCCTTGTATGGATGCTTGAAAAATATTCTTTAAAAAATCCACGCCTTGTATGGATGCTTGAAAAAATATTCTTTAAAAAATCCACGCCTTGTATGGATGCTTGAAAAAATATTCTTTAAAAAATCCACGCCTTGTATGGATGCTTGAAAAAATATTCTTTAAAAAATCCACGCCTTGTATGGATGCTTGAAAAAATATTCTTTAAAAAATCCACGCCTTGTATGGATGCTTGAAAAAATATTCTTTAAAAAATCCACGCCTTGTATGGATGCTTGAAAAAATATTCTTTAAAAAATCCACGCCTTGTATGGATGCTTGAAAAAATATTCTTTAAAAAATCCACGCCTTGTATGGATGCTTGAAAAAATATTCTTTAAAAAATCCACGCCTTGTATGGATGCTTGAAAAAATATTCTTTAAAAATCCACGCCTTGTATGGATGCTTGAAAAAATATTCTTTAAAAAATCCACGCCTTGTATGGATGCTTGAAAAAATATTCTTTAAAAATCCACGCCTTGTATGGATGCTTGAAAAAATATTCTTTAAAAAATCCACGCCTTGTATGGATGCTTGAAAAAATATTCTTTAAAAAATCCACGCCTTGTATGGATGCTTGAAAAAATATTCTTTAAAAAATCCACGCCTTATATGGATGCTTGAAAAAATATTCTTTAAAAAATCCACGCCTTGTATGGATGCTTGAAAAAATATTCTTTAAAAAATCCACGCCTTGTATGGATGCTTGAAAAAATATTCTTTAAAAAATCCACGCCTTGTATGGATGCTTGAAAAAATATTCTTTAAAAAATCCACGATTTGTATGGATGCTTGAAAAAATATTCTTTAAAAAATCCACGCCTTGTATGGATGCTTGAAAAAATATTCTTTAAAAAATCCACGCCTTGTATGGATGCTTGAAAAAATATTCTTTAAAAAATCCACGCCTTGTATGGATGCTTGAAAAAATATTCTTTAAAAAATCCACGCCTTGTATGGATGCTTGAAAAAATATTCTTTAAAAATCCACGCCTTGTATGGATGCTTGAAAAAATATTCTTTAAAAAATCCACGCCTTGTATGGATGCTTGAAAAATATTCTTTAAAAAATCCACGCCTTGTATGGATGCTTGAAAAAATATTCTTTAAAAAATCCACGCCTTGTATGGATGCTTGAAAAAATATTCTTTAAAAAATCCACGCCTTGTATGGATGCTTGAAAAATATTCTTTAAAAAATCCACGCCTTGTATGGATGCTTGAAAAAATATTCTTTAAAAAATCCACGCCTTGTATGGATGCTTGAAAAAATATTCTTTAAAAAATCCACGCCTTGTATGGATGCTTGAAAAAATATTCTTTAAAAAATCCACGCCTTGAATAATCCTTAAAAAAAATATTCTTTAAAAAATCCACGCCTTGAATAATCCCTGAAAAAAATATTCTTTAAAAAAATCCACGCCTTATATAGTCCCTGAAAAAAATATTCTTTTAAAAATTCACGCCTTATATAGTCCCTGAAAAAAATATTCTTTAAAAAATCCACGCCTTATATAGTCCCTGAAAAAAATATTCTTTAAAAAATCCACACCTTATATAGTCCCTGAAAAAAATATTCTTTAAAAAATCCACGCCTTATATAGTCCCTGAAAAAAAATATTCTTTAAAAAATCCGCGCCTTATATAGTCCCTGAAAAAAATATTCTTTAAAAAATCCACGCCTTATATAGTCCCTGAAAAAAATATTCTTTAAAAATCCACGCCTTATATAGTCCCTGAAAAAAATATTCTTTAAAAAATCCACGCCTTATATAGTCCCTGAAAAAATATTCTTTAAAAAATCCACGCCTTATATAGTCCCTGAAAAAAGTATTCTTTAAAAAATCCACGCCTTATATAGTCCCTAAAAAAATATTGGAAAAAATATTCTTTAAAAAATTCACGCCATGAATAAACCTTGAAAAAATATTCTTTAACAAATCCACGCCTTTTATTATCCTTGAAAAAATATTATTTTTTAATCCTAACTGGTCTTTCTGGCCTTTTTTCTTCAAAAAATCCTTTTTTTATCCTTGAAAATTGTTTCTCCCAATAACATTTGTATCTGTTGCCCTGTCTGCCATTGATGACCACAAATCTCAAAGGACATTTTTAATGTTCCAAAAGAAAAAACTTTGGAAAAAATACTTATTGGCCTGTCCAGACGGCATCAACAAAACTTGCAAATAAAATTCCCAGGATAATGATATTATTTATTAAAATCCATTTGTCTGCAACTTCTGCTGAGAATTGTCCTGCTGTTGTGGAGTTTGTTGTTGTTGACAACTGGAATACAAATTTAAATTTGTCACAACAACACAAATGGCATCAGGGTATTAAATAATTTGTTACAAATGATTGCTACGCCATGGCTGGAATACTTCCCCTGCCCCTGCCCCTCTCCACCAACCATAAATGCAGTTTACAATGTCAAACACCCAAAAACGTATCCTTTACCCTTCCCAAAGAAGTGGCGAAGTGCTGTTTGTGGCACTTCCAAAGTATAACTTACCTGATATGAATGTAATCTCACTTAGCATGATCCAACGTGCTGCAAAGTATAAATGCAATTGCAGATATTTGCCCAAACGATGATGTAATTTGATTGTCACGTCCCGGGCGTGATCCAATACAACGTCAGGCATGTACGAGAACTGCACCGGCTCACCGATATACTGGCGTCCGCCAATGCTAAAGAAGACCTTGGCATGCACAAAGACCTATGGAAGAGAAGGAAAGGGGAGAAAAGAAAAAAACGAAAAGGGCATGAGAGTGGTAGTGGTAAGCGTCAAGTTATTTCGTTTCCTCGTTTTTTCTGTTTCTTTCGGGTTAAACAGGTGCCAAAAGTTATGTTTGTATGACGGAATGGCTGGATGACTTCATGTCCGCCTGAATGTCTGACTGTCTGACATGGCTATGTACTTTGGAACCTCTTCGGCTCACGTGAAGCAGGCAACCTGAGTGGCATTAACAATTAAATTAAATCACACACACGCACACATACCCTGGCTCGTTCTGAACTTGGAATACACTGTGTGATCATTTGACCAATGGCCGCCGCCTGTTCCTGGTGGTGTTGCAGTCTCAATTGCTGCTTGGTCACTTGGTCACATTTTAATGGGTTTCAGTTTAAAACCAGGCGAATTACAAATTGCATTAAAATGGCTGAGGATTTTTCTTGGCACAGTGGGTGGAAGAGGAAATTAAAACGGGTAGAAAATTCAAAAGGTCTTAAGTTGGGCCGGGCCTAACTTTGAACATTTCCATATCTCAACTCAAGATAACAATAGAGACCCCAATATCAAATTTGAGGATACCAGCCCTGTCCCTTCACCCAATGCCAAATTTAGTACGCTTCGTACAATTAGAGTACACATTTCCGAAACCACCTCCATATCCCAACTCTAAATACCAACAGAAAATTCAATCTGAAATTTGAGGTTTTCAGCCCTGTACCTTCACCCAGTACCATTTATTACTTTTCGTACAAATGTAGGAGGCATATCCAAAACCACTTCCATATCTCAATTCCAGATACCAACAGAGACCTCAATATCGAATTTCAGGATTCCAGCCCTACCCCTTCACCCAATGCCAAATTTAGTGCGTTTCGTACAATTATAGTACAAATTTCCAAACCACCTCCTTATCTCAACTCCTGATATCAACAGAAAACTCAATATAAAATTTGAGGTTTTCAGCCCTGTACCTGCACCCAATACCAAATTAAGTACCATTTAGAAATTTTCGTACTAATGTGGGAGGTACCTCTATATCTCAATTCCTGATACCAACAGAAACCTCAAAATCAAAACTGAGGTTTCCAGCTCTATTTTTCACCCAATACCAAATTTAGTACCATTTAGTACTTTTCGTACAAATGTGAGACTCATTTCCGAAACTTCTCAATTCGTATAACCAACAGAGACCTCAATATCAAATTTAAGGATTCCAGCCCTATCCCTTCACCCAATACCAAATTTCGTACCATTAAAGTACGTTTCGTACAATTAAAGTACGTATTTTCATATCTTCCTCCTACTCTCAATTCCTGATACCAACAGAAACCTCAAAATCAAAACTGAGGTTTCCAGCTCTATTTTTTCACCCAATACCAAATTAAGTACTATTTAGTACTTTTCGTACAAATGTGGGACTCTTTTCCGAAACTCCTCAATTCCTGATACCAACAGAGACCTCAATATCAAATTTAAGGATTCCAGCCCTATCCCTTCACCCAATACTAATATTAGAACCATTTAGTACTTTTCGTACAAATGTTTCGTATCCAATACCACCTCCATATCCCAACTACAGATATCAACAGAGACCTCAGTATCAACTTTGAGGTTTCCAGTCCTATTTTACAACTAATACCAAATTAGGTACTATTTAGTCCTTTTCGTACAAATGTAGAAGGCAAAACCACCTTCTACTCTCAATTCCTGATACCAACAGAGACCTCAACATCAAAATTGAGGATACCAGCCCTGTCCCTTCACACAAGGCCAAATTTAGTACATTTCGTACAATTATAGTACACATTTCCAAAACCACCTCCATATCCCAACTCCAGATATCAACAGAGACCTTAGTATCAACTTTGAGGTTTCCAACCCTATTTTTTCACCATAATCTCAAAAATAAGTACTATCTAGTACCTTTCGTACAAATGTAGGAGGCATATCCAAAACCACCTCCAAATCTCAATTTTAGATAACAACAGAGACCTCAATATTAAATTTGAGGATTCCAGCCCTATCCCTGCGCCCAATACCAAATTTAGTACTATTTAGTACATTTCGTACAAATGTAGGAGGCAAATCCAAAACCACATACATACCTTAATTTTAGATACCAACAGAGATCTCAATATAAAATTAGAGGTTTCCAGCCCTATTTTTCCACCATACTACCAAATTAAGTACTATTTAGTACTTTTCGTACACTAATTGTGCCAGCTTCCAAAAACCCTTTGGTGCATCTATCATACACCTCATCTGTGTCTCTCCTTAAATATACCTTTCGTACCGTTCTAGAGCGAATTTCTGAAAACCCAGCCTTATCTGGCCCTTCGGACCAAGAGTGACCCTCACCCAAAAATTCAAGATTCTAGCTTTAGCCGTTCCGACTGGGCGCTGATGAATCGTTAAGTCAGTCCGTCAATTATGTACTATTTTTTACTCTTTTGGTACTTATTATTATGTACACGGCAGATTTCAAACCCCACAAATAGTCAACATTTCAAATAACCAAAATGCTTATAAGCATCCGATTCCTTTCAAATTTCATACATCTCAAAATGTCTATTAACACAAGATCTGGTGTGAAGTTGATAGATAACGGTCCACCCCTTCCGGTATCTACCCCGCAAAGGGTCCAAATTATCGATATTTACGTCTCTTATAATTTGCGAAACAAGTCAGCGATTCTCTTAAAACTTGGTAACCTGATATCTGATGTGAATATAGAATTCATCGCCTAACTCCGTCGGGTACTTCCCCCACAAAACATTTTTATTAATTATTCGCATAAACTTGGAAATAAATGTTAGCTGCTCATCCCAATATTTTTTTCATATAATTTTTCAGTATAAGATGAAGTGGAATACTTCGGTCCGCTATATTTGATATCATCGGACATTTCTGAATTTTCCAAAAATTACATTAATGATGTAAAGGCGAATGAAGTGTTTGATATAGCCCAAAAGTGGCACATTTATTTAGGTTAGATACGAACTGGACAACATTGCCACATTCCCTTGGAACGTCGCCCCACCCCCCTATAAAGGGTCAACAGCTTGAATAATCATAGCCCCAATCAACATATATAAATTCCAAGCAAGTCATAAATTCCATATTCATCTCAGGTTTCTGGTTGAAAGAAATTTTTAGATATCGGAATTTGTAAAAAATTTCTGACTTGTTTCGCAAGTAATGACAGATAAATCATTTAAAAATTTTCAATTGATTTTTGTGGGTGAGGTACCAGGAAGATTGAATATATATATTCCACTTGAACTTGAACTTTATGGTTATTCAAAAAGTTGACCCTTTGTGGGGAAGGTAGAAGAAGGGGTGAACCGATATATTCCTTCTTAGCACCAGACCTTGGGTAAATTATATTAATGGGATGTGTGAAATTTGAAGACTATCAGACATTTTATGAGAGTTGTAAATATTCAAAATTTTGACCATTTGTGAGGGAGGTACTTGATGGAGTGGACCAATATAGTTCATTTTCACACCTGACCTAGCACTGGAGCAAATATTGGGATATGCAAAGTTGGAGCAAAATCGGATAATCCTTTCTCTTTCTGTGCAAAAAATATATTTTTTTGAAAATTTCGACCTTTTGTGGGGAGGTACCAGAAGGAGTGGACCGATTTTGCCCATCTTAACACCAGACCTTGGGTTAATATAAATATTGGAATATGTGAAATTTGAAGACAACCGGACTCTTACATCACATTTTATGAGATTTGTAATTATTCAAAATTTTGACCATTTGTGGACCGACATTTTCCATTTGCACACCTGACCTAGCACTGGCGCAAATATTGGGATATGCAAAGTTGGAGCAAAATCGGATAATCCTTTCTCTTTCTGTGCAAAAAATATGTTTTGAAAATGTCAACATTTTGTGGGGGAGGTACCAGAAGGAGTGGACCGATATTGCCCATCTCCGAACTCATTCGAAGTGTGATGATAATATTACGATGTACCAAGTTTGGACCAAATCGGATATAGCCAGACGAACGAACGGACATCGCTAGATCGTCTCCAAATATCCTGAAACGGATTTGGTCCAAAGGAATCTAGGGTCTAAAACCGTTATTTCGATGAGGCACGTTTTGACCGTATCAACTGATATATACCGTAGCCATATGGCTGAGGATATAAAAATGTGTGTTAAGTATCCAAGTTTTTTTGGCTAAAGGGTCCTTGCAAAAACATGTTTCAAAAATCCATTATTGTATGCATTTTAGTTCTTTTAAAAAATCCTTAAAAGCCAAGTTGAAAGAAAACAAGAAAACTCTTAAGAAATCAATATTTTTTGAAAAAAAAAAAATATTTTTAAAACCAGTAAAGAAAGTCCTAAAGTCGGCCAGGGCCTATTTTAGTAGAGCTCCGCATAACAATTAAAAGTTTTGATGGGAGAATTCAATCATACAAGCTATAATTATAATTATAACTTAAAGTTCAAAGGACTAAAT
The DNA here is from genome assembly GCF_030504385.1 of Musca domestica. Lineage (NCBI taxonomy): Eukaryota > Metazoa > Arthropoda > Insecta > Diptera > Muscidae > Musca > Musca domestica. The sequence goes on along the minus strand of NW_026712156.1, from coordinate 1,295,631 downwards.
ATGCCGAAGCATTTGTATCTTTTAAATTCGGACTTGTATTGCCCATTTGGTGCACAATTAATTTGAAATCGGATAAAGATATATATGGGAGCTATATCCAAATCTGAACCGATCTTGATAAAATTTGGCAAAGACATTTCTGAGCTGTATTTCCTATATTTTCCTGAATATCGTTGTTACGGAGTGCATATTACGACTGTCGATAACAAATATAACAAATCGGATGAACAGTATATATGGAGGCTATAGCTATATCTGAACCGATCTTCACCAAATTTGACATACTAGCTTCTAGACTCAATTCGGTCGTATGTGCCAAATTCCATCCCATTTGGGTAAAATTTAGCAAGATAAAATTTAGCAAGAGTATTTCTGAGCTGTATTTGATATATTTTCCCAAATATTGTTGTTACAGAGTGCATATTACGGCTATGGAGGGCAAAAATAACAAATCGGATGAACAATATATATGGGAGCTATAGCTATATCTGAACAGATTCCAATCAAATTTGACATACTTTCATTTTCAGGCCTAATTTGGTTGTACGTGCAAAATTCCATACTATTTGGACTGATATTACACGTTTGGTTCACAATATAAGGCAAATCGGACGAAGATATATATGGGAGCTATACCTATTTTTTTTTTTTTTTTTTTTTTACCGATTATCTCCAATTTCAATAGGATTTGTCCTTGGGCAAAACAAATGGTTTGTACAAAATTTCATCTGGATCGGGCAATAAATGCGACCTGTACTTAGTTTACAAAAATACATGGAGAGCCGGACAGACGGACGGAGGATATGCATAAATCGACTCAGAATGTGATTCTATGCAGATCATCAAAAGGAACTATGGGTCTATCTCGTTTCCTTTTGCCTGTTCCAAACAAATGCACAAAGACAGAATACCCTGACCACCTTGTGGTGTAGGGTATAAATACACGATTTTATAAATCTTTTCTTGAGATCCACCCATATTTATGTTCTGTTCATAGCAATAAAATTGTTAATTTTGTGGCCATTAAAATATTTTTTCATTAAAAAATAATATTTCGTAAAAGCTAATATTAAGGGTCTACTGTTTCGTAAAAATATTTTTAGAAAACCACAAAAATGAATTTTAAATGTATTTTTGACAAATTCCTATCTCTAAAAAATCGAAGGTTACAAAAGAACCCCTAGAATTGTTATCTTCTTTAAAATCGCATTTCTAGGCAGGTTAAGTTCGTAAATGGGCCATGTAAGTCCACGTTTTCATATAGCCCCCATATTACGGTACCTCCCGATATTCGGAATTTATATGATTTTAGCGACATTATTCACCGGAATTGTTTCAAATTTGGTATTTGAGATTCGTAATGGATGCTACAGCCTAAGACAGAAAATTGTCTGTGCAGGTCCACGTCTTCGTATAGCCCCCATATAACGGTACCTTCCGATATTCGGTATTTTGGTGATTTTAGCGCCATTATTCACCGGAATTGTTTCAAATTACGTATTTGGAGTTCGTAATGGGAACTACAGTCTGTGACAGAAAATTGTCTATGCTGGTCCAGGTCTTCGCATAGGTCCGATATAACGGTACCTCCCTATATACGATATTTTGATGATTTTAGTTACATTATTCACCGTTTATTTCAAGTTTCGAATATGAATATGGTAATGGCTGTTGATTTTCCATAGCTTAAATGTAATTCCGATTAGGGAACAATCACACGATTTCTGTAGACAATATATTTTACAGAGATTTTATTAGCCCGAAGTCATTTCGTAGGCATAAGACCCATAATAGATCATCTATAGAGGGGTTTATATTCTTGCTAGTGATTCTGAAAAAAAAATCCACAATCCTCACCTTGAAATTGCACTGAAAAATATGTAAAAGTTAGACGTTTGTTGCCTTCGTAGCCCTATTGAAAATATCTTTAGAAATCCACAATAATATAATAGTCCTAACTAAAAAAATCCTCAAAAATTCATAATTTCAGACGTTTTAAAATATCCTTTCAACATGATTAAAAACATGATTTTTAGCCTTTCCAAAAAAATCTTTAAAATCAAGTATTGTGGTCGTGAGAATAATTTTAAGAAATCTGCGAATCTAAGATTTCTCCTTAATAGTCCTGTAGAACATCCTTTCAAAAAAAAGTTCTTCATATTCTCAAAAATTCAGGATTGTGGTCTTAAGTGTCCTGCCAAACCGTCCATTCGATAAATTGCGCTACAATAAAAAAATTTTGGCCTTACTAATAGTCCTTTCGATAATCCATTGTTTCCTTAAAGTCCTTTTGGATATATGTAGATGTTTCAAAATCCAGTATGAGGTCTCGAAAGTGGCCTTGATAGTTCTTGGGGAAAATCCTTAGGAATCCATGATCTTTTTGCAACTCCTTAAAATCCTTAAAATTCAACAATTTTGATTTCAATAGTCCTTTCGAAAAAGAATCCAGGCAAATTCACAATAACTGCCTTAATAGTCTTTTTTTAAATGATTCTTAATAATTTATTATTATTGTTTTAATAATTCTTTGAACAAATGGGTATTTTTAAAATTTTAACAGAATTTTTTAAAGTTTTTTTTTTTTTTTTTTTTTGAAAATGTCCAAATTCTTTCCAAATGGTGGAGGGTATTCAAAGTTCGGTCCAGCCGAACTTACTGCTTTTTAACTTGTTAGTCTCTCTATCCTTGCAAAATAATTTTAGAATATGTAAAATAATTACTTTGGATAAAAAAGCAAAAAATAAATAAAATCCTTGTTTTTATGGTTCCTCGATCCGTCAAAATGATTTGTAAAAAATCTGGCTATTTATTATTTTTTTTTTGTCTCTTTGTTCTTGAAAATATATTCTTATACCGAGGATATCGCTTAAATATATTTAAAAAAAAAAAAAAAATGTACAGGATTGCCCATATTCGACGGACCCATCTGGCAACGCCATAACTTTTGACAGAGATGTCACATCGCTTAATGACATACCGCGTTTGAAGCGTCAGTCCAAGCAGATTTTTACCATGAACCAATACACGCCACGCGAGCCCTCTGAAATAGTTCAAATTTACATTCAACAGAAGAAGTCAATTGTGAAAACTCAACGTGCTTTTAAAACATTAAAAAATGTGAGAAGTGCGCCTTCTAAGAACACCATTAAGCGTTTATACGAAAAATTTCCGAAGAGGACATATAAAAGTCGACCAAGGCTATCGGCCGAGAATATCGCTGCCGTACGAGCCAGTGTTGAGAGGTCCCCAAGAACATCCCAAAAACGCCGTTCTCAGCAGTTGGGCAAGGCTCGGTCCATTTTACAACGGATTATTCGCATTGATTTGCATTTATTCCCGTACAAAATTCAATTGACGCAAAGAATGTTGCCTGCGGACAAGCCTCGTCGATTGGGATGGGCCCAAAGAGTCATCGAAATTGCCGAAGATGACGAGTAATTCTGGAACAAAATTATCATGTCCGATGAAGCCCATTTCACATTGAATGGGACCGTAAATAAGCAAAATTGCCGTTTTTACGCCACTGAAAATCCTCAGGAGATTCAAGAAGTGCCTCTTCACAGTTTGGTGCGGCGTTAGTGCGAAAACGGTCATTGGGCCGTTTTTCTTCCAAAATGAAAAGCATGGCCATTTTCCATTCACCATCAATCGGGAGCGTTATCGCGACATGATGACCAATTTTGTGATGCCAATTATTCGTCGAAAGCGTTTGAGGCAGTTCTGGTTTCAACAAGACGGCGCTCCACCGCACACAAGTCGCATAATAATCGATTTTCTGAAGAATTTGTTTCCGGGCCGTTTGATATCGAAAAGTGGTGATTTGGACTGACCACCGCGTTCGCCCGATTTGACGCCGCCTGACTTCTTCTTCTTCTTGTGGGGATATTTGAAGTCAAAGGTTTACGTTAACAAGCCAAGGACCGTAGAAGAGCTCAAGGACAACATTCGTGAAGAAATAGCCGCTATTCCGGCCGAAATGTTGGCAAAAACGATGGAAAATGCAGCAAAAAGGGCACAATACGTCATCAACACCAGAGGCGGTCATTTGAGAGATATCATATTCAAAAATTGATGTAAACAAATTTACTTGGAACAAATTACATGATTAACATTGCCAACCGCCAAATTTTTATTTTTTTCTTTGGTTTAAAAAAAAGAGGGTCCGTCGAATATGGGCAACCCTGTATTAGATGAAGTATGAATATAGAATACTCGACGACTATGCACATGTTAACATTTTTTAAAAATTATCCCGTGTGTCACGTAAAGTGAAGTTACCCCATATTTATATCGTATTTATTTAGGTCCGATAAAAAAATTTAAAAAAAATATTTTTAGAAATTCGATGACTAAAACTTTGAGAAAAATTTTCAAAAACTCTGTCATTTAAAAATAAAAAAAAAATTACGACGACTAAAAATTAAGGAGTATCGCATGGATAGCCCTAAAAAAAAATAAATAAATAAATAAAGGAATAAATTATGGCTGCTAAAAATATTTTTATAAAAATTCAATCATATTTTAAAGAAATTCATAGTTTCAAAAGAACCTGGAAAAAATTCAAATTTTAATGACTCTTGTTAAAATGAAGTATAAAAGCCCTCAGACTATGTTTCAAGGTCTACAATCCAAAGTAAAATTTTAAGAACCCGTATATTCATTGATTTCTTCAAGGGCAGATCCTGTACACTTTCAAAATTCCTAATTTATCTTCTTCCTTCCAAACGTTATATAACAATTCTCCACCATTGCCTATCCGAACACTGTCCAATGACAATACCCATTTGCGAAATGAATTTTCCGGAAGTTTTAATATTCATTTTCGTTATTCCTTGACATGGCTTCTTTTGTTGCAGCCAAAGCGTTTTGTGTTAAGCGCTTCAGTTTTCATAATGATTATATTAAAAGATATTTCAAACGTACACACACACACACAGATACATTCACAGACAATCATACATGTATGATGTGATATTATGGAAACGTAATGAAAAAAAAATGAAACGTAGAAAGAAGCATTGTCACATTTATCCAAAAAAAAAAAAAAAAAGCGGCGGAAATGAAGCGTAATAATAATGGTTGTTCCTGCGACGTAGTTGCCTACTCCTCGTTTTCTTTTTGGGTGTGTGTGAGAGTGTGTAGCTCTTTTTGGGTTCTTACATTACTTCCGTCATTTCCATGTTACGCATGTCATACGTCATGCGTTCGCATGTGATCGCGGCGTATGGAAATGAAAATTCGTATTTCTTTTTTATACCCTACACCACCACATAGTGGTAAGGGTATTATGTCTTTCTGCATTTGTTTGTAACATGGACAAGGAAGCGAGATAGACCCATAGCTACTTTTGAGGATCTTCATAGAATCACTTTCTGAGTCGATATATGCATGTCCGTCCGTCTGTCGGTCCGTCAGTCCATGTATTTTTGTAAACAAAATGCAGATCGCATTTATTATCCGATTGAGATGAAATTTTGTAAACAATATTTTTTTGGCCCAAGGACGAACCCTATTGAAATTGGTGGTAATGGGATCAGATTTAAATATAGCTCCCATATATATCTTCAACCGATTTTGGGGATAATTGTGCACCAAATGGCCAATATAAGTCCAAATGACCTGAATTTTGGCACATCTAACCGAATTCAGTCTAGAATCAAGAACATCACATTTGATGAAAATCGGTTCAGATATAGCTATAGCTCCCATATATATGATTTATCCGGTTTGGGGTTTTGAGTGCCTCACATGCGTAATATGCTCTCCACAAGAATGATATTTGGTACCAGATATCAGATACAGCCCAGAAGTATATCTGGTAAATTTTATTAAGATTGGATCAGGTTTGGATATAGCTCCCATATATTTCCTCAACCGATTTCGGGTTAACAGTGTGCCAAATGGCCAATATCAGTCCAAATGACCTGAATTTCGGTACATCCGACCGAATTCAGCCTAGAAGCAAGTACATCAAATTTGGAGAAAATCGGTTCAGATATAGCTATAGCTCCCATATATATATTTCATCCGCTTTGGTGTCTAAGTCCCTCACATTCGTAATATGCATTCGCCAACAACGATATTTGGTACCAGATATCAGATACAGACCTGAGAGACTTCTGCCAAATTTTGTTTGAGGTCGGCTGAGAGTTGGATATAGCTCCCATATATATTCTTAATCCGATTTCAGGTTTAATGTGCAAATAATGGCTAATATCAGCCCAAACGGAGTGATTTTTGCAGAACTCAGCTCCGATATATATTTTTATACCCTTCACCATAGTATGGAGGGTATATAAAAATTGTCATTCCGTTTGTAACACCTCGAAATATACATTCCAGATCCAACAAAGTATATATATTCTTGATCAGCATAAAATTCTATGTCGATTTAGCGATGCCCGTCCGTCTGTGGAAATCACTTTAGCTTCCGAACGAAATGAAGTAGGTTGATAAAATTTTACTCAAATCTGCATTATGTTTGCAGGACTTTTGGTGTTGAAAATCGGCCATATAGGTCCATGTTTTGGTCTAGCCCCCATTTAATGGTACCTTCCGATATTCAGTACTTTGGTGATTTTAGCGACATTATTCACCGGAATTGTTTCAAATTTGGTATTTGAAGTTCGTAATGGATACTACAGCCTATGACAGAAAATTGCATGCGCAGGTCCACGCCTTCGTATAGCCCCATATAACGGTACCCCCCGATATTCGGTATTTTATGATTTTAGCGATATTATTCACCGGAATTGTTTCAAATTTGGTATTTGATGTTCGTAATGGATACTACAGCCTATGACAGAAAATTGGCTGCACACATCCACGTCTTCGTATAGTCCCCATACAACGGCACCTCCCTATTTTCGGTATTTTGGGGATTTAAACGACAGTACTCACCGGAAATGTTTCAAATTTGGTATTTGAAGTTCGCAATGGATACTACAGCCTATGACGGAAAATTGTCTGTGCAGTTCCACATCCCCCATATAACGGTACCCCCCTATTTTCGGTATTTCGGCGATTTAAGCGATATTATTCACCAGAATTCTTTCAAATTTGGTATTTAAAGTTCGAAATGAATGCTACAGCCTATGACAAAAAATTGTCTATACAGGTGCAGGTCTTCGTATAGCCCCCCTATAACGGTACCTTCCGATATTGGGTATTTTGATGATATTGGCGACATTATTCAACGGAATTGTTTCAAATTTGGTATTTTAAGTTCGTAATGTATACTACAGCCCATGGCCGAAAATTGTCAGTGTAGGTCCACGCCTTCCTATAGCCCCCATATAACGGTACCTTCCGATATTCGGTACTTTGTTAATTTTAGCGACATTATTCACCGGAATTGTTTCAAATTTGGTATTTGAAGTTCGTAGTAGATACTACAGCCTATGACGGAAAATTGTCAGTGTTAGTCTACGCCTTCGTATAGCCCCCATACAACGGCGCCTCCCGATATTCGGTACTTTGATGATTTTAGCGATATTATTCACCGGAATTCTTTGAAATTTGGTATTTGTAGTTCGTAATGGGAACTACAGCCTATGACAGAAAATTGTAGGTGAAGGTCCACGTCTTCGTATAACCCCCATAAAACAATACCTCCCGATATTCGGTATTTTGATGATTTTAGCGACATTATTCAACGGAATTGTTTCATATTTGGTATTTGAAGTTCGTAATGGATACTACAGTCTAAGACAGAAATTTGTCTGTGCAGGTCCAAGTCTTCGTATAGCCCCCATATAGCGGTACCTCCCGATAATCGGTATTTTGATGATTTTAGCGACATTATGCACCGGAATTCTTCTAAATTTGGTATTTGAAGTTCGCAACGGATACGACAGCCTGTGACAGAAAATTGTCTATGCAGGTCCAGGTCTTCGTATAGCCCCCCCTATGACGGTGCCTCCCGATATTCGCTATTTCGGTGATTTAAGCGACATTGTTCACCGGAATTGTTTCAAATTTGGTATTTGAAGTTCGTAATGTATACTACAGCCTATGACAGACAATTGTCAGTGTAGGTCCAGGTCTTCGTATAGCCCCCATTCAACGGCACCTCCCGATATTCGGTACTTTGTTGATTTTAGCGACATTATTTACCGGAATTGTTTCAAATTTGGTATTTGAAGTTCGTTATGGGTACTACAGCCTGTGACGGAAAATTGTCAAGGTAGGTCCACGTCTTCGTATAGCCCCCATATAACTGTACCGACCAATATTCCATATTTTGATGATTTTAGCGATATTATTCACCGGAATTGTTTCAAATTTGGTATTTCATGTTCGTAATTGATACTACAGCCTATGAAAGAAAATTGTCTATGCAGGTCCAGATCTTCGTATAGCCCCCATATAACTGTACCTCCCGATATTCTGTATTTTGATGATTTTAGCGACATTATTAACCCGAATTGTTACAAATTTGGTATTTGAAGTTCGTAATGGATACTACAGCCAAAGACAGAAAATTGTCTGTGCAGGTCCAAGTTTTCGTATAGCCCCCATATAACGGCAACTCCCGATATTCGGTACTTTGTTGAGTTTAGCTAAATTATTCACCGGAATTGTTTCAAATTTGGTATTTGAAGTTCGTAATGAGAACTACAATCTGTGACAGAAAATTGTCAGTGTAGATCCACGCCTACGTATAGCCCCCATACAACGGCACCACCCGATATTCGGTATTTTGATGATTTTAGTGACATTATTCACCGGAATTCTTTAAAATTTGTTATTTGAAGTTCGTTATGGATACTAATGACTATGACGGAAAATTGTCTGTGCCGGTCCAAGTCTTCGTATTGTCCCCATATAACTGTACCTTCCTATTTTCGATATTTTGGTGATTTTAGCGATGTTATTCACCAGAATTATTTCAAATTTGGTATTTGAAGTTCGTAATTGATACTACAGCCTATGAGGGAAAATTGTCTGTGCAGGTTCAAGTCTTCGTATAGCCCCCTCTCATATATAAGTTCCCTCTGAAACCAAACTATAACTGCTCTAAAGCCAGCTGTTGATAGGTGGTATGATCTGACTTCAAATAAATTCTTTTGTTACGGGAGCTCTCTACTAAATATGCATAGTGGTGTAGGGCATCATAAAGTCGGCCCTGGCCGACTTTCGACTTTTCCTTACCGGGTTTTTTCCTTCGTCTTTGTGTCCTATCCACTTATGTTTGGTATAATTCACAGGCATATATTTTCATGACCATGATAATCATTTTGTTGCTGGTATTGTAATTTTCATTTATAGAGTCATGTCTGTCAATGTGTGGTATATATGTGTGTGTGTGTGTGTGAGAGAGAGCCTGGTAGACACATTCAAGTACTTCCGATACTTCTTCTTTTCGTTATAATGATATTAATATGCAATGCGTTGATCGCATATTAAAGGCCTTAATTTGGTTGTTTATAACTTGCCAAGGCGGTCGATGGTTGGTTGGTTGGTATGATCGCCCACAAACCTCCCCCGCCCCACCACCTCAACTCCTTTCCCCACTGCACTTTCCACACCAGTGATTCATAAATGGAGGAGGAAAGAGAAAGAATGAAGAAATCCATGAAACAAACATTAAAATCCAGTGGCAGTCAGTCCATACTTGCAACCATCATCGCCAATGTGACACACAAACATGTTTGAATGAACACACACACACACACTCATACTCATACAGCCACTGATTCCGAACAGCTTAAAATATGAAAATATTAATAACATTGTTATTAAATGGCATAAAATAAATGTTGTATAATTTTGTTCTTGTTCTCGTTGTTGTTGTTGTCGTTGCCGTTGTTGTTTTAATGAATAAATTAAGAGTCCATAACAAGGTAAGGTCTGATCCATTTAATTAATACATTTCCTATTCAAAACGTAATAAGATTTTTTAATTTATGATAAGCCGGTTGGTTGGCTGGTTGGTCGTTGAATGTAGAAACCAATTTTTGTTCAGTTTTTTTCCTTTTTGGTCATAAGAACTTCCTTTGCATTGTCAGCGGTGGCGCTTTAAAGGCTCTAGGTTAATGCAGGTGTTATTTTAATGAGCTATTGAGATTGAAATTTGGAGGGGGAAAACCCAAATCAGGTGTATTAATTGAGAAATTGGAAAAAAAAAAATCCAAAGAAATATTTAAAACCAGTAAGGAAGGGGTCAAAAGGTGGGCAGGGTCGACTATATGATACCCTACACCACTATGCATATTTAGTGGAGCTTCAGTATCAAAAAAAGTTTATATTGGGAATTTATGTAAAGTAGGTCATACCAATTCTCACGCAGTTTATGGTCCTTAAAAATATTCTTAAAAAAATCCACGCCTTGTATGGTCCTTAAAAAAATATTCCTAAAAAATCCACGCCTTGGTGGATGGTCGTTGAAAAAATATTCTTAAAAAAATCCACGCCTTGGATGGTCGTTGAAAAAATATTCTTAAAAAAATCCACGCCTTGGATGGTCGTTGAAAAAATATTCTTAAAAAAATCCACGCCTTGGATGGTCTTTGAAAAAATATTCTTTAAAAAATCCACGCCTTGGATGGTCGTTGAAAAAATATTCTTTAAAAAAACCACGCCTTGAATAATCCTTGAAAAAATATTCTTTAAAAACTCCACGCCTTGAATAATCCTTGAAAAAATATTCTTTAAAAAATCTACGCCTTGAATGGTCCTTGAAAAAATATTCTATAAAAAATCCACGCCTTGAATAATCCTTGAAAAAATATTCTTTAAAAAATCTACGCCTTGGTGGATGGTCCTTGAAAAAGTATTCTTTAAAAAATGCACGCTTGTTGTGGTCCTTGAAAAAATATTCTTTAAGAAATCCACGCCTAGGATGGTCCTTAAAAAAATATTCTTTAAGAAATCCACGCCTAGGATGGTCCTTAAAAAAAGTATTCTTTAAAAAATGCACGCCTAGGATGGTCCTTAAAAAAAGTATTCTTTAAAAAATCCACGCCTAGGATGGTCCTTAAAAAAAGTATTCTTTAAAAAATCCACGCCTAGGATGGTCCTTGAAAAAATATTCCTTAAAAATCCACGCCTTTTATGGCCCTTCAAAAGATATTCCTTAAAAATCCACGCCTTTTATGGCCCTTGAAAAAATATTGTTTAAAAATCCACGCCTTTTATGGCCCCTGAAAAAATATTGTTTAAAAATCCACGCCTTTTATGGCCCTTGAAAAAATATTCTTTAAAAAATCCACGCCTTGGTGGATGGCCCTTGAAAAAATATTCTTTAAAAAATCCACGACTTATATGGCCTTGAAAAAATATTCTTAAAAAATCCATGCCTCGTTTTGTCCTTGAAAAAATATTTCTTAAAAAATCCACTCCATGCATGGTCCTTGAAAAAATATTTCTTAAAAAATCCACTCCATGTATGGTCCTTGAAAAAATATTCTTTAAAAAATCCACGCCTCGTGTGGTCGCTGAAAAAATATTCTTTAACAAATTTATGCCTCGTTTTGTCCTTGAAAAAATATTTCTTTAAAAATCCACTCCATGCATGGTCCTTGAAAAAATATTTCTTAAAAAATCCACTCCATGAATGGTCCTTGAAAAAATATTCTTTAAAAAATCCACGCCTCGTATGGTCGCTGAAAAAATATTTCTTAAAAAATCCACTCCATGAATGGTCCTTGAAAAAATATTTCTTAAAAAATCCACTCCATGAATGGTCCTTGAAAAAATATTCTTTAAAAAATCCACGCCTCGTATGGTCGCTGAAAAAATATTTCTTAAAAAATCCACTCCATGAATGGTCCTTGAAAAAATATTTCTTAAAAAATCCACTCCATGAATGGTCCTTGAAAAAATATTCTTTAAAAAATCCACGCCTCGTATGGTCGCTGAAAAAATATTTCTTAAAAAATCCACTCCATGAATGGTCCTTGAAAAAATATTTCTTAAAAAATCCACTCCATGAATGGTCCTTGAAAAAATATTCTTTAAAAAATCCACGCCTCGTATGGTCGCTGAAAAAATATTCTTTGAAAAATCCACGCCTCGTATTGTCCTTGAAAAAATATTCCTTAAAATATTCCTTGTCCTTGAAAAAATATTCCACTCCATTTATGGTCCTTGGAAAAATATTCTTTAAAAAATCCGCTCCATGTATGGTCCTTGGAAAAATATTCTGTAAAAAATAGACGCCTCGTATTGTCCTTGAAAAAATATTCTTTAAAAATCCACGCCTTATATGGCCCTTGAAAAAATATTCCTTAAAAAATATATGCCTTGTAGAGTCCTTGAAAACTATTCTTTAAAAATACACGCCTTCTTTGTTTCTTGAAAAAATATTTTTTTAAATAATCCAACAAAATTTTCCGGTCTGATATTCTTTAAAAATTTTTTTTCAGTTTTTGTTTATTGTTTCTTCATAAATTTGTTGAAAAACATTATACAACATTCAAATCGAAAATCACCCCATCTAAAAAGAATTGCGACTTCCTTTTGCCATTAAAACTAAATGCATTAAAAAATGCAATTTTAAAATTCCACATAAACCACGAAAGCACAGCAACAACATAACAATAAAACTCGACAATTATGTGTTCGGCTAATAAAAATTTACAATCCATTGAAAACTCTTAAACAAAATGAAACTAGTGCGATCTGTATATAAAATCATAAAAAAACCTATTACAACAACCAAAAACTATTTTTGTAATCTAAACAACAACCACATAGACAAACAAATGATTAAAATATTTATTACTAGTATAAGTAACCAACTCAGCGAGATAGCAAGCGAGCTAGTGAGTGAGTACATCACAGGCTTAAGTAAAACAAACAAGACGTACGGACGGGTGTACAAACATACACCAAATTGTGGTGCTGTATTTTATGGTACACCACTTGAATATCAACGATGACAAGAAGTACTCGATTCGAAAAAGCCATAGCTTATGTGGGTTGCAGGTTGCTGTGGAGCTGGAAGTGGCGGCAAGTGAACGTGGCAGACTGTGTGGCGGCTTGCTGCAACAGGGAGAGGAGGCCATTGTGATTACAACAGGGGAAATTGTGTGTACAGTGTTTAGAGACGTGGATTTTTTAAAGAATATTTTTCAAGGACTATACAAGGCGTAGATTTTTTAAATAATATTTTTTCAAGGATCATTCAAGGATTGAATTTAAAAATAAAATATTTTTTAAAGGACCATCCAAGGCGTGTATTTTTTAAAAATTATTTTTTAAGGTTCATCTAAGGCGTGAATTTCTAAAAATTATTTTTTCAGGGTCATCCAAGGCGTGGTCTTTTTTAAATTTATTTTTTCGAGGTTCATCCAAGGCGTGGTCTTTTTTAAATTTATTTTTTGAGGTTCATCCAAGGCGTGGACTTTTTTATATTTATTTTTTTTGAGGTTCATCCAAGTCGTGGACTTTTTTAAATTTATTTTTTGAGGATCAAAAAATATGGATTTTTTTTAAATTATTTTGTTAAGGACCAAATAAACTCGGATTTTTTAAAGTTATTTTTTTAAGGATCAAATAAACGTGGATTTTTTTTAAAACTATTTTTTCAAAAATCAAATAAACGATCAAATAATCAAATAAACATGGATTTTTTTTTAATTATTTTTTTAAGGATCAAATAAACTTGGATTTTTTAAAATTATTTTTTCAAGGATTAAATAAACATTTATTTTTTAAATTATTTTTTTGAGGATCAAATAAACTTGGATTTTTTAAAATTATTTTTTCAAGGATCAAATAAACGTGGATTTTTTTAAAATTTTTTAAAATTATTTTTTAAGGATTTTTTAAATTATTTTTTGATCAAATAAACGTGGATTTTTTAAATTATTTTTTAAGAATCAAATAAACGTGGATTTTTTTAAAAATATTTTTTCAAGGATCAAATAAACGTGGATTTTTTTTAAAATTAGTTTTTCAAGTATAAAATAAACGTGGATTATTTTAAATTTTTTTCAGGAACCATCCTTGCGTAGATCTTTTGAAAATCATTTTCAGGGACCAAAAAATGGATTTTTCTAATTTTTTTTTGAAGGATCAAATAAACGTGGATTATTTTAATTTTTTTTTTCAGGGACCATCCTTGCGTAGATCTTTTGAAAATCATTTTCAGGGACCAAAAAATGGATTTTTCTAATTTTTTTCGAAGGATTAAATAAACGTGGATTTTTTTTTTTAAATTATCTTTTATGCACCAAAAAAAGTGGATTTTTTAAATTATTGTTTCAAGGATCAAATAAACGTCGATTTTTTCAAATTATTTTTTCAGGAACCATACATGCGTAGATTTTTCGAAAATTATTTTCAGAGACCAAAAAACGTGAATTTTTTAAATTATTTTTTTTAAGAATCAAATAAACGTAATTTTTTTTTAAATTATTTTTTTAAGGATCAAATAAACTTGGATTTTTTTAAATTATTTTTTAAGGGATCAAATTAACTTGGATTTTTTTAAATTATTTTTTCAAGGATCAAATAAACGTGGATTTTTTGAAAATTATTTTTCAGGGACCATCCATGCGTGGATTCTTTGAAAATTATCTTCAGTGACCGAAAAACGTGGATTTTTTAAAAATATCTTTTTTCCATGAATAACTTTAAAGAATATTTTTTCAGGGACCAACAAACGTGGATTTTTTAAAGAATATTTTCCAAGGACGATAAAGGGCGTGAATTCTTAAGAATTATATTTTCGGGGACCTTCCAAGGCGTATTTTTTTTAAAAATTATTTTTCAATGACGTGGGTTTTTTTAAAAAATATATTTTTTTCAAGGAGCATTCAAGACGAGGATTTTTTAAAGAATATTTTTTAAACCATTCAAGACATGGATTTTTTTTTAAGAATATTTTTTTAAACCGTTCAAGATGTGGGTTTTTTTAAAGAATATTTTTATAAACCATTCAGGACGTGGATTTTTTAAAGGATATTTTTTAAACTATTCAAGACGTGGATTTTGTAAAGAATTTTTTTTTTAACCATTCAAGACGTGGATTTTGTAAAGAATTTTTTTTTTAACCATTCAAGACGTGGATTTTGTAAAGAATTTTTTTTTAACCATTCAAGACGTTGATTTTTTTTAAGAATATTTTTTTTAAACATTGAAAGAGTTCAATCGGCGTGGATTTTTTAAACAATATTTTTTCAAGGATCATACTAGGCGAGACTTTTTTAAAAAATATTTTTTTCCAGGACCATCCGAGGCGTGGATTTTTTATAGAATATTTTTTCAAGAATCATTTAAGGGCTGAATTTTTTAAAGAATATTTTTTCAAGGACCATCCAAGGCGTGGACTTTTTAAATAATATTTTTTCAACGACTATCCAAGGCGTGGATTTTTTAAATAATATTTTTTCAACGCCCATCCAAGGCGTGGATTTTTTTAAGAATATTTTTTCAATGACCATCCAAGGCGTGGATTTTTTTAAGAATATTTTTTCAAGGACCATCCAAGGCGTGGATTTTTTTAAGAATATTTTTTCAAGGACCATCCAAGGCGTGGATTTTTTTAAGAATATTTTTTCAAGGACCATCCAAGGCGTGGATTTTTTTACGAATATTTTTTCAAGGACCATCCAAGGCGTGGATTTTTTTAAGAATATTTTTTCAATGGCCATCCAAGGCGTGGATTTTTTTACGAATATTTTTTCAGGACCATCCAAGGAGTGGATTTTTTTAAGAATATTTTTTCAAGGACCATCCAAGGCGTGGATTTTTTTAAGAATATTTTTTCAAGGACCATCCAAGGCGTGGATTTTTTTAGGAATATTTTTTCAAGGACCATCCAAGGCGTGGATTTTTTAAGAATATTTTTTCAAGGACCATCCAAGGCGTGGATTTTTTAAAAAATATTTTTTCAAGGACCATCCAAGGCGTGGATTTTTTTAAGAATATTTTTTCAAGGACCATCCAAGGCGTGGATTTTTTTAAGAATATTTTTTCAGGGACAATTTAAGGCGTGGATTTTTTTAAGAATATTTTTTCAAGGACCATCCAAGACGTGGATTTTTTTAAGAATATTTTTTCAAGGACCATCCAAGGCGTGGATTTTTTAAGAATATTTTTTCAAGGACCATCCAAGGCGTGGATTTTTTTAAGAATATTTTTTCAAGGACCATCCAAGGCGTGGATTTTTTTAAGAATATTTTTTCAAGGACCATCCAAGGCGTGGATTTTTTTAAGAATATTTTTTCAAGGACCATCCAAGGCGTGGATTTTTTTAAGAATATTTTTTCAAGGACCATCCAAGGCGTGGATTTTTTTAAGAATAGTTTTTCTAGGACCATCCAAGGCGTGGATTTTTTTAAGAATATTTTTTCAAGGACCATCCAAGGCGTGGATTTTTTTAAGAATATTTTTTCAAGGACCATCCAAGGCGTGGATTTTTTTTAAGAATATTTTTCAAGGACCATCCAAGGCGTGGATTTTTTTAAGAATATTTTTTCAAGGACCATCCAAGGCGTGGATTTTTTAAGAATATTTTTTCAAGGACCATCCAAGGCGTGGATTTTTTTAGGAATATTTTTCAAGGACCATCCAAGGCGTGGATTTTTTTTAAGAATATTTTTTCAAGGACCATCCAAGGCGTGAATTTTTTTTAGAATATTTTTTCAAGGACCATCCAAGGCGTGGATTTTTTTAAGAATATTTTTTCAAGGACCATCCAAGGCGTGGATTTTTTTTAAGAATATTTTTTCAAGGACCATCCAAGGCGTGGATTTTTTTAAGAATATTTTTTCAAGGACCATCCAAGGCGTGGATTTTTTTAAGAATATTTTTTTAAGGACCATCCAAGGCGTGGAGTTTTTTAAGAACATTTTTTCAAGGACCATCCAAGGCGTGGAGTTTTTTAAGAATATTTTTTCAACGACCATCCAAGGCGTGGAGTTTTTTAAGAATATTTTTTCAACGACCATCCAAGGCGTGGAGTTTTTTAAGAATATTTTTTCAACGACCATCCAAGGCGTGGAGTTTTTTAAGAATATTTTTTCAACGACCATCCAAGGCGTGGAGTTTTTTAAGAATATTTTTTCAACGACCATCCAAGGCGTGGAGTTTTTTAAGAATATTTTTTCAACGACCATCCAAGGCGTGGAGTTTTTTAAGAATATTTTTTCAACGACCATCCAAGGCGTGGAGTTTTTTAAGAATATTTTTTCAACGACCATTAAAGGCGTGGATTTTTTATAGAATTGTTTTTAAATGACTTGCTGAAACATAATTTGTTTAGGAAGATTTTTTATGTTGTTTTAAGTTTTTTATACACTGTGCTCCAATATCTTGCCTCACTTTAATAAATAAAATCACCTTTGTTTATCTCAAAAATAAAACTGTGAAAACTGCCAATACATTGTTCTTGAGACACACAACCCAGCATTGGTGGAGGAGGTAGCTGTCTACATACAACAACATAAAAAACTGATTGTTTAGTCAATTGCTTGGTTCGACGGATTGTTGGTTGGCTTGGCTAGCCCGCACATCAACAATTCATGTTTAAACAAACAATTGAATTTGTCAGTTATTCGGGGTAAACACTTGAGGTCGATGAATTGCTTGTCTGCCCGAATGCCTTCACACTTACTTAGCTGTAGTTCCATATCGCTACACCTCCACCTAGCGGAGGTATACTAACAGTGTGGCCACAGCAGTAAACCACATTTATTCCATATTTGGTTCGAAATGATTGTGCGGACATGTGTTTTGGTTCGATCGTTCGAATGGTGAAGGTGTTGATGGCCTGCAGGGATGCATTTTTGTTTTTGTTATTATTGTTGATAATACTGGAGTCTAAATGTCTACGAATTCGATAGATATTTTGAAGTTAATCTCTAAATATTTGTGGTGGCCTGAATTGAAAACAATAACGAGTTGTTAGAATTTTGAGATTTAGATTAATGGTAACTTTCGAACCATTATTGTAGAAACTGGAAAATATATATTTTTTAAATATATTTTCATAGACCATTCAATAGCGTATTTATGACTACAACATTATGAAATGGGGGTATCATAATTTTAATTGGTCCGTAACATATGTAACAACTCGAAGTATCGGTTCTATATCCACGATGTTATATGAGGCGTGAATTTTTTGGCGAACATTTTTTTCAAAGACTATACTAGGCTTGGATTTTTTAAGAATATTTTTTCAAGCAACAACAGAGGCGTAGATTTTTTAAAGAATATTTTTAAAACAACCAATAGAGGCCTGGATTTAAAAAAAATTAAGAAACAACGGGGTCGTGCAGTATTTAAAGAGTATTTTTTCAAAGACCAATAGAGATCGGGATTTTTTGAAGAATATTTTTTCAAGGCCAATATGAGGCGTGGATTTTTTTAAAAAATATTTTTGTCATCCTTGGCGTCGACTTTTTAATAAATATTTTTTCAAGGACTAACAGAAGCGTGGATTTTTTAAAGACTATTTTTTCAAAGACTAAACTTGGATTTTATAGCATTAAACGTGGACTTTTTAAAGAATATTTTTCTCTAGACCGTTAAACTTGAATTCCTTAAAGAATATTTTTTCAAGGACCTTTAGACCGTTTAACGTGTATTTTTTAAAGAATGTTTTTTCAAGGACCTTTAGACCGTTGAACGTGGATTTTTTAAAAAATATTTTTTCAAGGACCTTTAGATCGTTAAAAGTGGATTTTTTAAAGAATATTTTTCAAGGACCTTTAGGCCGTTGAACGTGAATTCCTTAAAGAATAGTTTTTAAAGGAACTTTAGACCGTTAAACGTGGATTTTTTAAAGAATATTTTTTAAAGGAACTTTAGACCGTTAAACGTGTATTTTTTAAAGACAATTTTTTTCAAGGATCTTTTGATCGTTAAACGTGGATTTTTTAAAGAATATTTTTCAAGGACCTTTAGACCGTTGAACGTGGATTTTTTAAAGAATATTTATCAATACCTTTAGACCGTTGAACGTGGATTTTTTAAAGAATATTTTTTAAAGGACTTTAAGGCCGTGAAACGTGTGTTTTTTAAAGAATATTTTTTCAAGGAC
This sequence comes from Musca domestica, assembly GCF_030504385.1. Classification (NCBI taxonomy): domain Eukaryota; kingdom Metazoa; phylum Arthropoda; class Insecta; order Diptera; family Muscidae; genus Musca; species Musca domestica. The sequence goes on along the minus strand of NW_026712156.1, from coordinate 1,276,631 downwards.
CTTTGGACCGTTTAACGTGCATTTTTTAAAGAATATTTTTTTAAAGGGCCTTAAGACCGTTAAACTTGGATTTTTTAAAGAATATTTTTTAAAGGACTTTAAGACCGTTAAACGTGTGTTTTTTAAAGAATATTTTTTAAAGGGCTTTAAACCGTTAAACTTGGATTTTTTAAAGAATATGTTACAAGGACAAAAATTTTCAATTTCCAAATTACCATCGTTCTCCACTAAAAAACGAACGTTATTTTTTAAAAAACAACAATAAAGGGATTAAGTCTGACCAGATTGCAGTTTGCAGTTTTGTTTGCTTTTTTTTTTTTTTTTTTTTGAGTAAAAATCAACAAAAATGATTTTCAGTAATTTCGCAAGTAATAGTTACCCTAGGAATTTTTAGACGAAGTTTAAGTATTTTTAAGGAATACATTTTTCACGTTATCCGAAGCTACATTTTTTCTTAAAATATTTAAAGGAAACATTGATTTTTAAAAATATTTTTAATGGGATATCGGTAAGAACATTTTTTAAAATATTTTTGTTCTTGGATATGTGATTTGTCCAAAAATATTTTTTTAAAGAGCTAGATCAAGAAATCTGATTTTTTTTGATGTTATGAACGGGAAGACCTACAAAAGTATTTTTGAGAATACTTTTTCGTGGACTGTTAGTGCTTCCAAACCTTTTAATATTTGGTTTTGTTTAAATAATAAAAAAAATATAATATTTCTAATATTTTTAGATTTATAAAATTTTTGTTATTTTAATTTTTTTTAGAACTCAAGATTTGGATTTTTAAAAAATGTACCTTGACCTCCAAACGCTGGTTTTTATACTCTCAGTCATATGGTTACCATATGGTTATATATCATGTTACATGGCCAATAGTGCCTTCACGAAATAACAGTTTGGGCCATGGGTCTCTTACGACCAAATTCATTTCAGGACATTTAGATTTTTATCTCTCTTAAAATTCGAAATATTTTTTATATGTTATCCTAATCGCTTTAAATTCCACATATCCTAATATTTTAACTATTGAAAGATTTGGTCTGAAGATGGGGTATTTTTAGGTACCACTCCCACAAAGGGATTAACATTTTATATGGGAACTCATGCATATTTCAACATTTACCAACACATTCACCCATCTCATAAATGATTATGAATATTAATATCAGACATAGGTCAGATACAAAATGCACAGGATTGGTTCAATACTTTGGAGCCTCCCCCATAAAGGGTTAACAGGTTGAATAATCATAGGTCAAAGTTGAGTTTATACATTTGTCGGCAAAACCGACTGACGCTATTTAACTTGTTTTTATTCATTCCTGATTTCAGAACTGTTTATTTTAGTATTTTTAGACCCCATAATTTTTTCCCAAATATTCGTTCCCGATGTAAAGGCTAGGATATTTAAAGTTTTTTTTTTAAATTTTGTAAAAATATTTTTTTTATTTTTTTCCAGGCTTCAATTTTTTTTAAATATCCATTTTTAACGGAGTTTTTTTTTAACTGATTATTTAAAGTTTTTTTTTAAATTTTGTAAAAATATTTTTTTTTTTATTTTTTCAAGGCATTAAAAAAGCATTGTAATTGGATTTTTCTTGATTTTATTTTTTAATATGAATTTTTAAATAATATTTGACTTCAAAAAAATATTTTTTTTAGACGACCAAAGGAGAATTTTTATGTTCTTAGCATTTTTGCATTTTTAAAAATCTCATCAAGTGGTGTGGCTGACCACTGGTTATTTGGGTTAACTGATCTCCCTTGGAGTGCATTGATTTCGAAATAAAATAATTTCGACAACAAGAGACGAATTTAGACATGAAATTATATCCAATATTAGAATCTTATTACATACCACCCAAAGTTTTTTTTTATAGTTTGTTTAAATTCAAAACTAAAAAAAAAAAACAAAAAAATATTCCAAATTTTTTCACAGATTAGGCAACAGTGAAAGAGCGAACAAATATGAAATTAATAAATGTTCAAAAGGTATTGTTTATTTTCAGATATGGAAAATAAACAAGATTTTATGGCTTCCAATAAAATGTTGCTGTTGTGCACTGTACACAACAATAACAAAATTCGGGTGGTCTATGCAATGCACTGGACTGGGCTGCCTGCTGGCAATTCACCCAGTTCCAAGAGAGATTACAGCTGATGATAGAAGCGTGATAACGGGTAGGTGGGCTGATGGTGGTTAGGTACCATTTGTCCCAAATTAAAACAGAAGGTGTTTTCACCTGGACCCAGCCACAAAGGGGTCGGCCTCCCTATCATAAAATCAACAACACAAACCAATAACCACAACAAATTTCAAAATTTATGAGTGACAAATTGAAAATGTCATGTCACGACAAGAGGTGTATCACACCAAATGTTTGTAATAAAATATTGACATTTTCAAGTATTTATTTGACAGTTTAATAAGTTTTTTTTTTTTATTTTATTTTCAAAATTGATTTTTTTATTGCTGTTCAAAGATCTGTTTACAAGCGATAGTGTAAAAGTGAAATGTAATAAAAGGGGGGAGAAATTAAAGGCAACACTATCATCTCAGGTGTGTTGACTGATAAGTGAAAGTTTTTGGTGAGGGGAGAGAAAATTAAAAACACAAAATTAATGTTGGTTTAAAACGAAGGTGTTAAAAATAAATATTGAAAACTACACTAGATATCGATCTATGATATCAGTTACAAATTAAATGTTTAATTTGATAAAATTTTGAAATAAAATAGATTTTTTTGTGAAGAAAAAAAAAGACAGAACAAATGAATTAAAAAAATTGAGAAAAAAATTTAAATTTGAAATTTAATGAAAAAATAAAAAAAGAACATGTTTGTAGTCCTAAAATTCCTTGACGAAAAAAAAAATAAATAAAATTATCTTTAGGTATTCTAATATTCTTCGAAGAATTATTATTTAAATATCCAATTTTACAGATCTGAAATTCTTTAAAAAAGCTAAAATCCACCTTCAGAGGCATACTATTTATTGAAAAATATTTTTTAAAAATTTCTTTTATTTTTTTTTTTAAATGTACGTTTGGGCCTTATATGCCTTAAAAATATATTCTTAAAAAATTCACTGTTATGGGTCTGTTATTCCATGTTTAGAGGCCTGGCGTTCGCTTAAAATTATTCTTTAAAATCCATGTTTCACTATCCGGAATTATTTTACAGAATAGTCCGAAAAATCCAGTATTTTTGGAACATATATTCTCAGACAACTTAGAAAGTATCAGTGTGATTGCCAACAGATTTATGCCGTCGGCATATACACATATATGGACTAAACTTTCGAGGTTCTATAAGAATTAGACCGATATTACCATCTTCGCACCACCTAAAATTGAGATGAGAATTGAAATAGTCTATTCATTGGCATTTCTTCGATTTGAGGTAAAATTACTTGAATATTTCCCCCGAACTGGAATATTTCTACCCATATATATAAGTCCCGATTTACGCTGAAGGCGGAATTAATATGTATGTGGATTTCCGCTTTAAATGTTATATTTTTAATAAATCTGTAAAAAAAGAAAAATGGGCCACTCAAGGTCCAATTTTTGAATAACCTCTCATTTTTTTAAGGGTTTAATTTTCACCAGCTCAAGGACATTCAGGCTGAAAAATTGTGTGTGAATTTTGTTATAAAGTTTTCTGGGCAAACATAACTAAGTTTTTTTTTTTTTTTTTAATGGAATATTATACCCTCAGATATATGACTACAGGGGATATATACCATTTCACATGGCCAAAACGTGCCTTGTCGAAATATCGGTTTTAGACCCTACGCGTCTTTGGACCAAATCCGTTTCGGGACATTTGGAATCGATCTAGCGATGCCTGTCCATCCGCCCGTCCGTCCGTCTGTCTGGCTGGTAAATTACTGCACAGAAAGAGAAAGGTTAATCAAAATTTTCTCCAACATCAGTGCTAGGTCATGTGTCAAAATTTGGAATAATTTTAACTCATATAAAATGTGAAATAATATCCCAATTGCATTCAAATTTCGCACATCCCAATATTTCTACCAACAATGATCTGGTTTGAAGACGGAATATATCTGACTTCTCCTTCTGGTATCTACCCAATAATGGGAGAAAATGTTGAATAATTATAACTCTAATAAAATGCAAACCTAGACAACGATTAATTTCAAACATTGTATATCACAATAAATTTAAAAATCAAAAATCTGATTTATCTTCTGATACCTTCCCAAAAAGGGGAAAAGGGCTGGAAAACCACAAGTGGCAATCGTTAGAGCATTCCAGCATTTAAATGTGAATAAATCTTTTGTGTCTCGTATCATCGCTCGTTATCGTGATACTGGTAGCGTAGCCCGATTTCAAGGAAGTGGACGGAAGAAAACAACAACATCAGCAGAAATGGTTCGAAAAGTAAAGAAACGAAACCCGCGTCGCAGTGACCGAAAAATGGCTCGTGAGCTGAACATATCGCAATATTCGATTCGGCAAATATTGAAAAATGAGCTCGGGCTTAAGCCATTGAAATTCCAATTCCAAAAAGTGCAGGAACTTACACCGCAATAGAAAGAAAATAGACTCAAAAGCACTAAAGGGTTGCTTCGCTTGGCCGAAAGTGGTGAACTGCCGAATTTGGTTTTCTCCGTTCTCCGATGAGAAAACATTCGTTCGTTGTCCAGCAGTTAGTAAACAAACAAAATGATCGTGTTTACTTGCCAAACAGGTCAGCTGCAAATGTGCACATTCGGTTGGCCACCAGAACTCAAGCGCTGGCCATGGGGATGGTGTGGGCCGCCATAACAGCCGATGGTCGCTTTGCGCTTGTATTAATCGACCGTAGATTTAGAATAATACCGAATATTATTGGGAAAATATTCTGGAGGGTGTATTATAGCCTTGGGCACGCAAACATTTTGGCCGCAGACCTTGGACAGTCCAATAGGACTCAGCACCATCGCACTTAGCACGCGCCACCAAAGGATGGTTACAAAATGAGGTTCCTCGCTTCATTTCCAGCCCACAATGGCCACCAAAATCTCCAGATACCAATCCGTTGGAGTATTGTGTCTGGAGTATTGTGGAAAGCAAGGTAGACACTAAAAAATACCAAAGTGTCGATCACCTTAAGCAAGCAAGCACTTCACCGGGAATGGGCCAAAATACTTCAGAGCAACATTCGGGCAGCGTGTGACGGTTTCATTGGCCGTTTGAAGGCCATAATTCGTGCCAAATGTGACCAATTCGAACAAATCTAAGCTTATTCTAAAATTTGATGCTATTTCCGACATTTTTTTGCTTTCATTCATGAAATTAAAAAAAAAAATAGTTTACCCTGTATATATACTTTGTGGGGTCAAAAATGTATATTTCGAGGTGTTACAAACGGAATGACGAACTTTATATACCCCTCATACTATGGTGGAGGGTATAAAAATAGATTACATGGAATGTATGGAGATCAGACCTCTAAGAAATTATAAATATTTCTCCATTATTAGGACTTTGGTCCTTTCTGAACGAAGTTTTAGAGTTCAGAAAATCTCCCAGAAAAAAATTTCCTTTTTCAGAACACATTGTGACAGTGCCATATTTCCTTTAAAATCTGACTACTTGAAGAAATTGCAACAAATTGTAAAGAAAAAGGATTTCCTTTAATTTTCTAATTTGGATCGGAAGGTGATAATCCAGGGCATTACAAAATCCATAAGAAAATTCACAAAAACTCCAAGACATCTTTAAATAATAAAAGATTTATTTATCACTACACATTTTAAAACTATCTCAAATATCTCAATATTTCCGTATTGAGATATAAATCATTTCAGTTTTGAGATAAAAAAAACCCAAAACATGAACAAAGCCAACCGATTAATAAATTATTTTGTTTCATTATTGTTCGTTCCCCCCTAAAAGTAATAATTCGATTAACACTCCTTTTGTTTCACCCCCTCCCCTAAATTTTGAACACTTCCCCATTTGCTGAAGAACTGTGTCAAATTTAAAACAAATTAATCATCGATAAATGGACAATGTTCGCTCTTCATATCGGATTGGGGATATAACTCACGAACATAGCTAATATTTGAACTATTTATCTGTCAACTTGCTCTCCTCCACCCCCCCTACAGGCACTCAAGAAAAACATTTGACTGTTATCAAAATCATAAATGTTTTAACGCTTTTCCACCACTTGGCATGCGTTGGTTATCCGATTAAAAAGGGTTTTTGGGCGAATTATCTTTTTGTGTCACCATAAATTACAACAAAATAAACAACCATTTGGGAAATGATGAATTTTCATTGTTTCCAAAAATCAGAGGAGGGGGGGGGGGAAGTAGTGGGGGATAACACTTCATAATTTATGATATATGACATAAATTGGTTTTTTGATAAAAAAATATCCCCTCACCCTTCTTCGTATCATTAAAATGAGTTATGACTTTTAAGTCATCATTGCAATCCGATTTGAAATCCATTCAAGTTAATGTTTGAAAATCATAATTGTATTCCATGACTGTTGATAGTAATAATTAATGAATTGAATTTCCAATACTTACTTGAACATCTTTGATATACATGTTGTTCGTATGAATGACCACAGCACTGAAATTTCGTACGCCAGCGAATTCAAATGTGATTTCGACGGGACGACCCTGTAAGTTGGGGGTATCATTGCGCCAGCCAACCCATTCATAACCTGAAAAAGAAACACATATTTCATTAAAACACATTTTGTAGCTATAATAGTCCTTTAAAAAACGATTTAAAAAATCCGCGTTTGTGCTAGACCTCAGAAAATAATTATTTAAAAAATCCGCGTTTGTGCTAGACCTCAGAAAAAAAATTATTTAAAAAATACACGTTTGTGCTAGACCTCAGAAAAAAATTATGTAAAAAATCCACGTTTGTCCTAGACCTCAGAAAAAATTATTTAAAAAATACACGTTTGTGCTAGACCTCAGAAAAAATTATTTAAAAAATCCACGTTTGTTCTAGACCTCAGAAAATTTTTTTTTAAAAAACCATGTTTTGTCCTAGACCTCAGCAAAAAAAAAAAAAAAAATTGAAAAATCCACGTTTGTCCTAGACATCTGAAAAAAAAAATATTTAAAAAATCCATGTTTTGTCCTAGACCTCAGCAAAAAAAAAAATATTTAAAAAATCCATGTTTTGTCCTAGACCTCAGCAAAAAAAAAATATTTAAAAAATCCACGTTTGTCCTAGACCTCAGCAAAAAAAAAATTTAAAAAATCCACGTTTGTCCTAGACCTTGGAAAAAATTATTTAAAAAATCCACGTTTGTCCTAGACCTTGGAAAAAATTATTTAAAAAATCCACGTTTGTCCTAGACCTTGGAAAAAATTATTTAAAAAATCCACGTTTGTCCTAGACCTTGGAAAAAATTATTTAAAAAATCCACGTTTGTCCTAGACCTTGGAAAAAATTATTTAAAAAATCCACGTTTGTCCTAGACCTAGACCTAGGAAAAAATTATTTAAAAAATCCACGTTTGTCCTAGACCTTGGAAAAAATTATTTAAAAAATCCACGTTTGTCCGAGACCTTGGAAAAAATTATTTAAAAAATCCACGTTTGTCCTAGACCTAGACCTAGGAAAAAATTATTTAAAAAATCCACGTTTGTCCTAGACCTTGGAAAAAATTATTTAAAAAATCTACGTTTGTCCTAGACCTTGGAAAAAATTATTTAAAAAATCCACGTTTGTCCTAGACCTTGGAAAAAATTATTTAAAAATCCACGTTTGTCCTAGACCTTGGAAAAAATTATTTAAAAAATCCACGTTTGTCCTAGACCTTGGAAAAAAATATTTAAAAACTCCACGTTTGTCCTAGACCTTGGAAAAAATTGTTTAAAAAATCCACGTTTGTCCTAGACCTTGGAAAAAAATTATTTAAAAAATCCACGTTTGTCCTAGACCTCAGAAAAAAATTATTTAAAAAATCAGCGTTTGTACTGGACCCTTGAAAAAAATTATTTAAAAAATCCGCATTTGTCCTAGACCTCGGAAAAAATTAATTAAAAAACCACGTTTGTGCTAGACCTTAGAAAAAGTTATTTAAAAATCCACGTTTGTCCTTGACCTTGGAAAAAATTATTTTAAAAATCCACGTTTGTCCTAGACTTCAGAAAAAATTATTTTAAAATGCACGATTGTCCTAGACTTTAGGAAAAATTATTTAAAAAATCCACGTTTGTCCTAGACTTGAGGAAAAATTATTTAAAAAATCCACGTTTGTCCTAGACCTTGGAAAAAATTATTTAAAAAAACTACGTTTGTCCTCGACCTCAGAAAAAATGTTTTAAAAAATCCACGTTTGTCCTAGACCTCAGAAAATTTTATTTAAAAAATCCACGTTTGTCCTAGACCTCAGAAAATTTTATTTAAAAAATCCACGTTTGTCCTAGACCTCAGAAAATTTTATTTAAAAAATCCACGTTTGTTGTATTCCTTGGAAAAAAAAATTATTTAAAAAATCCACATTTTTTGTAGTCCTTGGAAAAAATTATTTAAAAAATCCACGTTTTGCCATCCTTTCATTTTGGCTTCAACACCTTTTGAATTCCACGCCCTCAATAATTGTCCCTGCATTCGAAATCGTAAAAGGAAATTACAAAAATTATCCCAGCCACATATTTACTCAAAACTAATTTATTATTCAGCAAAATATGTCTATTTCCCACACAATTCCATTATTTATGGCAGCCAGTCGATGAACTAGAAAAACCAGAAACAGCAAAAAAAAACAATCAACAACTTCTTCTCTCTTTAAATGGAAATTATTTCACATAAACAATGCAAATTGCCAATAATTCAGATAAACAAAAGGACACATAAAACAATTACAACAATTACCGGTATTTGTTTTAGCGTTGCGTTGTTGTTGTGGCTGTGTTTGAAAATGTCCTGCAGTTGTTTTGTCCGTTTGTCCTAGACCTTGGAAAAAATTATTTAAAAAATCCACGTTTGTCCTAGACCTAGACCTAGGAAAAAATTATTTAAAAAATCCACGTTTGTCCTAGACCTTGGAAAAAATTATTTAAAAAATCCACGTTTGTCCGAGACCTTGGAAAAAATTATTTAAAAAATCCACGTTTGTCCTAGACCTAGACCTAGGAAAAAATTATTTAAAAAATCCACGTTTGTCCTAGACCTTGGAAAAAATTATTTAAAAAATCTACGTTTGTCCTAGACCTTGGAAAAAATTATTTAAAAAATCCACGTTTGTCCTAGACCTTGGAAAAAATTATTTAAAAAATCCACGTTTGTCCTAGACCTTGGAAAAAATTATTTAAAAAATCCACGTTTGTCCTAGACCTTGGAAAAAAATATTTAAAAACTCCACGTTTGTCCTAGACCTTGGAAAAAATTGTTTAAAAAATCCACGTTTGTCCTAGACCTTGGAAAAAAATTATTTAAAAAATCCACGTTTGTCCTAGACCTCAGAAAAAAATTATTTAAAAAATCAGCGTTTGTACTGGACCCTTGAAAAAAATTATTTAAAAAATCCGCATTTGTCCTAGACCTCGGAAAAAATTAATTAAAAAACCACGTTTGTGCTAGACCTTAGAAAAAGTTATTTAAAAATCCACGTTTGTCCTTGACCTTGGAAAAAATTATTTTAAAAATCCACGTTTGTCCTAGACTTCAGAAAAAATTATTTTAAAATGCACGATTGTCCTAGACTTTAGGAAAAATTATTTAAAAAATCCACGTTTGTCCTAGACTTGAGGAAAAATTATTTAAAAAATCCACGTTTGTCCTAGACCTTGGAAAAAATTATTTAAAAAAACTACGTTTGTCCTCGACCTCAGAAAAAATGTTTTAAAAAATCCACGTTTGTCCTAGACCTCAGAAAATTTTATTTAAAAAATCCACGTTTGTCCTAGACCTCAGAAAATTTTATTTAAAAAATCCACGTTTGTCCTAGACCTCAGAAAAAAATTATTTAAAAAATCCACGTATGTCCTAGATCTTGGAAAAATTATTTAAAAAATCAACGTTTGTTCTAAACCTCTGAAAGAATTATTTTAAAAATCCACGTTGGATAAGGTCTTTGTAGGAATCTTCAATGGATTAATTTTGCCATCCTTTCATGTTGTATTAAACACCTTTGGTATTCAACGCCCTCAATAATTGTCCCTGCATTCGAAATCGAAAAAGGAAATTACAAAAATTATCCCAGCCACATATTTACTCAAAACTAATTTATTATTCAGCAAAATATGTCTATTTCCCACACAATTCCATTATTTATGGCAGCCAGTCGATGAACTAGAAAAACCAGAAACAGCAAAAAAAAAACAATCAACAACTTCTTCTCTCTTTAAATGGAAATTATTTCACATAAACAATGCAAATTGCCAATAATTCAGATAAACAAAAGGACACATAAAACAATTACAACAATTACCGGTATTTGTTTTAGCGTTGCGTTGTTGTTGTGGCTGTGTTTGAAAATGTCCTGCAGTTGTTTTGTTGCCTACAAAATATAAACCATTATCCTTTAAATAAACATTTGCTTTGTGAGCGTATGAGTGTGTGTGTGTTGGAGTGTGTTATAATTTGTATTGGTATTTGTGTGAGTGCCACTGCCAGGCAACAAACGCCATTAACAAAAGGCAATAATCATCTTTGTACAATGTATAAATAAATAAATATTGACTTTAATTGATGGTAGAATTTTCTTTCCTTGGGATTTTTTTCTTACCAAGGAAGCCATGTGATTCGGATTCAAGGGGATTCTAAAGAAATAAGCTTGTTTAATTAGCTGACAATCTTACAAGGAAGTCTTTGAATATTTTTAATGAACTTATTTATTATTCATGAAAATATGAAAAAAAAATAATTTACAGCGCTGGGAACTCATCATTTGAGACTACAAATAATATGTTGCGTCTTTTCAAGGACTAAAACAGGCGTGGATTGTTTGAAGAATATTTTTTCAAGGACTACAACAGACGTGGATTTTTAAAGAATATTCTCCAAGGACTAAAACAGGCATGGATTTTTTGAAGAATATTTTTTCAAGGACTATCGAAGGCGTGGATTTTTTGAAGAATATTTTTTCAAGGACTAAAACAGGCGTGGATTTTTGGAAAAATATTTTTTCAAGGTCTAAAACAGGCGTGGATGTTTTTGAAAAATATTTGTTCAAGGACTAAAGCAGGCGTGGATTTTTTGAAGAATATTTTTTCAAGGACTATGGAAGGCGTGGATTTTTTTAAGAATATTTTTCCAAGGACTATCGAAGGCGTGGATTTTTTGAAGAATATTTTTCAAGGACTATCGAAGGCGTGGATTTTTTGAAGAATATTTTTTCAAGGACTAAAACAGGCGTGGATTTTTGGAAAAATATTTTTTCAAGGTCTAAAACAGCCGTGGATGTTTTTGAAAAATATTTGTTCAAGGATTAAAACAGGCATGAATTTTTTGAAGAATATTTTTTCAAGGACTATCGAAGGCGTGGATTTTTTGAAGAATATTTTTTCAAGGACTAAAACAGGCGTGGATTTTTGGAAAAATATTTTTTCAAGGTCTAAAACAGGCGTGGATGTTTTTGAAAAATATTTGTTCAAGGACTAAAGCAGGCGTGGATTTTTTGAAGAATATTTTTTCAAGGACTATGGAAGGCGTGGATTTTTTTAAGAATATTTTTCCAAGGACTATAGAAGGCGTGGATTTTTTGAAGAATATTTTTCAAGGACTATCGAAGGCGTGGATTTTTTGAAGAATATTTTTTCAAGGACTAAAACAGGCGTGGATTTTTGGAAAAATATTTTTTCAAGGTCTAAAACAGCCGTGGATGTTTTTGAAAAATATTTGTTCAAGGATTAAAGCAGGCGTGGATTTTTCGAAGAATATTTTTTCAAGGACTATGGAAGGCGTGGATTTTTTGAAGAATATTTTTTCAAGGACTATCGAAGGCGTGGATTTTTTGAAGAATATTTTTTCAAGGACTATCGAAGGCGTGGATTTTTTGAAGAATATTTTTTCAAGGACTATCGAAGGCGTGGATTTTTGAAGAATATTTTTTCAAGGACTATCGAAGGCGTGGATTTTTTGAAGAATATTTTTTCAAGGACTATCGAAGGCGTGGATTTTTTGAAGAATATTTTTCAAGGACTAAAGCTGGCGTGGACTTTTTTAAAGAATTTTTTTTCAAGGACTAAAACAGACGTGGATTTTTTGAAGAAAAATTTTTTTGAAGGACTAAAACAGGCGTGGATTTTTTTAAGAATAGTTTGTCATGGACTAAAGCAGGCGCGGAGTTTTTGAAGAATATTTTTCAAGGACTAAAACAGACGTGGATTTTTTGAAGAATATTTTTTCAAGGACTAAAACCGGCGTGGATTTTTTGAAAAATATTTCTTTAAGGGCTAAAAAAGCGTGGATTTTTTAAAGAATATTTTTTCAAGGACTAAAACAGGCGTGGATTTTTTGAAGAATATTTTTGCAAGGACTAAAACAGGCGTGGATTTTTCGAAGAATATTTTTTCAAGGACTAAAACAGGCGTGGATTGTTTGAAGAATATTTTTTCAAGGACTAAAACAGGCGTGGATTGTTTGAAGAATATTTTTTCAAGGACTACAACAGGTGTGGATTTTTTAAGAATATTTTTTCAGGGTCTGAAACAGGTGTGGATTTTTTAAGAACATTTTTTCAGGGTCTAAAACAGACGTGGATTCTTTGAAGAATATTTTTTCAAGGACTAAAACCGGCTTGGATTTTTCGAAGAATATTTTTTCAAGGACTAAAACAGGCGTGGATTTTTCGAAGAATATTTTTTCAAGGACTAAAACAGGCGTGGATTGTTTGAAGAATATTTTTTCAAGGACTACAACAGGTGTGGATTTTTTAAGAATATTTTTTCAGGGTCTAAAACAGGTGTGGATTTTTTAAGAACATTTTTTCAGGGTCTAAAACTGACGTGGATTCTTTGAAGAATATTTTTTCAAGGACTAAAACCGGCGTGGATTTTTGAAGAATATTTTTTAAGGTATAAAACATATGTGGATTTTTGAAGAATATTTTTTGAAGGACTGAAACAGGCGTGGATTTTTTGAAGAATAGTTTTTCAAGGACTATCGAAGGCGTGGATTTTTTAGGGCCTCCATAATAGCCGATGGTCGGTCGCTGTTCGCTCTTGTTAATCGATAAATAAATGCCGAATATTATCGCGAAAACATTCTGGAGGGTGTATTAAAAGCAGGCGCGGAGTTTTTGAAGAATATTTTTCAAGGACTAAAACAGACGTGGATTTTTTGAAGAATATTTTTTCAAGGACTAAAACCGGCGTGGATTTTTTGAAAAATATTTCTTTAAGGGCTAAAAAAGCGTGGATTTTTTAAAGAATATTTTTTCAAGGACTAAAACAGGCGTGGATTTTTTGAAGAATATTTTTGCAAGGACTAAAACAGGCGTGGATTTTTCGAAGAATATTTTTTCAAGGACTAAAACAGGCGTGGATTGTTTGAAGAATATTTTTTCAAGGACTACAACAGGTGTGGATTTTTTAAGAATATTTTTTCAGGGTCTAAAACAGGTGTGGATTTTTTAAGAACATTTTTTCAGGGTCTAAAACAGACGTGGATTCTTTGAAGAATATTTTTTCAAGGACTAAAACCGGCTTGGATTTTTCGAAGAATATTTTTTCAAGGACTAAAACAGGCGTGGATTTTTCGAAGAATATTTTTTCAAGGACTAAAACAGGCGTGGATTGTTTGAAGAATATTTTTTCAAGGACTACAACAGGTGTGGATTTTTTAAGAATATTTTTTCAGGGTCTAAAACAGGTGTGGATTTTTTAAGAACATTTTTTCAGGGTCTAAAACTGACGTGGATTCTTTGAAGAATATTTTTTCAAGGACTAAAACCGGCGTGGATTTTTGAAGAATATTTTTAAGGTATAAAACATATGTGGATTTTTGAAGAATATTTTTTGAAGGACTGAAACAGGCGTGGATTTTTTGAAGAATAGTTTTTCAAGGACTATCGAAGGCGTGGATTTTTTAGGGCCTCCATAATAGCCGATGGTCGGTCGCTGTTCGCTCTTGTTAATCGATAAATAAATGCCGAATATTATCGCGAAAACATTCTGGAGGGTGTATTAAAAGCAGGCGCGGAGTTTTTGAAGAATATTTTTCAAGGACTAAAACAGACGTGGATTTTTTGAAGAATATTTTTTCAAGGACTAAAACCGGCGTGGATTTTTTGAAAAATATTTCTTTAAGGGCTAAAAAAGCGTGGATTTTTTAAAGAATATTTTTTCAAGGACTAAAACAGGCGTGGATTTTTTGAAGAATATTTTTGCAAGGACTAAAACAGGCGTGGATTTTTCGAAGAATATTTTTTCAAGGACTAAAACAGGCGTGGATTGTTTGAAGAATATTTTTTCAAGGACTACAACAGGTGTGGATTTTTTAAGAATATTTTTTCAGGGTCTAAAACAGGTGTGGATTTTTTAAGAACATTTTTTCAGGGTCTAAAACAGACGTGGATTCTTTGAAGAATATTTTTTCAAGGACTAAAACCGGCTTGGATTTTTCGAAGAATATTTTTTCAAGGACTAAAACAGGCGTGGATTTTTCGAAGAATATTTTTTCAAGGACTAAAACAGGCGTGGATTGTTTGAAGAATATTTTTTCAAGGACTACAACAGGTGTGGATTTTTTAAGAATATTTTTTCAGGGTCTAAAACAGGTGTGGATTTTTTAAGAACATTTTTTCAGGGTCTAAAACTGACGTGGATTCTTTGAAGAATATTTTTTCAAGGACTAAAACCGGCGTGGATTTTTGAAGAATATTTTTTAAGGTATAAAACATATGTGGATTTTTGAAGAATATTTTTTGAAGGACTGAAACAGGCGTGGATTTTTTGAAGAATAGTTTTTCAAGGACTATCGAAGGCGTGGATTTTTTAGGGCCTCCATAATAGCCGATGGTCGGTCGCTGTTCGCTCTTGTTAATCGATAAATAAATGCCGAATATTATCGCGAAAACATTCTGGAGGGTGTATTAAAGCCTTAGGCACGCAAACATTTTGGCTGCAGACCTTGGACATTCCAATAGGACTCAGCACCATTACACTCAGCACGCGCCACCCAAGAATGGTTACAAAATCAGGTTCCTCGCTTCATTTCCAGCGCACAATGGCCACAAAAATCTCCGATACCAATCCGTTGCACTATTGTGTCTGGAGTATTTTTAAAAGCAAGGTTGGCACAAAAAAGTACCAGAGTGTCGATTACCTCAAGCAAGCGCTTCGCCGGGTATGGGCCAAAATACCACAGAGCAACATTCGAGCACCGTGTGACGGTTTCATTGGCCGTTTGAAGGCCATAATTCGTGCCAAATATGACCAATTCGAACAAATCTAAACTTATTCTAAAATTTGATACGATTTCCGACATTTTTTGCTTTCATTTAATAACATTTTTTAATAAATGTAAAAATTATGGCGCCTGACTTTGTTGCAGTTTTTTCATCTCACCCTGGCCCTTATTTCACCTTTCTTAACGAATATTAAGGAATTTTAGAAATTCATTAGAATTGCAAAAATATGACCACTTTGGTCTCCTAATGCCACTGAATGACAGGAAAATTGTCCTACTGACATTATTTTTCTTTTAATATCTTCATTTTATTTGTTTGTTGTTTATTTTTAGTTTGCAAACCTTGAAATACAAAGTAAATAGATTTACACATGCAATCATAAATTGTCGTTACTATTCTTAATTGGGTGTATGAACTCAGCACTGCAATAATCTTTCCAAAAGGATACTGAATAGGTTATAATAATAATAATAGCAATAACAACTCTTTATTAAGTGGGGCAATAAAGAAAAATAATGCGACATTCTGTTTGCCTTCACTTTGTTGACATTTAAAATGTTTAAATAGCACAAATATAAATATGTCAAAACCATATGGGAAATAAATATCAAAGCGGAATACGAGGTGGGTTTAAACAGGTCAAAATTTTTAAAGGATAATTTTTCCAGAAAGAGCAAGCAATATTTTTTTAAAGACCGTAGTAGTGGATTTTTGAAAGAATATTTTTTCAAGGTTTATAAATGGCGTGGATTTTTTAAAGAATATTTTTTTGAGGTCTATAAAAGGCGTGGATTTTTTAAAGAATATTTTTCCAAAGTCTATGAAAGGCGTGGATTTTTTTAAGAATATTTTTCCAAAGTCTATAGAAGGCGTGGATTTTTCAAAGAATATTTTTCCAAAGTCTATAGAAGGCGTGGATTATTTAAAGAACATTTTTTCAAGGTCTATAAGAGGCGTGGACTATTTAAAGAATATTTTTTTAAGGTCTATAAAAGGCGTGGATTTTTTAAAGAGTATTTTTCAAGGTCTATAAAAAGGCGTGGACTCTGTAAAAAATATTTTTCCAAAGTCTATAAAAGGCGTGGATTTTTTAAAAAATATTTTTCCAAAGTCTATAAAAGGCTTGGATTTTTTAAAGAATATTTTTTCAAAGTCTATAAAAGGCGTGGATTTTTTAAAAAATATTTTTCCAAAGTCTATAAAAGGCTTGGATTTTTTAAAGAATATTTTTTCAAAGTCTATAAAAGGCGTGGATTTTTTAAAGAATATTTTTCCAAAGTCTATAGAAGTCGTGGATTTTTTTTAAGATTATTTTTCCAAAGTCTATAAAAATCGTGGATTTTTTAAAGAATATTTGTTCAAAGTCTATAAAGGGCGTGGATTTTTTAAAGATTTTTTTTCCAAAATCTATAAAAAGCTTGGTTTTTTTAAAGAATATTTTTCCAAAGTCTATAAAAGGCGTGGATTTTTTAAAGAATATTTTTTCAAGGTCTATTAAAGGCGTGGATTATTTAAAGAATATATTTTCAAGGTCTATAAAAGGCGTGGATTATTTAAAGAATATTTTTTCAAGCATCGGTAAAAGGCGTGGATTTTTTAAAGAATATTTTTTCAAGGTCTATAAAAGGCGTGGATTTTTTAAAGAATATTTTTTCAAGGTCTATAAAAGGGGTGGATTATTTAAAGAATATTTTTTCAAGGTCTATAAAAGGCGTGGATTATTTAGAGAATATTTTTTCAAGGTCTATAAAAGGCGTGGATTTTTTAAAGAATATTTTTTCAAGGTCTATAAAAGGCGTGGATTTTTTAAAGAATATTTTTTCAAGGTCTATAAAAGTCGTGGATTTTTTAAAGAATATTTTTTCAAGGTCTATAAAAGGCGTGGATTTTTTAGAGAATATTTTTTCAAGGTCTATAAAAGGCGTGGATTTTTTAAAGAATATTTTTTCAAGGTCTATAAAAGGCGTGGATTTTTTAAAGAATATTTTTCCAAAGTCTATAAAAGGGGTGGATTTTTTAAAGAATATTTTTCCAAAGTCTATAAAAGGCGTGGATTTTTTAAAGAATATTTTTCCAAAGTCTATAAAGGGCGTGGATTTTTTAAAGAATATTTTTTCAAGGTCTATAAAAGGCGTGGATTTTTTAAAGAATATTTTTCCAAAGTCTATAAAAGGCGTGGATTTTTTAAAGAATATTTTTCCAAAGTCTATAAAAGGCGTGGATTTTTTAAAGAATATTTTTTCAAAGTCTATAAAGGGCGTGGATTTTTTAAAGAATATTTTTGAAAAGTCTATAAAGGGCGTGGATTTTTTAAAGAATATTTTTTCAAGAAGAGAAGATTTATGGTTTTGTAAAGAATATAAATAATAAAAATGATTTTTTTTGTATATCCTAATCCCCTCCACCTTAAACTCTAATTATCCCTCTACCCTACACATAAAAGCTTGCATACACAAACAAAGTACATGTACACACAACAAATACTCAGGCAGCCAGCCAATGATAAACAAATCATTAAAAATGAAACTGAAAGTTTGTTTAAGAACAAAATTAGGTCCATGGGGAATAGGTCGGTTGGTCAGTGAAATGGAAATCCAACCCTCATATCCTCACCTACACTCACACACAGACACACTGATATACTAATGATTCAGCATTAAACTCTTTGGCCAGAGAAAAAAAAACGGAGCCATCAACGATGATAATTTAATTGGCAAGATATTAGTTGGACGAGGGAGAGAAAAAAAAAAAAAGAAAACAAGTTGTTGATAGAAACATGTCACGACAGGATAATTAGAGGATATCGATGCAAGTAAAATATTTATAAAATTGTCTTCAACAAACATTAGTTGATGCCTTAATGGATAAAAGCTGGTGTATTTGACAGGAAAATAAAGAAAAGTTGAAATATTTATAAATTCCGAAGAGAGATATGTGGGAGGTAGGATGGTAGACATAGGTGCTTAATGGTATTTTCATGATATTTATTATTCTGAGAGGCGTTCAGGATAACAAAGAAAGTTTTTTTGAATGACAACAATAAAACGGAATACATTGTTATTGCAATTACAATAATTTGTGTTTAATGTTCTCACAGGATCAAGGTGATATTAATTATTAAAAAGCTAAAAAGTATCAGTTGGAATTGCCGTCAGATGAATACCCTCAGCTAATTTGTGAATATTTAAATATATTTTGACTTCTGTCATGATTATTCAAATTGTTGACCTTCTATGAAGTAGGTTCAGAAGGAAAGAGCGAATATAGTCAATTTCTTTTAGGACCTAAAAAAATATGATATATATTTTCCAACGTGCCAGATTTGGACTATATCGACTAATATGCGTGAGGTAAGATTTTTAAAAATATTTTTTAAGGCTATGCCAAAAGACGTGGATTTTTACAATTTTTAAGGCTATGCCAAAAGAGGTGGATGTTTAAAAATATTTTTTAAGGCTATACCAAAAAACGTGGACTTTTAAAAAATTTTTTAAGCCTGTGTTGTTGTTTTTTTATTGTTGACCTGTATATTGATTCTTATTAACTTTATTTTGGCTTAAGGTCAATTGAAAAACATCAGTGTTTTATTTTTATAATTTTGATTTTTATTTTCCGATATTTCGACTGTCTTCGACAGTCATCTTCAGGGAAAAAAGTCTTGTTTCACCGTCTATGCTAAGCCTATTTTTTTAAGGCTATGCCAAAAGACGTGGATTTTTAAAAATATTTTTTCATAGCCCTTCCAAAAGGCGTTGATTTTTAAAAATATTTTTTCCAAGCCCTTCCAAAAGGCGTGGATTTTTAAAAAATATTTTTTCCAAGTCCTTCCAAAAGGCGTGGATTTTTAAAAAATATTTTTTCCAGGCCCTTCGAAAAGGCGTGGATTTTTAAAAAATATGTTTTCCAAGCCCTTCCAAAAGGCGTGGATTTTTAAAAAATATTTTTTCCAAGCCCTTCCAAAATGCGTGGATTTTTAAAAAATATTTTTTCCAAGCCCTTCCAAAATGCGTGGATTTTTAAAAATATTTTTTCCAAGCCCTTTTTATTTAAAATATTCTTTCAAGGCCTCTCAAGGAAACGTGTATTTTTAAAAATATTTTTTCATGGCCCTTCCAAAAGGCGTGGATTTTTAAAAATATTTTTTCATGGCCCTTCCAAAAGCCGTGGATTTTTAAAAATATTTTTTCATGGCCCTTCCACAAGGCGTGTATTTTTAAAAATATTTTTTCATGGCCCTTTCAAAAGGCGTGTATTTTTAAAAATATTTTTTCATGGCCCTTCCAAACGGCGTGGATTTTTAAAAAAATTTTTTTTAAAACCTCTCAAATAAACGTGGATTTAAAAAAAAATATTTTTATCAAATCTCTCAAATAAACGAGGATTTTTAAAAATAATTTTTTGAAGGTCTCCCAGAGAAACGTGAATTTTAAAAATATTTTTGTCGGTCTCTCAAAGAAACGTGAATTTTAAAAAAAATTTTTTGAAGGCCTCTCAAAGAAACGTGAATTTTTTTAAAAATATTTTTTGTAGGCCCTTCCAAAAGAAGTGGATTTTAAAAAATATTTTTTAAAGGATCTTTGAAAAGGCTTGGATTAGAAAATATTTTTTAAGGCCTCTTCCCAAAGGCGTGATTTTAAAAATATTTTTTCAAGACCCTTTCAAAGGGCGTTGGTCTCTAAGTTATCTTTTCGAGGCCCTTCCGAAAGGCGTGGATTTCTAAAAATATTTCTCTCAAAGAAGAGTTGATTTTTAAAAATATTTTGCTGGGTATTTAAAAATAAAAATATTTTTTTCATAGACCTTCTGCAAGGATTTATTATTCATATATGTATTTGTGTTCTACTCACCTTTGCCAAATCCTTGATCCAAACGAAAATTATCCTTGCCCTTTTGACCATCGACCAATTGACCCAAGCCCTCAACGTAACGGTCATCCTCCTCGTGGCCATCGTATGATTTATCGGACAAATCGATTTCAATGCCACGGGGTGTACCCTTGGGAATGCTGTACGAGAGAATACCCTCTGCAAAAAGAGATAATAAACGAGAAAGAAAAACAAGAGAGAATGAGAAAGTTTGCAAAGAAGATGGAGAAGAAATCAAATTAAATATTAATTGATAAATGTATTGGAATTTTTGTTTTTGTAGTTGTGCAGAGAAAAACTAATTGAGTTGTTGTTGGCGCTGTGAGTTTTCTTTTTCTTCACAATAAGACAGATTAAATCATGCAATTATTATTATTATTCCTTCCTCTCTCCCCCATCCTGGTCAGCAAACCACAAATTAATTTACTAATAATGTGTATTCTGGGGCTTTCGAGAAATGTTGACTGGCCACCTAACCGATAATCTGCATAATGTTCGTTCATCGTCCTGCCGTTTTGTGGAAACTAGTTTAACAAATTAAATAATTTAAATGAAATTTAATACTATAATTTATCAACGTGAGCTATGAGCTTTGCTCTACTTCTGCTGCTAGGAGAGGGTGTATATTTAACATTTTGTGGTCGTTTGGATGGCTTGAAGGCCGGTCGGAGGAAATTAAATGCAAACATGTGCAAATTTATATAATGTTTCAATTATTTATAATTAATTTTAATGCTTCAATGCATTAGAAAATTATTTAAATAATTTTGGGGAAATGTTGCAAACATTCGGAATTTTATGTAAAAAGTTGGGATGATAAGGGGTAATCGTAAATAATTTTTTTCAAGGACTTCAAAAAGCGTGGATTTTTAAGATAACTGTTTCCAAGGACTACAACAAACGGGGATTTTTTAAATAATTTTTTTCCAAGGACTACAACAAACGTGGATTTTTTAAATAATTTTTTCCAAGGACTACAACAAACGTGGATTTTTTAAATAAATTGTTCCCAGGACTACAACAAACGTGGATTTTTTAAATAATTTTTTCCAAGGACTACAACAAACGTGGATTTTTTAAATAATTTTTTCCAAGGACTACAACAAGCGTGGATTTTTGAAATAATTTTTTCCAAGGACTAGAACAAACGTGGATTTTTTAAATAATTTTTTCCAAGGACTAGAACAAACGTGGATTTTTTAAATAATTTTTTCCAAGGACTAGAACAAACGTGGATTTTTGAAATAATTTTTTCCAAGGACTAGAACAAACGTGGATTTTTTAAATAATTTTTTCCAAGGACTAGAACAAACGTGGATTTTTGAAATAATTTTTTCCAAGGTCTAGGACAAACGTGGATTTTGTAAATAATTTTTTCCAAGGTCTACAACAAACGTGGATTTTTTAAATAATTTTTTCCAAGCTCTACAACAAACGTGGATTTTTGAAATAATTTTTTCCAAGGTCTAGGACAAACGTGGATTTTGTAAATAATTTTTTCCAAGCTCTACAACAAACGTGGATTTTTTAAATATTTTTTCCAAGCTCTACAACAAACGTGGAATTTTTAAATAATTTTTTCCAAGGACTACAACAAACGTGGATTTTTTAAATATTTTTTTTCCATAGACTACAACAAACGTGGGTTTTTTTTAAATATTTTTTTCCAACGACTACAACAAACGTGAATTAATGTTTTCCAAACGTGGATTTTTTAAATAATTTTTTCTGAGGTCTAGGACAAACGTGGATTTTTTAAATAATTTTTTCTGACGTCTAGCACAAACGTGGATTTTTTTAAATAATTTTTTCTGACGTCTAGCACAAACGTGGATTTTTTAAATAATTTTTTCTGAGGTCTAGGACAAACGTGGATTTTTTAAATAATTTTTCTTCAAGGTCTACAACAAACGTGGATTTTTTAAATATTTTTTTCCAAGGACTACAACAAACTTGGATTTTTTAAATAATTTTTTCCAAGGTCTACAACAATAAACGTGGATTTTTCAAATAATTTTTTTCAAGGTCTACAACAGACGTGGATTTTTTAAATAATTTTTCCAAGGTCTATAACAAACGTGGATTTTTTTAAATAATTTTTTTCAAGGTCTACAACAAACGTGGATTTTTTAAATAATTTTTTTCTGAGGTCTAGCACAAACGTGGATTTTTTAAATAACGTGGATTTTTTAAATAATTTTTTCCAAGGTCTAGGACAAACGTGGATTTTTTAAATAATTTTTTCCAAGGTCTAGCACAAACGTGGATTTTTTAAATAATTTTTTCCAAGGTCTAGCACAAACGTGGATTTTTTAAATAATTTTTTTCTGAGGTCTAGTCTGTTTCGAACCATGGAAAACCCATGTCACATGTCCCCTAATCATTCTACCATCAAAAGCTCATGTTGCCATTATTTCAAATGAAGTTTGTTTCAAATTTTACAAGGTGCAAACAATGTAAGACCCCCATGGCTGCCTTTAAACCAAATTCGTAATTTCAGCTCAGAGCAACATATAATTTAGCATAAGCAACTGGCAACCATGTTGTTCCATGTTCAAGTTGCGTGTTTTGCAGATTAAATTCCAACGACTTTTTGTTTGGCGACCAGTCCGTTTTGTTATGGCTTTAATTCGTTCTATTTGTGGCAACATGCAAACCAATCTCGGAGAAGTTTTTAAGCAAAAAAAGCTTTGAAATCGTGTAGCGTAAATTAAATCTTAAGTTAGTTAAAGAACAAGCTCTGGCAGGCATTTATGAGGTTGAGGGTTTCAATTAAAAAATTCATTTTTTTTTAATAAAATATTTATTTTTTAATTAAAATTACAGCGGCCTTACTTTTGCATTGGCTTGAAAGCACCTTGCTGCCATATAAAAATATTTATTTGTAATTTATCAATTTTTAATATAATCCAATGTAATTTTAGCTACCCCTTAAATGAACCTCATGAAACACCAATCCTCCGAAAATCCCCGTCAAATATTTTTTTCAAAATCCACCAAAAACCACTTCAATTTGGTGACCATCATCATCCTCGGTGCCTGGCAAACTGGTTTCCAATTCAAAATTCCGTTTATTTTCAATTTGCCACAATATTCCATTAAATTTTTAAACATACGGTTTCGTTGCCAAGGTTTCGCGCTGTGCTCTGCGATTCGATTCGTTTGTTGATATTTGTTTCTGGTATTTTTCTATAATTAAATATGATAACGAAATTTATTGATTTCCTTTTCAATTTTCCGAATACAAAGCTGGGCCAACCAACAGAAAAGCAGGGTACCAAAAATTGAATTGTTTTGTATAATTCCATTTTACCACTGAGCAACAAATACAGGCACACAATCACACATACACACCCGCGCTCATAAATGAATGGAAAAAATCTGATGTAATACCGAAATACATAACATGAAATCTGATTTATTTTGGTTTTGTGTGTGAACGTTCCTTCTGCTCTCCTCTCGTCCCCAAACTGGGTCCGGCAAACAAACACAATTTCCGAAATTAGCCACTACATGGAATAGTTGACCACTATGACGGATAAACGTTCAAAAATATATGGGAGGATACATAGAATATTTTAAATTTTTAAAAAAATACCTTTTTAAGGACCATCCACCAAGGCGCGGATTTTTTAAAAAAATATTTTTTTCAAGGTCTATAAAAGGCGTGGATTTTTTCAAAAATATTTTTCAAGGTCTATAAAAGGCGTGGATTTTTTAAAGAATATTTTTTCAAGGTCTATAAAAGGCGTGGATTTTTTAAAGAATATTTTTTCAGGGTCTATAAAAGGCGTGGATTTTTTAAAGAATATTTTTTCAGGATCTATAAAAGGCGTGGATTTTCTAAAGAATATTTTTTCAGGGTCTATAAAAGGCGTGGATTTTTTAAAGACTATTTTTTCAAGGTCTATAAAAGGCGTGGATTTTTTAAAGAATATTTTTTCAAGGTCTATAAAAGGCGTGGATTTTTTAAAGACTATTTTTTCAAGGTCTATAAAATGCGTGGATTTTTTAAAGAATATTTTTTCAAGGTCTATAAAAGGCGTGGATTTTTTAAAGAATATTTTTTTAAAGGTCTATAAAAGGCGTGGATTTTTTAATAATATTTTTTCAGGGTCTTTAAAAGGCGTGGATTTTTTAAAATATATTTTTTCAAGGATTATTCAAAGCGTGGATTTTTTAAAAAATATTTTTTTAAGGATTTTTCAAGGCGTGGATTTTTTAAAAAATATTTTTTCAAGGATTATTCAAGGCGTGGCTTTTTAAAAAATATTTTTTTAAGGATTATTCAAGGCGTGGATTTTTTAAAAAATATTTTTTCAAGGATTATTCAAGGGGTGGATTTTTTAAAAAATATTTTTTCAAGGATTATTCAAGGCGTGGATTTTTTAAAGAATATATATTCGAGGTCTATAAAAGGCGTGGACTTTTTAAAGAATATATATTCGAGGTCTATAAAAGGCGTGGATTTTTTAAAGAATATTTATTCGAGGTCTATAAAAGGCGTGGATTTTTTAAAGAATATTTTTTCAAGGTCTATAAGAGGCGTGGATTTTCTAAAGAATATTTTTTCAGGGTCTATAAAAGGCGTGGATTTTCTAAAGAATATTTTTTCAAGGTCTATAAAAGGCGTGGATTTTCTAAAGAATATTTTTTCAGGGTCTATAAAAGGCGTGGATTTTCTAAAGAATATTTTTTCAGGGTCTATAAAAGGCGTGGATTTTTTAAAGAATATTTTTTCAAGGTCTATAAAAGGCGTGGATTTTCTAAAGAATATTTTTTCAGGGTCTATAAAAGGCGTGGATTTTTTAAAGAATATTTTTTCAGTGTCTATAAAAGGCGTGGATTTTCTAAAGAATATTTTTTCAGGTTCTATAAAAGGCGTGGGTTTTTGTAAAGAATATGTTTTCTACGATCATGCAAGGCAGGGTATGGAAACACCCACATTTTAGATGTATGTCCCTTCAATTTTTGCTATTTACCAGCTATGTATGTGTGTGTTTCTGTGCTTGCCAATAAAAACACCATTGCAAACAATGACCATCAATATCATCAAAACTAAACATCCGACCAAAATATCGACAGCATATCGAACAGAGAAAAATATGTATGGAGGCCAACAAATACCGCCAAATCGAATGGCAGATTCAGTGGCAACAACAGCAACAATGACAACAACAATTCCATACTGCAACCAAACCACTGGCGACCAGCAACCAAAGGCAGTAAACAATATTGATTCTTACAAAAACTTTTCTGTTCTCCCCTCTCTTTTTTTTTGGGGTGGGGGGATGTTGGAATTCTACAACAAGCATCTGGTATTCTTTCACATCGAACTCCAGTTTCTCTAAACCACAGCAGTCTCCCCTCTGGCCTGCGAAAAACCACTGACCTCTATTTTAGTTTTAGCCGAATATTTGTAGAATTTTTGCATTGGGGTTTTGGGCTTCTGTGACGATGGCATACAAATATTGAAAAAAAAAAAAAATCGAAGCCATTGGATATATATTTTTTGGTTAAACTAAAATTTTAATACTAGCCCAGTTCTCCATGGTTCAATGAGAGTTGCTCCAAAAAAAAAAAAAAACAAACTTAGTTACTTACCAAGTCAAGCTAGTTGGAATATTAGGCCACAATCGAATTGTGGCTGAAAGGAAATAAAAAAAATCCATATCTAATATGAATCTCCAAGTAAATTGAATATTTGTAGTTGGGTGTATGAAAACATGTCAGAGTGTGTGTTTTCTATGGCCAACCTGTTATATTATTCCGCCATACTGCCAGTCAATTATGGTTATGTTTTTCTGGGTCCTTTTGAAAATGTCCTGCCATTGATTGTCAAAACATGTCGTTATGATTTTTATCTATTTGACATGACTCTAATAATGGAAATTATTACTAAATGTGATTAGGTCGGTAGAGAGGGGAGAGGGAGGAATATTTGATGAATATTTTTTTCATTTAGTGGTAAGGAAATTAATGTTTCAAAAATTGATTGGAGGAGTTTTCAAGACTGTTATAGAAAACAGGTAAAAAAAGCTGTAAGTTCAGACGGACCGAACTTTGAATACCCTACACCAATTGCAACGAATTTGGAAAAAAAATAAAAAAAAAAAATAAAATAAAATCCGTTAATTATTCTGTTAAAATCATAAAAATTCCGAAATCTGCCATTATATTAGGGTCTATACCACGACGTGGACCTGCACGGACAATTTTCTGTCGCAGGCTGTAGTATCCATTACGAACTTCAAATACCAAATTTGAAACAATTCCGGTGAATAATGTCGCTAAAATCATCAAAATACCGAATATCGGGAGGTACCGTTATATGGGGGCTATAAGAAGGCGTGGACCTACACAGACAATTTTCTGCCATGGGCTGTAATATCCATTACGAACTTTAAATACTAAATTTGAAGCAATTCCGGTGAATAATGTCTCTAAAATCATAAAAAGTACCGAATATCGGGAGATGTCCTTAAATGGGAGCATACGAAGGCTTGGACCTGCATAAACAATTTTCTGCCATAGGCTGTAGTATCCATGTAGAACTTTAAATACCAAATTTGCAACAAATCCGGTGAATAATGTCGCTTAAATCATCAAAATACCGAATATCGGGAGGTGCCGCTATATGGACCTACATGGCCTATTTTCAATACTTAAAATCCTGCGGACATAGTATACATTTGAGTAAAATTTTATCAACCCACTTCATTTCGTTTGGCAGCTAGAGTGATTTCCACAGACGGATGGACGGACAGATATCGCTAAATCGCCATGGAATTTTATGCTGATCAAGGGGGGGGTCTAAAATGTATATTTCGAGGTTTTACAAACGGAATGACAAACCTAATATACCCTTCATACTATGATGGAGGGTACACAAATACACCTGCCAAAAAAAATTAGTTTTCTATTCAAACCCACCTCACAAGCCATCAACAAACACTCAATTAAAAAAAATAAAAAATTGAATTTTTTTTTCAATTTCAAACAAGTTTTCCAAAATTGAAAATCTAAACTTACCTTCCCAGGGGCATCCAACAACTTCAGCCCGCAGGCACACCGTCCGATCATATTGGCTATATGGATAAATGCGAACTTTGGAGGCAAAGATGATGGGTTGCAGCACGTTTTCCACCTCACTGTAGGTATTGGTGTTGCCAGGTAAGATCTGGAAAGAGGAGAAAATGGGGGGGGGGAAATTAAGAGAAAATCCACTTAGAGAACAAACAAAGGCTTGGTTTTTGGAAATTCGTACCAGAACGGTACGAAAATTATTACAAGGTACTAAATATGGTACCCTTAGTATTTTAGGAGGTAATAGAGCTAGAACTCTTATATTTGGAACGAGTGTCACTGATGGAGTGTATGATAGATGTACCAAAGGGTTTTTGGAAATTCGCACAATAAGTGTACGAAAAGTACTAAAATGTATTACATTTGCAACCATTTCGTATCATGTGAACGGTTAGAGTTAAAAACTTGAAATTGAAATTTAATTTGGAATGGGAATCAATAATGAGGAGTAAGGTCTATGTAAGGAGGTCGTTTTAAAGGGTG
Organism: Musca domestica; assembly: GCF_030504385.1. Lineage (NCBI taxonomy): Eukaryota > Metazoa > Arthropoda > Insecta > Diptera > Muscidae > Musca > Musca domestica. The sequence goes on along the minus strand of NW_026712156.1, from coordinate 1,248,844 downwards.
TACTCCTAGATACGAAAAGTACTAAATTAAGTACAATTTGGAGAAGCGGGTGGTGCTGGAATCCTAAATTTTGTAATTAACAGCAGTAGTGGAGTGTAGAACTGGGATATGGGAAAGTTTTCGAAATTTCTACTTATGTACACGAAAAGTACTAAATGGTACTAAATTTGGTGCAATTTCGATTTTGGGTGAACCGATGGAGTTGGAATGCCGAAATTTTTAAATAAGATTACTATTGCATTCTAGAACAGAGGAATTCAAAATGGTACTAAATTTGGTACAAATTTGATTCGGGTGCACCTATATAGCTGATATCTTGAGAAATGGAAATAAGATTACTGTCGGAGTGTAGGATTGGGATATTTAGGTAGTTTTGGAAATGTGTACTTATATGTACTAAAAATACTAAACGCTATTAAATTCGGTACAATTTGAATTTGGAGGAACAGATGGAGCTGAAATCATAAAATTCGGAATTGGGATTATTGTGGGATTGTAAGATTGGGATATGAATAAGTTTTCCATATTTGTACTTAAGTGCACCAAAAGTACTAAATGGTACTAAATTTGGTACCATTGCAATTTAGTTGAACCAAAAGAGCTGGAATGCTGAGGTTTGGAAACACATTGTAGGACCGAGGTATTTAGGTAGTCTTGAAAATTCGTACTTATGTGTACAGGGTGAGATAAAAAAACTGCAACAAAGTCGAATGTCATAATTTTTAATTTTTTTTAAATTTTATTGAATGAGAACAAAAAAGTCGGAAATAGCATCAAATTTTAGAATAAGTTTAGATTTCTTCGAATTGGTCACCTTTGGCACGAATTATGGCAAATGAAACCGTCCCACGCAGCCCGAATGTTGCTCTGCGGTATTTTGAACCATTCCCGACGAAGCGAGGGCTTGAGATAATCGACACTTTGGTATTTTTTAGTGCCAACCTTGCTTTCCACAAAACTCCAGACACAAGAGTCTAACGGATTGGTCTACGGAGATTTTGCCATTTTCGACATTGTGCTCTGCAAAGCTGGAAATGAAGCGAGGAACCTCATTTTGTAACCATTTTTGGGTGGCGCGTGCTGAGTGCGATGGTGTTGAGTCCTGTTGGAATGTCCAGGGTATAAGGCCAAAATGTTTGAGTTCCCAAAGCCTTAATGCTATGCTCCCTTCAGAATATTTTCGCGATAATATTCGGCATTTATTCTGATGCCACGGTCGTTCGATTAATACGAGCGGAGAGTGACAATTGGCTGTTATGGCGGCCCACACCATTACCGGCGCTTGAGTTCTGGTGGCCAACCGAAGGTGCACATTTTCAGCTGACCTGTTTGTTTACAAACTGCTGGACAACGAATGTTTTCTCATCAGGGAGCGGAGAAAACCAAATTCGGCAGTTCACCACTTTCGGCCAAGCGAAGCAACTCTTTAGCACTTTTGAGGCTATTTTCTTTCTGTTGCGGTCTAAGTTCTTGCACTTTTTGGAATTGGAATTTCAGTGTCTTTACCCCGAGCTCATTTTTCAATATTTGCGAATGGAATATTGCGATATCTTCAGCTCACGAGCCATTTTTCGGCCACTGCGACACAGGTTTCGCTCAAGACGCTTCCTTACTTTTTGACGAACAAGTTCTGCTGATGTTGTTGTTTTCTTCCGTCCACTCCCGTCCACAGTATCACGGTAACGAGCGACGGTAGGATACACAAAAGATGTATTCACATTTAAATGCTGGAGTGCTCTAACGATAGCCACTTGTGGTTTTCCAGCCAAATATAAAGAAATTACTCTATCACGCTTACTTCCATCACGAATAACTTTTTTTCTGGAAAATTCTCACCAAAATGCTTTTGTACGCTTGTAAACCATATAATGAGCTGTCACTGGAATAATTTTAACAGTTGTCGGACGAGTGGCTTAGAAATGACAGCAGTCGGAAGTTGGTTGCAGTTTTTTCATCTCACCCTGTATATATGTGCTTTGAATCTGAAATTTGGTATTAGGGTCGCTGTTCACATATAGCTGGACATAGGGGGGTGGTTTCGGAAATGCATACTACAGGTGTACCAAAAGTGCTAAATTCGGAATTGGATGAAGGGTAGAGATAAAATTCTGAAATTGTAGTTTTTTTGTTATTGTTGGTATCTATGATTTGGCAGTGGTTTGGAAACTCGTGCTATATTTGTGCGAAAAGTACTAAATTTGGTAGTGAATGAAGGGGTAGAGCTGGAATCCAGAAAAATTATATTGAGGTCTCTATAGGTATGTCTTGAAAAGATAATGATAAAATATTGAAATTTCATATTTAGATCACAGATGTTATCTGCATTTGAGATTTGACGATGGTTCGGAAATGCGTCCTATTTATACGAAAAGTACCAAGTGGTACTACATTTGGTATTGGGTAAAGTGATATAAAGGAATCCTCAAATTTGATATTGAGATCTCTGTAGGTATCTGGAATTGAGATATGAAGGCGGTTTTGGAAATGTGTACTATATTTGTACGAAAAGTACAAAGAGGTACTTAACTGGGTATTGGGTAAAGGAAAATAGTAGGAATTCCAATATTTGATTTTGATGTCCCTTTTGGTACCTGCAATTGAGTGTGTAGCTAAATTTGGTATTGGGTAAAGGAATAGGGCTGAAATCCTGAAATTTGATATTGATGTCGGTGTTGGTATCTTAAATTGAGATTGTTTTGAAAATTAGTAAAAAATACATATTTTATATTTTTTCTTTTTGAATATTTTTATCTCTTTACTCACCTCTTTGCCCTGGAAATTTTTCCAGCGTTTCCACGCCTCCATGCCGGGTCGCCAGTACTCCACCACATATGCCTCGGTGTACTCTTGACCCTGGCCCTTGCCGAAGCGACCTTGGGTGCGGATGGCAGTCAGGACATGGATCTGCAGCAAATCAATTTGCAAATACTCCTTGAGGCCACGTGAAACCATGTGCTTGGGACACCATGCACCGCCATTGTTGTCGACCTTTAATCTGTCAATTAAAAGTGGAAACACACACAGAAAAATACCAAAGAGAAAATGGAAGAAAAAGACGAAAAGAAAAGAATAAAAAAATAAATCAATAAATGCAAAATTCATAGGTTAAGGTTATTGTGTAAGGAGCTTATGATTTTTTTTGTGTTTCCTTCCAAAGGATTAATAAATTAAGCAGCTACACGTTGGTAGATATGTATGTATGTGTGCGTATGTGAATATGTATTGTAGATATGTATACTGCTGTGTATTGCAGTTTCATGGAATATGTAAACCAAACGAAATCTTCGCCTGGAGCAAATCAATGAAATGGAAATACCATTAAAATAAGGCACTGAGGTGAAGATAATAAATATCTTCAAGTGATTCATGAGAAAAAAAATGAATAAATAATGTTACGAATTATTACAGGATAAATATAACCTCATTAAAAATATGAAACCATTGACCCATTTAACGGATTAACGAGGACGTTGCAATTTAAATGAGGAAGGTTATGCAAAAAAGCTGGAAAAATTCATAAGAATTTTTAAATGAAGGGATATGATAGGCGATATTCGAGGTTATTTAAAGAATATTTTTTCAAGGACCAACACAGGCGTGGATTTTTTAAAGAATATTTTTTCAAGGACCAACACAGGCGTGGATTTTTTAAAGAATATTTTTTCAAGGACCAACACAGGCGTGGATTTTTTAAAGAATATTTTTTCAAGGACCAACACAGGCGTGGATTTTTTAAAGAATATTTTTTCAAGGACCAACACAGGCGTGGATTTTTTAAAGAATATTTTTTCAAGGACCAACACAGGCGTGGATTTTTTAAAGAATATATTTTCAAGGACCAACACAGGCGTGGATTTTTTAAAGAATATATTTTCAAGGACCAACACAGGCGTGGATTTTTTAAAGAATATTTTTTCAAGGACCAACACAGGCGTGGATTTTTTAAAGAATATTTTTTCAAGGACCAACACAGGCGTGGATTTTTAAAGAATATTTTTTCAAGGACCAACACAGGCGTGGATTTTTTAAAGAATATTTTTTCAAGGACCAACACAGGCGTGGATTTTTAAAGAATATTTTTCAAGGACCAACACAGGCGTGGATTTTTTAAAGAATATTTTTTCAAGGACCAACACAGGCGTGGATTTTTTAAAGAATATTTTTCAAGGACCAACACAGGCGTGGATTTTTTAAAGAATATTTTTCAAGGACCAACACAGGCGTGGATTTTTTAAAGAATATTTTTTCAAGGACCAACACAGGCGTGGATTTTTTAAAGAATATTTTTTCAAGGACCAACACAGGCGTGGATTTTTTAAAGAATATTTTTTCAAGGACCAACACAGGCGTGGATTTTTAAAGAATATTTTTTCAAGGACCAACACAGGCGTGGATTTTTTAAAGAATATTTTTTCAAGGACCAACACAGGCGTGGATTTTTAAAGAATATTTTTTCAAGGACCAACACAGGCGTGGATTTTTTAAAGAATATTTTTTCAAGGACCAACACAGGCGTGGATTTTTTAAAGAATATTTTTCAAGGACCAACACAGGCGTGGATTTTTTAAAGAATATTTTTTCAAGGACCAACACAGGCGTGGATTTTTTAAAGAATATTTTTTCAAGGACCAACACAGGCGTGGATTTTTTAAAGAATATTTTTTCAAGGACCAACACAGGCGTGGATTTTTTAAAGAATATTTTTTCAAGGACCAACACAGGCGTGGATTTTTTAAAGAATATTTTTTCAAGGACCAACACAGGCGTGGATTTTTTAAAGAATATTTTTTCAAGGACCAACACAGGCGTGGATTTTTTAAAGAATATTTTTCAAGGACCAACACAGGCGTGGATTTTTTAAAGAATATTTTTTCAAGGACCAACACAGGCGTGGATTTTTTAAAGAATATTTTTTCAAGGACCAACACAGGCGTGGATTTTTTAAAGAATATTTTTCAAGGACCAACACAGGCGTGGATTTTTTAAAGAATATTTTTTCAAGGACCAACACAGGCGTGGATTTTTTAAAGAATATTTTTTCAAGGACCAACACAGGCGTGGATTTTTTAAAGAATATTTTTCAAGGACCAACACAGGCGTGGATTTTTTAAAGAATATTTTTCAAGGACCAACACAGGCGTGGATTTTTAAAGAATATTTTTTCAAGGACCAACACAGGCGTGGATTTTTTAAAGAATATTTTTTCAAGGACCAACACAGGCGTGGATTTTTTAAAGAATATTTTTTCAAGGACCAACACAGGCGTGGATTTTTTAAAGAATATTTTTTCAAGGACCAACACAGGCGTGGATTTTTTAAAGAATATTTTTTCAAGGACCAACACAGGCGTGGATTTTTTAAAGAATATTTTTTCAAGGACCAACACAGGCGTGGATTTTTTAAAGAATATTTTTTCAAGGACCAACACAGGCGTGGATTTTTTAAAGAATATTTTTCAAGGACCAACACAGGCGTGGATTTTTTAAAGAATATTTTTTCAAGGACCAACACAGGCGTGGATTTTTTAAAGAATATTTTTTCAAGGACCAACACAGGCGTGGATTTTTTAAAGAATATTTTTTCAAGGACCAACACAGGCGTGGATTTTTTAAAGAATATTTTTTCAAGGACCAACACAGGCGTGGATTTTTTAAAGAATATTTTTTCAAGGACCAACACAGGCGTGGATTTTTTAAAGAATATTTTTTCAAGGACCAACACAGGCGTGGATTTTTTAAAGAATATTTTTTCAAGGACCAACACAGGCGTGGATTTTTTAAAGAATATTTTTCAAGGACCAACACAGGCGTGGATTTTTTAAAGAATATTTTTTCAAGGACCAACACAGGCGTGGATTTTTTAAAGAATATTTTTTCAAGGACCAACACAGGCGTGGATTTTTTAAAGAATATTTTTTCAAGGACCAACACAGGCGTGGATTTTTAAAGAATATTTTTTCAAGGACCAACACAGGCGTGGATTTTTTAAAGAATATTTTTCAAGGACCAACACAGGCGTGGATTTTTTAAAGAATATTTTTTCAAGGACCAACACAGGCGTGGATTTTTTAAAGAATATTTTTCAAGGACCAACACAGGCGTGGATTTTTTAAAGAATATTTTTTCAAGGACCAACACAGGCGTGGATTTTTTAAAGAATATTTTTTCAAGGACCAACACAGGCGTGGATTTTTTAAAGAATATTTTTTCAAGGACCAACACAGGCGTGGATTTTTTAAAGAATATTTTTTCAAGGACCAACACAGGCGTGGATTTTTTAAAGAATATTTTTTCAAGGACCAACACAGGCGTGGATTTTTTAAAGAATATTTTTCAAGGACCAACACAGGCGTGGATTTTTTAAAGAATATTTTTTCAAGGACCAACACAGGCGTGGATTTTTTAAAGAATATTTTTTCAAGGACCAACACAGGCGTGGATTTTTTAAAGAATATTTTTTCAAGGACCAACACAGGCGTGGATTTTTTAAAGAATATTTTTTCAAGGACCAACACAGGCGTGGATTTTTTAAAGAATATTTTTTCAAGGACCAACACAGGCGTGGATTTTTTAAAAATATTTTTTCAAGGACCAACACAGGCGTGGATTTTTTAAAGAATATTTTTTCAAGGACCAACACAGGCGTGGATTTTTTAAAGAATATTTTTTCAAGGACCAACACAGGCGTGGATTTTTTAAAGAATATTTTTTCAAGGACCAACACAGGCGTGGATTTTTTAAAGAATATTTTTTCAAGGACCAACACAGGCGTGGATTTTTTAAAGAATATTTTTTCAAGGACCAACACAGGCGTGGATTTTTTAAAGAATATTTTTTCAAGGACCAACACAGGCGTGGATTTTTTAAAGAATATTTTTTCAAGGACCAACACAGGCGTGGATTTTTTAAAGAATATTTTTTCAAGGACCAACACAGGCGTGGATTTTTTAAAGAATATTTTTTCAAGGACCAACACAGGCGTGGATTTTTTAAAGAATATTTTTTCAAGGACCAACACAGGCGTGGATTTTTAAAGAATATTTTTTCAAGGACCAACACAGGCGTGGATTTTTTAAAGAATATTTTTTCAAGGACCAACACAGGCGTGGATTTTTTAAAGAATATTTTTTCAAGGACCAACACAGGCGTGGATTTTTTAAAGAATATTTTTTCAAGGACCAACACAGGCGTGGATTTTTTAAAGAATATTTTTTCAAGGACCAACACAGGCGTGGATTTTTTAAAGAATATTTTTTCAAGGACCAACACAGGCGTGGATTTTTTAAAGAATATTTTTTCAAGGACCAACACAGGCGTGGATTTTTTAAAGAATATTTTTTCAAGGACCAACACAGGCGTGGATTTTTTAAAGAATATTTTTTCAAGGACCAACACAGGCGTGGATTTTTTAAAGAATATTTTTTCAAGGACCAACACAGGCGTGGATTTTTTAAAGAATATTTTTTCAAGGACCAACACAGGCGTGGATTTTTTAAAGAATATTTTTTCAAGGACCAACACAGGCGTGGATTTTTTAAAGAATATTTTTTCAAGGACCAACACAGGCGTGGATTTTTTAAAGAATATTTTTTCAAGGACCAACACAGGCGTGGATTTTTTAAAGAATATTTTTTCAAGGACCAACACAGGCGTGGATTTTTTAAAGAATATTTTTTCAAGGACCAACACAGGCGTGGATTTTTTAAAGAATATTTTTTCAAGGACCAACACAGGCGTGGATTTTTTAAAGAATATTTTTTCAAGGACCAACACAGGCGTGGATTTTTTAAAGAATATTTTTTCAAGGACCAACACAGGCGTGGATTTTTTAAAGAATATTTTTTCAAGGACCAACACAGGCGTGGATTTTTTAAAGAATATTTTTTCAAGGACCAACACAGGCGTGGATTTTTTAAAGAATATTTTTTCAAGGACCAACACAGGCGTGGATTTTTTAAAGAATATTTTTCAAGGACCAACACAGGCGTGGATTTTTTAAAGAATATTTTTTCAAGGACCAACACAGGCGTGGATTTTTTAAAGAATATTTTTTCAAGGACCAACACAGGCGTGGATTTTTTAAAGAATATTTTTTCAAGGACCAACACAGGCGTGGATTTTTTAAAGAATATTTTTTCAAGGACCAACACAGGCGTGGATTTTTTAAAGAATATTTTTCAAGGACCAACACAGGCGTGGATTTTTTAAAGAATATTTTTTCAAGGACCAACACAGGCGTGGATTTTTTAAAGAATATTTTTTCAAGGACCAACACAGGCGTGGATTTTTTAAAGAATATTTTTTCAAGGACCAACACAGGCGTGGATTTTTTAAAGAATATTTTTTCAAGGACCAACACAGGCGTGGATTTTTTAAAGAATATTTTTTCAAGGACCAACACAGGCGTGGATTTTTAAAGAATATTTTTTCAAGGACCAACACAGGCGTGGATTTTTTAAAGAATATTTTTTCAAGGACCAACACAGGCGTGGATTTTTTAAAGAATATTTTTTCAAGGACCAACACAGGCGTGGATTTTTTAAAGAATATTTTTTCAAGGACCAACACAGGCGTGGATTTTTTAAAGAATATTTTTTCAAGGACCAACACAGGCGTGGATTTTTTAAAGAATATTTTTTCAAGGACCAACACAGGCGTGGATTTTTTAAAGAATATTTTTTCAAGGACCAACACAGGCGTGGATTTTTTAAAGAATATTTTTTCAAGGACCAACACAGGCGTGGATTTTTTAAAGAATATTTTTTCAAGGACCAACACAGGCGTGGATTTTTTAAAGAATATTTTTCAAGGACCAACACAGGCGTGGATTTTTTAAAGAATATTTTTTCAAGGACCAACACAGGCGTGGATTTTTTAAAGAATATTTTTTCAAGGACCAACACAGGCGTGGATTTTTTAAAGAATATTTTTTCAAGGACCAACACAGGCGTGGATTTTTTAAAGAATATTTTTCAAGGACCAACACAGGCGTGGATTTTTTAAAGAATATTTTTTCAAGGACCAACACAGGCGTGGATTTTTTAAAGAATATTTTTTCAAGGACCAACACAGGCGTGGATTTTTTAAAGAATATTTTTTCAAGGACCAACACAGGCGTGGATTTTTTAAAGAATATTTTTTCAAGGACCAACACAGGCGTGGATTTTTTAAAGAATATTTTTTCAAGGACCAACACAGGCGTGGATTTTTTAAAGAATATTTTTTCAAGGACCAACACAGGCGTGGATTTTTTAAAGAATATTTTTTCAAGGACCAACACAGGCGTGGATTTTTTAAAGAATATTTTTTCAAGGACCAACACAGGCGTGGATTTTTTAAAGAATATTTTTCAAGGACCAACACAGGCGTGGATTTTTTAAAGAATATTTTTCAAGGACCAACACAGGCGTGGATTTTTTAAAGAATATTTTTTCAAGGACCAACACAGGCGTGGATTTTTTAAAGAATATTTTTTCAAGGACCAACACAGGCGTGGATTTTTTAAAGAATATTTTTTCAAGGACCAACACAGGCGTGGATTTTTTAAAGAATATTTTTTCAAGGACCAACACAGGCGTGGATTTTTTAAAGAATATTTTTTCAAGGACCAACACAGGCGTGGATTTTTATTTTTTCAAGGACCAACACAGCGTGGATTTTAAAGAATATTTTTTCAAGGACCAACACAGGCGTGGATTTTTTAAAGAATATTTTTTCAAGGACCAACACAGGCGTGGATTTTTTAAAGAATATTTTTTCAAGGACCAACACAGGCGTGGATTTTTTAAAGAATATTTTTTCAAGGACCAACACAGGCGTGGATTTTTTAAAGAATATTTTTTCAAGGACCAACACAGGCGTGGATTTTTTAAAGAATATTTTTTCAAGGACCAACACAGGCGTGGATTTTTTAAAGAATATTTTTTCAAGGACCAACACAGGCGTGGATTTTTTAAAGAATATTTTTTCAAGGACCAACACAGGCGTGGATTTTTTAAAGAATATTTTTCAAGGACCAACACAGGCGTGGATTTTTTAAAGAATATTTTTTCAAGGACCAACACAGGCGTGGATTTTTTAAAGAATATTTTTTCAAGGACCAACACAGGCGTGGATTTTTTAAAGAATATTTTTCAAGGACCAACACAGGCGTGGATTTTTTAAAGAATATTTTTTCAAGGACCAACACAGGCGTGGATTTTTTAAAGAATATTTTTTCAAGGACCAACACAGGCGTGGATTTTTTAAAGAATATTTTTTCAAGGACCAACACAGGCGTGGATTTTTTAAAGAATATTTTTTCAAGGACCAACACAGGCGTGGATTTTTTAAAGAATATTTTTTCAAGGACCAACACAGGCGTGGATTTTTTAAAGAATATTTTTCAAGGACCAACACAGGCGTGGATTTTTTAAAGAATATTTTTTCAAGGACCAACACAGGCGTGGATTTTTTAAAGAATATTTTTTCAAGGACCAACACAGGCGTGGATTTTTTAAAGAATATTTTTTCAAGGACCAACACAGGCGTGGATTTTTTAAAGAATATTTTTTCAAGGACCAACACAGGCGTGGATTTTTTAAAGAATATTTTTTCAAGGACCAACACAGGCGTGGATTTTTTAAAGAATATTTTTTCAAGGACCAACACAGGCGTGGATTTTTTAAAGAATATTTTTTCAAGGACCAACACAGGCGTGGATTTTTTAAAGAATATTTTTTCAAGGACCAACACAGGCGTGGATTTTTTAAAGAATATTTTTTCAAGGACCAACACAGGCGTGGATTTTTTAAAGAATATTTTTTCAAGGACCAACACAGGCGTGGATTTTTTAAAGAATATTTTTTCAAGGACCAACACAGGCGTGGATTTTTTAAAGAATATTTTTTCAAGGACCAACACAGGCGTGGATTTTTTAAAGAATATTTTTTCAAGGACCAACACAGGCGTGGATTTTTAAAGAATATTTTTTCAAGGACCAACACAGGCGTGGATTTTTTAAAGAATATTTTTTCAAGGACCAACACAGGCGTGGATTTTTTAAAGAATATTTTTCAAGGACCAACACAGGCGTGGATTTTTTAAAGAATATTTTTTCAAGGACCAACACAGGCGTGGATTTTTTAAAGAATATTTTTTCAAGGACCAACACAGGCGTGGATTTTTTAAAGAATATTTTTTCAAGGACCAACACAGGCGTGGATTTTTTAAAAGAATATTTTTTCAAGGACCAACACAGGCGTGGATTTTTTAAAGAATATTTTTTCAAGGACCAACACAGGCGTGGATTTTTTAAAGAATATTTTTTCAAGGACCAACACAGGCGTGGATTTTTTAAAGAATATTTTTTCAAGGACCAACACAGGCGTGGATTTTTTAAAGAATATTTTTTCAAGGACCAACACAGGCGTGGATTTTTTAAAGAATATTTTTTCAAGGACCAACACAGGCGTGGATTTTTTAAAGAATATTTTTTCAAGGTCTATAAAAGGCGTGGATTTTTTTAAGAATATTTTTTTAAGGTCTATAAAAGGCGTGGATTTTTTTAAGAATATTTTTTCAAGGTCTATAAAAGGCGTGGATTTTTTTAAGAATATTTTTTCAAGGTCTATAAAAGGCGTGGATTTTTTTAAGAATATTTTTTCAAGGTCTATAAAAGGCGTGGATTTTTTTAAGAATATTTTTTCAAGGTCTATAAAAGGCGTGGATTTTTTTAAGAATATTTTTTCAAGGTCTATAAAAGGCGTGGATTTTTTTAAGAATATTTTTTCAAGGTCTACAAAAGGCGTGGATTTTTTTAAGAGTATTTTTTCAAGGTCTATAAGTAAGTGAAATAAGTATTTTGCAACTATGTTTAGAGTTGAATTTCTAAAGAATTTTTTTTTATCGTCCACCATGGAGAGAAGAGACCGCATAAAGTAATGGGTCCTAGCTTATGGGATGGAACACTGTATTTATGGGCTCAATTTCTCCCGCAAATATAAAGGTACCACCCTACATTCGGCATTTCGCTCATATTTTTTTCACGATTTCCTTTTTCATTTGGTATTTAGAGTTCGTAGTGGGTGGTTATTTCCTCTGGCATTATTTATTCTTTTAAGACCCGAATTATTGCAGAAAAAATTTTCCAGCACCTGAATTTATTGAATAATTTTTTCAGAGATCATTAGAGCTCTAAAGTTATTAAAGAATGTTTTTTGCACACATCATTTGGACTCTTGATTTTTTGAAGGATATTTTTCCAAACATGATTTCAGCACTACATTTTTTTAAGAATTGTTTTTTTTTTCTTAGGATCGTTAAAATGCTAATTTTTTTAAGAATTTTTTTTCTAGTATCACTAGACCCTTGAATTTTTTGAATATTATTTTTTTGAGATCACTGGACCCCTTAACTTTTAAAGACCATTCCAGCATTTTTTCTGAAGAGTATTTTATTATTTTTGTGCCCTGAAAATCTCAAAGAAAGCTCCGATTTTTTTGGAAGAATACGTTTCCATGCATTATTATAGCCTCCAATTTTTTAAGAAATATTTTTTCAAGACTCAGTTGAGCTCTCCAGTGTTTGAAGAAAAATTTTTTTAAGGATCATTCAAACCCGAATTATTCGAAGGATATTTTTTTAAGCTTCAATATCAAGCCTGAACATTAATTGTAGTATTGTTAGGGTTCTGAATTTTTTCAATGGAAATTAGAAAATATCAATTTTTATACCCTCCACCATACTATGGAGGGTATATTAACTATGTCATTCCGTTTGTAACTCCTCGAAATACTCATGTCAGACCCAACAAAGTATATATATTCTTTTGCACACGTGTTTATTTTTCCAGTAGGCAGGTTAAGTTCGTAAATAGGTCATGTAGGTCTACGTTTTCATATAGCCCCCTATAACGTTACCTTCCGATATTCGGTATGTTGATGATTTTAGCGACATTATTTACCGGAATTGTTTCAACTTTGGTATTTAAAGTTCGAAATGGATACTACAGCCCATGACAGAAAATTATCTGGGCAGGTCCACGTCATCATATAGCCCCCATATAACGTTACCTCCCGATATTCGGTATTTTGATGATTTTAGCGACATTATTTACCGGAATTCTTTCAAATTTGGTATTTGAGATTCGTAATGGATACTACAGCCTATGACAAAAAATTATCGGGGCAGGTCCACGTCTTCGTATAGCCCCCATATAACGGTACCTCCCTATATTCGGTATTTTGATGATTTTAGCGACATTATTTACCGGAATTGTTTCAAATTTGGTATTTGAGATTCGTAATGGATACTACAGCCTATGACAAAAAATTATCGGGGCAGGTCCACGTCTTCGTATAGCCCCCATATAACGATACCTCCCTATCTTCGGTATTTTGATGATTTTAGCGACATTATTAACCGGAATTGTTTCAAATTACATATTTAGAGCTCGTAATCGGAACTACAGTCTGTGACAGAAAATTGTCTATGCAGGTCCAAGTCTTCGTATAGGCGCCACATACCAATACATCCCTATATTCGGCATTTTGACGAGTTTAGGTACAATACCCACCGAAATTGCTTCAGATGTCGTATTTGAAGTTTGTAATGGATGCTACAGCCTGTGGCAGAAAATTGTCTATGCTGGTTCAGGTCTTCGCTCAGCTGATGATTTTAGCTACATTATTCACCGTTTATTTCAAGTTTCGAATTTGAATATGGCAATGGCTAATGGCAAACAATGCCTATGTAGGTCCGCGTCGTAGAGACCCCAATATAACGGCTATATTCGGTATTTTTAAAATTTTAACAGAATTAAAATTTTAACAGAATTTTAGGATTTTATTTTTTTTTTGAAAATTTCCAAATTCGTTCCAAATGGTGGAGGGTATTCAAAGTTCGGCCCGGCCGAACTTTCTGCTTTTTAACTCTTTGTTTTTCAAACCTATTTTTCCAGAGCTATGATAGATCTATAATTGTAATGCTTTGTTCTGTTTTAATACCTTTGTGTAATTTTTAATTTTCCCAGGCTTCAAGGGGTTACATGAACCTTCATACCTTGTGTTTTTTATGCCAAACATTAAACTATTTATTTCCAATATTTATTGTATCTCTGTCCATAAATTCACATTATTTCTATGGTGAGGATGGATGATGATGATGATGTTGATTATTAACCAGTAAACATTGGATGCGAAAATACTTTCAACACCCATTTTGAGGTCATAACTTCCCGCCAGAGGACTCACATATACACTGATACATTTCCTTGTGCATCCCAATCCCACCAAACACCTTCCGGAACGTTGTGCGGCTGATATGCCAAACTAATAAGAATAACAAATAAACAACAACAACAAATGAACGGGCTAAAATATTGTTGTTTTATTTTACATGCTAACGTGTGTGTGTGCAGATCCAAATGGTATTTTCCAGTCAGTCCTCTCTTTTTTTAACAACCTACCGTGACCTACATTTTAGCAGTCATCGTTGCATTTTAATGCCTTCCTTGCTTCTGGTGGTGTTGTAGCTGCTACTGCCACAACTGCTGCTGATGATGATGATGGGGCTCTGGCGGGCCGTACACATCCATGGAAGTACAAATATAATTCTGCTGCAATATCATACCTTGATACTCTGTATTCAATATTTTATGATATACATTTGGTAAACATTCTGACATGACACACATACACACACACAAGTAAATATTCATAAACATATACACAAAGTCATAGATATGGCTGGGAATGAGTATGTGCTTCTTTGTGTGTGTGTGTGAATGGGCTTTGGCCAAATGCATTCATTGTAAGCATAGAATATAAACGAACACATATGCATTTTTATGATAATATGAAATTATTATTGTTGCTGTTGTTATTATGTACATATATTTCGGAATATGTTGTTGTTGCTGCTGTTTTCTCCCCTTTATTTTCTTATTGCTGTTTTGCATGTGTGTGCGCGCAAGTGTACACACACAGAAAGTCATAATATTTGTTTTAAATGTGTGGCTTTCATCTGAACACTGCAAAAACTTCGATGTGTGCAAAGAGGCTTCCATCGCCGAGTAGCATACTTTTAGGCTCGAATTGAAGTTCTCGTGGAGCAAGAGTAAAAGCAGTGGTTAAAGTCAGCTATACTTTTATATATATTTCGATTTTTTTTGTTCGAACTCAACCACAATGTTAATGCGACAAAGAATGCAAATATCAGTATCATGAACGTTTTTGTTTGGTCTCTAGCTTTGCAAATATTATTTCACTGGAGCAAAACTAGGTCTCCCGCAGATATCGCGGAGTAAATAAGATGCCAATAGCTTTTGCTAACAAATGAAAGTGAAATGCTTTAAAACTTAAGTTAGGTAGAAGGATTACAATGGTTGTTATGGAGTTTAAAGAAATTCTGCTCAAGAAATCCAATGATCTGATGATATTCAAGAAATATGACAAAAACTAGTCATTTTTCTTAAAACACCTCTTTGAACAAGGTAAAAAGCAGTAAGTTCGGCCGGGCCGAACTTTGAATACCCTCCACCATTTGAATGAATAAATTTTCAAAAAATAAAAACAGTTAAAAATTCTGTTAAAATCTTAAAAATAACGAATATAGCCGTTATATTGGGGTTTATTCGACGTGGACCTACATTGTTGTCATAAGCCATTACCATATTCAAATTCGAAACTTGAAATACCATGGACCATGGATGGTCCTTGAAAAAATATTTTTTTGAAAAGACCACGCCTTGGGTGTTCCTTGAAAAAATATTTTTTTGAAAAGACCACGCCTTGGGTGTTCCTTGAAAAAATATTTTTTTGAAAAGACCACGCCTTGGATGGTTCTTGAAAAAATATTTTTTTGAAACGTCCATGCCTTGGATGGTCCTTGAAAAACTATTCTTAAAAAATCCACGCCTTTGTGGATGGTCGTTGAAAAAATATTCTTTAAAAAATCCACGCCTCGGTTGATGCTTGAAAAAATATTCTTTAAAAAATCCACGCCTTGGTGAATGGTCCTGGGAAAAAATATTCTTTAAAATATCCACACCTTTTGTGGATGGTCCTTTAAAAACATTCTTTAAAAAATCCACGTCCTTGGTCGATGGTCCTTGAAAAAATATTCTTTAAAAGATCCACGCCTTGGAGGATGGTCCTTGAAAAAATATTCTTTAAAAGATCCACGCCTTGGAGGATGGTCCTTGAAAAAATATTCCTTAGAATATGCCACGCACTTGAGGTCCTTGAAAAAATATTCCTTAGAATATGCCACGCACTTGAGGTCCTTGAAAAAATAATTGTTAAAAAATCCTCGCCTTGGATGGTCTTTAAAATATATTCTTTAAAAAATCCACGCCTCGGTTGATGCTTGAAAAATATTCTTTAAAAAATCCACGCCTCGATTGATGCTTGAAAAAATATTCTTAAAAAAATCAACGCCTCGATTGATGCTTGAAAAAATATTCTTTAAAAATCCACGCCTCGGTTGATGTTTGAAAAAATATTCTTTAAAAAAGCCCACGCCTTGGATGGTCCTTGAAAAAATATTGTATAAAAAATCCTCGCCTTGGATGGCTTTTAAAAAATATTCTTTAAAAAATCTACGCCTTGGTGGATGGTCCTTAAAAAATATTCTTTAAAAAATCCACGCCTTGGTGGATGGTCCTTGAAAAAATATTTTTTAAAAATCCAGGCCTTCGGAGGTCCTTAAAAATTTATTTTTAAAAATTCCATACCTCGCTTATGTCTTTGAAAAAATATTCTTTAAAAATTTTATGCCTGGTTTGGTCCTTGAAATTAAATATTCTATAAAAAATTGAGGCTTAGTCAAAATTCTTGAACATAAATCCTTTAAAGAGTGTTTTGAAATTCCCATTTAATAATTTTACATTTCTTTGCATTAAAAAATATCCATTGAATTTTATTACCTTAAAGAGTGTAAGGAATCTACACAATGAATATATTTTTTTATGTTCTCTATCCAATGGCCCTACTAAATTCACAGCGCTGCCATATTAGCTGGATATAAAAACGTTATACTATTTAAAGCAAACACCATGCGATGCCATATTTTATTAGACTTTTTTTCGTCCTCCTTAAAGTTCTCCAAAGGTACACAATGTTAAATATGTAAAAGCAAGCAAAGCAATGAGAAGTTCTCCTGCAAGCAGCAACTCATGGTCCTAGTCCGCACCGTCATAGTCATTGTAGCAGTGATAATAATAATGGTCCTGATTCTAGTTATAAATGTCGGTAGGTTCGCTCAGGTAAATAATATGGATGTGTATGTATGTCATTCTCGGCAGCCGTGTGCATATGGTAAACTTTTGGATGTGTATGAACTCAGCCAACAAATATGCTCCATATTGAAGGGCCCAAAGTGGAGAGATGGGTGGTGGGGAGCCCTCCACCACTAAAAATGGCACAGCAAACAAAGGTGGAGGCAATGGCACAGCAAAGTTTGTACATTAATATTAATTTTGTTGTCATAAATCCAATGAAACGTGCGACTGTGACAGTTGGAACTACCAAATGACTATTACATTCCCCCTGCTCCTCTTCCCCACCCTGCGCACCATGGCTTGTGCAGGGGATCCTTTGAATTTCACCGTTACTATGACATACGTTTTATTGTTTGTTTTCCGTTCGGTTAGCTTCGCTTTGACTTTGCCCAAGTATTCCCTACACAGATCATGAATAGTTGGGTTATTTTTTTTTTTATTCGCCGAGTTTTGGGTTGAAAGTCAAACAGACAAAATGGGACAGACCGACGGAGAGACAAACGTATATTTATGGAATAAGTTTTACATACGTTTTCGGTTAAACTATGAACCTCGTAGTCGGCAAACAAACAAGTGTTTAAATATCGGTCGATTGGTTATTATTTGGGTCAATAGTCATTCGAATAAAATAGTTGGAAATGTTAGTTCAGTTCCGTTCGGTTTGGTTGGCATGCCATCACATTTGCTTGTAATGTGTTTTGGTGGGGGGTTGATGGGGTTGTCAATTTTTTTTTCTGTGTCACATTTTTATGAATAATTTATAATGTTGACAATTACTAGAGAAAATTTTGCCGAAGCAAAATAATGAAACTGTAAACTATGGAAAACATATTTTAGACACTTGAAAATATGATAAATTAGTCACAATTTATGACATCCTAAAAGCATGCTACACTAAAAGGCAATTTAGTTGCAAAATTATAGTGAACTATTTTCCGTGGATTTTTAAAAAATATTTTTTCAAGGTCTGTAAAAGGCGTGGATTTTTTAAAGAATATTTTTTCAAGGACCCCACAAGGCGTGGATTTTTTAAAGAATATTTTTTCAAGGACCCCACAAGGCGTGGATTTTTTAAAGAATATTTTTTCAAGGACCCCACAAGGCGTGGATTTTTTAAAGAATAATTTTTCAAGGAACCTACATGGTGTGGATTTTTAAAGAATAATTTTTCAAGGAACCTACATGGTGTGGATTTTTAAAGAATATTTTTTTAAGGTCTTTAAATGGCGTGTATTTTTAAAAAATATTTTTTAAAGGTCTTTAAATGGCGTGTATTTTTAAAAAATATTTTTTAAAGGTCTTTAAATGGCGTGGATTTTTAAAGAATATTTTTAAAAGGCGTGGATTTTTAAAAAAATATTTTTTCAAGCACCCTACATGGTGTGGATTTTTAAAGAATATTTTTTCAAGGACCCTACAAGTCGTGGATTTTTTAAAAAATATTTTTTCAAGGAACCTACATGGTGTGGATTTTTTAAAGAATATTTTTTCAAGGAACCTACAAGGCGTGGATTTTTTAAAAAATATTTTTTCAAGGAACCTATATGGTGTGGATTTTTTAAAGAATATTTTGTCAAAGACTACCACAGGCGTGGATTTTTTAAAGAATATTTTTTCAAAGACTACCACAGGCGTGGATTTTTTAAAGAATATTTTTTCAAAGACTACCACAGGCGTGGATTTTTTAAAGAATATTTTTTCAAAGACTACTACAGGGGTGGATTTTTTAAAGAATATTTTTTCAAAGGCGTGGATTTTTTAAAGAATATTTTTGCAAAGACTACCACAGGCGTGGAATTTTTAAATAATATTTTTTCAAAGACTACCACATGCGTGGTTTTTTTAAGGAGTATTTGTTTAAGGTCTATAAAAGGCGTGGATTTTTTAAAGAATACTTTTTTGAGGTCTATAAAATTCGTGGATTTTTAAAGAATATTTTTTCAAGGACCCTACAAGGCGTGGATTTTGAAAAGAATACTTTTTTGAGGTCTATAAAATTCGTGGATTTTTAAAGAATATTTTTTCAAGGACCCTACAAGGCGTGGATTTTGAAAAGAATACTTTTTTGAGGTCTATAAAATTCGTGGATTTTTAAAGAATATTTTTTCAAGGACCCTACAAGGCGTGGATTTTGAAAAGAATATTTTTTAAGGTCTATAAAAAGCGTGGATTTTTTAAAGAATATTTTTTCAAAGACCATCCACAAAGGCGTGGATTTTTTAAAGAATATTTTTTCAAAGACCATCCACAAAGGCGTGGATTTTTTAAAGTATATTTTCTTTAACGACCATCTAAGGCGTGAATTTTTTAAAAAATATTTTTTCAAGGACCATCCACAAAGGCATGGATTTTTTAAAGAATATTTTTTTAAGGACCATCCACAAAGGCGTGGATTTTTTAAAGTATATTTTTTTTAACGACCATCCAAGACGTGGATTTTTTAAAGAATATTTTTTTAAGGACCATCCGCAAAGGCGTGGATTTTTTAAAGTATATTTTTTTTAACGACCATCCAAGGCGTGGATTTTCTAAAGAATATTTTTTTAAGGACCATCCGCAAAGGCGTGGATTTTTTAAAGTATATTTTTTTTTAACGACCATCCAAGGCGTGGATTTTCTAAAGAATATTTTTTCAAGGACCATACTAGGCGTGGATTTTTTTATAGAATATTTTTTCAAGGACCATACTAGGCGTGGATTTTTTTATAGAATATTTTTTCAAGGACCATACCAGGCGTGGATTTTTTTATAGAATATTTTTTCAAGGACCATACTAGGTGTGGATTTTTTAAAGAATATTTTTTCAAGATCTATAAAAGGCGTGGATTTTTTAAAGAATATTTTTTCAAGGTCTATAAAAGGCGTGGATTTTTTAAAGAATATTTTTTCAAGGTCTATAAAAGGCGTGGATTTTTCAAAAATATTTTTTCAAAGTCTATAAAAGGCGTGGATTTTTTAAAAAATATTTTTTTTCAAGGTCTATAAAAGGCGTGGATTTTTTTATAGAATATTTTTTCAAAGTCTATAAACGGCGTGGATTTTTTAAAGAATATTTTTTCAAAGTTATAAACGGCGTGGATTTTTTAAAGAATATTTTTTCAAGAACCATACTAGGCGTGGATTTTTTTATAGAATATTTTTTCAAAGTCTATAAACGGCGTGGGATTTTTAAAGTATATTTTTTTTAACGGTGTGGATTTTTTAGAGAATATTTTTTCAAGATCTATAAAAGGCGTGGATCTTTTAAAGAATATTTTTTCAAGGTCTAAAAAAAGGCGTGAATTTTTTAAAGAATATTTTTTCAAGGTCTATGAATGGCGTGGATTTTTTAAAGAATATTTTTTCAATGTCTATAAAAGGCGTGGATTTTTTAAAGAATATTTTTTCAAGGTCTAAAAAACGGCGTGAATTTTTTAAAGAATATTTTTTCAAGGTCTACGAAAGGCGTGGATTTTTTAAAGAATATTTTTTCAAGGTCTAAAAAACGGCGTGAATTTTTTAAAGAATATTTTTTCAAGGTCTAAAAAACGGCGTGAATTTTTTAAAGAATATTTTTTCAAGGTCTACGAAAGGCGTGGATTTTTTAAAGAATATTTTTTCAAGGTCTAAAAAACGGCGTGAATTTTTTAAAGAATATTTTTTCAAGGTCTACGAAAGGCGTGGATTTTTTAAAGAATATTTTTTCAAGGTCTAAAAAACGGCGTGAATTTTTTTGAAGAATATTTTTTCAAGGTCTATGAAAGGCGTGGATTTTTTAAGAATATTTTTTCAAGGTCTATAAAAGGCATGGATTTTTTAAAGAATATTTTTTTCAAGGTCTATAATAGGCGTGGATTTTTTAAAGAATATTTTTTCAAGGTCTTTAAAAGGCGTGGATTTTTTAAAGAATATTTTTTCAAGGTCTATAAAAGGCGTGGATTTTTTGAAGAATATTTTTTCAAGGTCTACAAAAGGCGTAGATTTTTTAAAGAATATTTTTTCAAGGTCTATAAAAGGCTTGGATTTTTTAAAGAATATTTTTCAAAGTCTATATAAGCCGTGGATTTTTTAAAGAATATTTTTTTCAAAGTATAAAAATTACGTATAATGTTCTAATTTTCTCTATTTTCCCCTTTCATACTTATTTACTTATTCTCACTTACCATTATTACCAAAAAATATACAAACCATGTGCCCTAAAAAGTATGCAAGTAATTTTTCTAACAAATTACTTCACCTTACGCCGTTTAGGTATGCAACAAAATCTTTTCACATTGCCATACACACTCATGTATATGTACGTATGAATATGCATGCCTAGTTATGTGTTGGCATCTAAAGCTCCCATTTCTTTTCATAGCCACACATGGAAAATTACACGTAATACAAAACAAAATGGGACCATGGAAAATTGCAACAAATAAAAGTGTAGAACGAAGAACACAAGATTTTCAACTACCATCTGAAGCGGTCCCATCAATATCAGCCAAAAAACCCAAACACACACACATAACATAGCAACTGTAACATATTCATTTACAGGATATATTTTCACACACTTGGAAATTCTTCACCGACATTTGTGTGTGTGTGTGTGACGTCTGAACGAAAGGGGTTAACTGAATCCATGAAGAGTTGTGCCAACAAGAAAAAAACGAAGTACTTGTAAAGAAGAGTCGAGGAAAATCACCGGTGTAAACAACACCATTCAAGTTGCAAAAATAAGAAAACTGAAAACTATTTTCCATGTTGCATACTTTTTTCGGTTAAGTTAAGAAACGAGTATTACTACCGCAAAGCAGCTGCACAAGGCGTTTTACCAAATAGAAAATTAAACCATTGCATATTTTAAGGCATAGCTGGATTTTTGTTGAAATAAGAGTTGCTTTAGTTGGAAGAGTGTATGAGTGGAATGACATACTGGGAATATACTTGCTTGGCAAATATATATACAACGTTTTTGAGGGAGTCAATATTAGGTTTTGGAGAAAAATTGTGATGAGGATGAAATTATGGGAAGTGCCGAATCGTTCACGGCAGGTCATGGTAACATATTTCTTAAAAAAATCCAGGACTTGGATAGTTCTCGAAAACATATTCTCCTAAAATCCAAGCCTACGATAGGCCATTAAAAATATGTTTGTAAAAATCCTGGCCTTAAAAAATTGTTTATAAAAAATGTTTAATATATATTTTTTTAAATAAATGCTTTAAACCCATGCCTTAAAAATATTTTTTTAAATTAAGCCTCAATTTTTTTTAAATATATATTTTTGTTAAATCAATGCCTTAAAACCATACCTTAAAAAATATTTTTAAAAAAAAATCCACGCGTTGTATAGTCTTTAAATTTTTTTTTTTTTTGAAAAATCCACTCCTTGTATTGTCTTTTAAAAATATTTTTTAAAAAAATCCACGCCTTTTATAGTTCTTCAAAAAATATTTTTTTTTTGAAAAATCCACGCCTTTAAAAAATATATATTATTTTTAAAATCCACGCCTTTTATAGTTCTTTAAAAATATTTATTTTTAAAATCCACGCCTTTTATAGTTCTTTAAAAATATTTATTTTTGAAAAATGCACGCCTTGTATAGTCCTTTAAAAAATATTTTTTTTTAAATCCACGCCTTGTATTATCCATTAAAAATATTTTATAAAAAATCCGTGCCTTGTATAGTCCTTCAAAAATATATTTTTTTTTTTAAATCCAAACCCTCTGCGGTCCTTGAAAATGATTTTTTTTTTAAATATGCAAAATATTTTTTTAAAACATCCGAGTCTTTGAAATTTTTTTCTATAAATCCACGCTTAAAAAAATATATGTGAAAATATTAGATAATAAAAAATATTAAATAATAAAAATAATATAATATTAAAAAAATATTTTGTAAAAAATTTACGCTTTGTATAGTCCTAGTCCACGCTTTGTATAGTCTATTAAAAAAAAAATTAAAAAATCCACGCTTTGTATAGTCTTAATCCATGCCTTGTATAGTCCAATAAAAAAATTGTAAAAAAATCCACGCCTTAAAAAATTATTGTGCAAAAAATCTACGCATTAAAAGAATTATTGTGAAAAAAATCCATGCCTTAAAAAATATTTTGTAAAAAATCCACGCTTTGTAAAGTCCTACAATTTTTTTAAAGATCCACGCCTTCTACAGTCATTTAAAAAATATTTTCTAAAAAATCCACGGCTTGTATGGCCCTATAAAAAATATATAAAAAAATATAAGCCTGAAAAAAAATATTTTTGAAAAATATCTATGCCTTCAAAAAATAGTTTTTGAAAAAAATTCACACCTTATAAAATATTTTTGAAAAATCCACGACTTAAGAAAATGTCTTTGAAAAAGTCTACGCCTTAAAAATATATTTGAAAAAATCCACGCCTTAAAATAGTATTTTTTTTTTAAATCCATGTCTTAAAAAATATTTTTTTTTAAAAAATCCATGTCTTAAAAAATATTTTTTTTTTTAAAAATCAACACTTCACAAAAATCCGGGCCTCAAAAATCCAGGCATGTTTTTGAAAAAATCCAGACATTAAAAAAACATTTTTTTTAAATCAATACCTTAAAAAATATTTTTTAAAAATTCACGCTTTAAAATTTTTTGAAAAAATCCACAACTTAAAAAAATCTGTTTTTTTTTTAAATCCACACCTTAAAAATATTTTTGAAAAAATTCATGAATTAAAAAAGTATTTTTTAAAAAAGTCCACATTTGTTAGTTTGTGGAAAAATATTTTTTAAAAAATCCACGCCTCGGTCGATGATTGAAAAATATTTTTTAAAAAAGTCCACATTTCTTGGTTCGTGGAAAAATAATTTTTAAAAAATCCACGCCACGGTTGATGATTGAAAAATATTTTTTTTAAAAAGTCCACATTTCTTGGTTCGTGGAAAAATAATTTTTAAAAAAGTCCACATTTCTTGGTTCGTGGAAAAATAATTTCTAAAAAGTCCACGCCTCGGTTGATGCTTGAAATATATTTTTTAAAAAAGTCAACATTTCTTGGATCGTGGAATAATATTTTTTAAAAATGATGCTTGAAAAATAATTTTTAAAAAAGTCCGCATTTCTTGATTCGTGGAAAAATAATTTTTAAAAAATCCACGCCTCGGTTGATGCTGAAACAAATATTCTTTAAAAAATCCACTCCTCGATTGATGCTTGAAAAAATATTCTTTAAAAAATCCACTCCTCGATTGATGCTTGAAAAAATATTCTTTAAAAAATCCACGCGTCGATTGATGCTTGAAGAAATATTTTTAAAAAAATCCACGCCTCGGTTGATGCTTTGAAAAAATATTATTTAAAAAATCCACGCCTCGGTTGACGCTTGAAAAAATATTATTTTAAAAGTCCACGCCTCGGTTGATGCTTGAAAAAATATTCTTTAAAAAATCCACGCCTCCGTTGATGCTTGAAAAAATATTTTTTAAAAAATCCAAGCCTAGGTTGATGCTTGAAAAAATATTTTTTAAAAAATCCACGCCTCGGTTGATGCTTGAAAAAATATTTTTTAAAAAACCCACGCCAATGTTGATGCTTGAAAAAATATTCTTTAAAAAATCCACGCTCGGTTGATGCTTGAAAAAATAATCTTTAAAAAATCCACGAAAAAAAAAATCCTGAAAAAATATTTTAAAAAAAATCCACGCCTCGGTTGATGCTTGAAGAAATATTTTTTAAAAAATCCACGCCGCGGTTAATGCTTGAAAAAATATTTTTTAAAAAATCCACGCCTCGGTTGATGGTTGAAAAAAATATTCTTTAAAAAATCAACGCCTCGGTTGATGCTTGAAAAAATATTCTTGATGTACCACCCTCATATATATGTGTACAAACACAGGCATATGTATGTACGTAAATACATATATGTATGTGTGCATAATTTGATACTAACTCCACCACATCAAGCAGCCGTCAATTCCATTTTTTGACTGGAAGCATGGCATGGAAAAATATGCTACGAAGGTGATTTAAAATTATATACACATACATACACATATGCATATGTTGGTGTTATTTTTTTAGAATAGATGTGCCTTAAAATTAGCTTCGTTTTGCATTGATGCATATGAAATTGCATACTTTAAGGAGGTTATTTCATGTGAGGATAGTTGGTGTAGCATTTTCGGGTTGGTGTTGCTGCTGCAGCTGCCAACAAACGAAATGTGGGTATTTAAACATGTATGGGTGTGTGTGAGTGTTTATGTTCACCAGAGAGTGATTGTTATTTTCACAGAGCTCTGAATTCTTGTTATTTGCTTGTTATTTTCATTCAATGATGCTAACGAGTTGGTAAAAATATGTTTTGGGTGAAAAAGTAAAATGAATCCATGCAGAGCAGTGCCAGAACCCATGGCAAAGTACCATGGGTTATGAGACTGCTGCAGCATTGCTGCATTTGTTGGTGTGTGTGTGTGTATTTAGTTTTTGGAAGATCACACACACTCACACCCTTCCATACAAACAAACACTCCAACTAAGCCATTTACATGGATGTAAACAGAGACACATGAGCTATGTACGTAGCTCACGTGTGTTGTTGGGTACGGGGGTATAGAGCTCTAAAAGAATTTTTGCGGTCCCCAACACCATCACCAACGAAGAACATTTTTATTATTCAATGCTAACAAGCAAAAAAATAGATCAGATTTGTAAGTTTTGTGTATGTTTCCCTTTCACGCTTTCGTGGTAACGATTTTTTAGTTTTTTATTTCTAGTCTTGTTTTTTTATTTTTGCAATTTTTTATTTAAATAAAAACACACCATTTCTCCCTTTTCCTCCCCAGAATAAATATTGAAAAGTGAATGGTGGCTGATGGTGATATATGAAAAGAGATTGTGGTTTTGGGTGTAGTTGTTATGTAATTGTGTGTACCTTTATGAAAAGCTGTCAAATTCAAGGTGTTCCTAATTTAATGGTGAACAACTTTTAAGTATTTTTTTAAATATTTTTAAAAATAACTTTTGAACGAACATTATGTTCTTTAGGAATATTTTTGAAAGGACTTTCGAAGCCACAAATATGGATTTTTAAAGAGTACTTTTTCAGGCCTATTAGAGCTACAGGACTGCAATCTTTAAAAATATTTTTTCAAGGGTCAATAAACAAGGATATTTTGGAAATAATTTTTGAATGACCTGTGAACAGTCATGGTTTTTAAAAGACATTTACTAAGAGACATCTAATCAAGAAACTTGGAATTTGAAGAATACTCTTAAACACAGTTCTGTTTTTTAAGGACAAACAATGAATATTTTAAACTTTTTGAAAATATTTTTGAAGAGGTAATAAAGGTGGATTTTTGTACCCACAGCCAAATGGCTGGAGAGGGTATATGTATATCATTTGATACGACCAAAACGTGCCTTGTCAAAATAACGGTTTTAAACCCTGGGTCTCTTTGGACAAATTCCGTTTCAGGACATTTGGAGTAGATCTAGCGATATTCGTCCGTCCATATGTCTCTCTGGCTGGTGCGCACAATAACTCACGAAGGGAGTATCCGATTTGACAAAATGGACAAAATTTAAAAAAAAAAATAATATTTTACTGTACAAAAAGAGAAAGGATAATACGATCTGGCTTCAACTTTGCAAAGGTACTTAATGGAGCGGAGGATTTGCAAAGTTGGAGCAAGATCGCATTATCCTTTCTTTTTCCGTGCAGTAAGATACTTTTTTATTAAAAATATTTACAGCAGCAAAATATTTACAGCAGTTCCGAAAATGGAAAATTATAGGTACACTCCATCAAGTAACTCCGCCACAAAATGTCAAAATTTTTAATAATTATAACTCTTATAAAATAGGATGTTAGAGTCGGAGTGCCTCCGAATTACACACATCGCAATATATTTATAAATTTTATTAATTTATATTATTTTTATTATATTAAGGTCTGGTGTGAAGATGGAATACGTCGGTCCACTCTTTTTGTTGCCTCCCCCACAAAATGTTAAGAATTTTAGAACCAAAACTAACATAAAATCCGAAATACACATCCGTTTCACATATTTTTTTTACACATATCATAACACGATATCTGCTGTGAAGATGGGATATATCGGTCCACTCCTTCTGCCACCTTTCCCACAAAGGGTTAACATTTTGAGTATACATGAAGCTCATAATATGCGATATTAACATCCGATTCAATCTAGACATGGTACACCACAATATGTCCATCAACGAAAGATCTGTTATAAAAAATTAATTTTTAAGGGCCCTAATGTCCACGAACAAATATTTTTAAATCATTCTCATTGGGTCCTAAATAAATATCATAAGAAAATTGACATTTTTTGGTTCTTAAAAAATACTCTAAAAAAATTCCTTAAAAAATATTACTTAAGAACAGCTTAAAAACGCATCCTTTGGGGTCCTTCTTCACAAAATATCCATTTGGCGGGTCCTTTAAAAATTCTATAAAAAAATAACGTTTTTTGAGACCTCTAAAATAATATATATTTTTTTAATTTTTTAAAACATATTCTTAAAAAAGGTATCGCGTGAAGAATCCAACATAAAATCCACAGTTGCTATATCCCAAAAAAAATATTCCAAAACCAGTAAAGAAAGTCTTAAAGTCGGGCGGGACCGACTTTATGATACCCTACACCACTTTGCTAATTTAGTGGGAGAATTCAATCATACACGCTATGATTATAATTATAATTTAAAGTTCAAAGGACTAAATAAATGCCGAAGCATTTGTGTCTTTTAAATTCGGACTTGTGTTGCCTATTTGGTATATATGTGGGAGCTATATTCAAATCGGAACCGATCTCGATAAAATTTGGCAAAGATATTTCTGAGCTGTATCTCATATATTTCTCTGAATATCTTTGTTACGAAGTGCATATTACGGCTGTGGGTAACAAATTGGATGAACAGTATGCATAGGAGCTATAGCTATATCTGAACCGATCTTCACCAAATTAATATACTAGCTTCTAGACTCAATTCCGCCGTAAGTGCCAAATTTCATCCCATTTGGGCAAATATTAGACGTTTGAAAAAATATTTTTTTAAAAAACCCACGTTTATCGATCCTTGAAAAAATATTTTTTAAAAAATCCATTTTTATTGATTCTTGAAAAAAATATTTTTTAAAAAGTCCATGTTTATTGATTCCTGAAAAAATATTTTTTAAAAAATCCATGTTTATTGATCCTTGAAAAAATATTTTTTAAAAAATCCACGTTTATTGATCCTTGATACTTAGAAATTATTCGTTAAAAAATCGAAGTTTATTTCTGCGATGATGATCCTTTAAAAAATATTCTTTGAAAATCTACGTTTATTGCCGGGATGGTCCTTGAAAAAATATTCTTTAAAAATCAACGTTTATTGTTCTGATAATTGTTGAAAAATATTCTTAAAAAAATCACGTTTGTTGGTCTGATGGTCCTTGCAAAAATATTTCACTTTTGATGTTGGGATGGTTCTTGAAATCCACGTTTGAGAAGGTCCTTTAAAAAATAGTTTTTTTAAAAGTCCAGAAATAATGGTTTGTTGGGTCTTTGAAAGATAATTTTTTTCAAAATTTCATTAAAATGTTGGTCTTAAGAAAGCGTTGTTGAAATCGCTGTTCAGTGGGTCCTTGATAAAATATCCCTTAAAAAATTCCTTAAGAAAATATCCTTTATAAAATGCCCGGCTGTGGATTCTTGAAAAAATATTTTTCAGATATCTACTTTTAGGACCATGAAAAATTGCCTTTAAATGATCCACCTTTTCATGGTTTGTTGTGTCTTTTTTGTTCTGTTGGGAGCTTGAAAATAATAATTTTCTACAGAATCCATGCTTTTTAATCCGAAGGCCCTTGGAAAAAAATCTTCAATCTTGAAATTGCTTCCTATGCAAGTGTTTTCTGGGAACTCTGAGAAAGTGTTAAGCAGCTATGCAAACAATCGCACAATAAAACAGCAGTAGCATCGGGAAGACAATATCTCCTTGGTGTGACAACTGAATTGAGTTGTAACGAATTTTATGCTTGGCTAACACAAGGAAGGTGTGCCGGAGTTTAAGGTCTGTGTTTTCAGTATTACCTCCAAGTGTTAAATGTCACTTCATTGGAAATTGTTGCTACCTCTGCAGGGCTGCTGTTTGCATGTTTATGTTGTTGCACATTGCTGCTTCTGTTGATGCTCATGATTATTGGGTGCTGTTTTTTGTTGTTGTAGTAGACTATTTGTTTATTTTACAATTATTTAAACAAATAGTCGTAGTGATGTCTTTGCTGGTGCGATGTGTGTATAAATTATTTACAGTGGGGCAAAAAATCATTAAAACTTTTTTTTTTTTTTTTTTTCAAATTAAATATTTTCCAATGATCCGGAATTTTTGTTTTGCCTTTAGGCACTGGCAAAATTTTTGTGATTTTATGACCTCAGGCTCACTGTAAATGCACCATCTTCGACATGACACTTTTTTACAACCTTATTTACATTTTTGATGAACGCCAAAGCACCAGACCCAACTCCAAGGTAAATACTGGGAATTATGATTCAACTTCTCGTATCCCATCCGCCAGCCTGTCTGTCTGCCTGAAGATGATGATAATATGGCTTGGAATAGCTGCCATCCTAGCCATTTGCATTTCCAATTTGAAATGTGTTTATGAGTTCGAACGTTGCCAATGTTTATTCAGTGGATGGTTAGGCATGCGCAGCTGCTCCTAAACAAATTTACTGCCTCGTATAACACTTGAGGTTCGTTGTAACAGACAAACAAACAAAAAGCAGAAGAGAGAAAGAGAGGGAGAGGGGGAGCGGGGAGGGGAGGGGGTAAGTCTGTAATAATATTTCTGTCAATATTTTCTCTTTACTTAACGTCTAAACGCAAGGTAGACGCTGAAACATACGTTTTGTAAATATTTACAGAATTGGTTAGGAAAATGTTTTGACATCTTATTTTCCAATGACTTCAACTCTTCGCTTGTTTGATTCCGTAGAGGTATTTAAATATTTAACACCCATTTTTTGAGAAAATATCTTGTTTAATTTGAAACTACTTTGTTTGAAAATAATTATCTGAAGAAGGTGAAGAAAAACAGGGAGTGGGGTTTAAGATCTTAATTTATCATTTGCTTGAAAAATATTTGAATTTTCTCCATAAAAATGTGAAATCCGATGCGTTTCAATTCCCACGAAAAAAGAACCTGGTAAGCAATAAATCGTGCATTCAATTTTGGGTTAGAGCCACCATAACGCCCAGAAACGTGGATTTTTTAAAGAAATTTTTAGAGGCAACCTAAGCCCCAGATATGTGGATTTTTAAAGAAATTTTTAGAGCCATTATAAGGCCCAAAAACGTGGATTTTTTAACAACATTTTTAGAGCCACTATAAGGCCCAGAAACGTGGATTTTTTAAAGAAATTTTTAAAGCCATCTAAAGGCCCTGAAACGTGGATTTTTAAAGAAATTTTTAGAGCCAATAAAGGCCTTGAAACGTGGATTTTTTAAAGAAATGTTTAGAGCCATCTAAAGGCCCTGAAACGTGGATTTTTTAAAGAAATGTTTAGAGCCATCTAAAGGCCCTGAAACGTGGATTTTTTAAAGAAGTTTTTAGAGCTAATATAAGGCCCAGAAATGTGGATTTCCTTAAGTATTTTTTAGAGCCACTTTAAGGCCCTGGAACGTGGATTTCCTTAAGTAATTTTTAGAGCCACTTTAAGGCCCTGGAACGTGGATTTTTTAAAGAAATTTTTAGAGCCATTATATAGCCAAGAAACGTGGATTTTTTAAAGAAATTTTTAGAGCAACAACAAAGCCCAGAAAAGTGGATTTTTTAAAGAAATTTTTAGAGCCACTATAAGCCCAAAAATGAAGATTTTTTAGAGAAATTTTTAGAGCCACTATAAGGCCCAGAAACGTGGATTTTTTAAAGAAATTTTTAGAGCCACTATAAGCCCAAAAATGAAGATTTTTTAGAGAAATTTTTAGAGCCACTATAAGGCCCAGAAACGTGGATTTTTTAAAGAAATTTTTAGAGCCACTATAAGGCCCAGAAACGTGGATTTTTTAAAGAAATTTTTAAGGTTCCATTAAAGCCCAAAAACGAAGATTTTTTAAAGAAATTTTTAGAGCCACTATAAGGCCCAGAAACGTGGATTTTTTAAAGAAATTTTTAAGGTTCCATTAAAGCCCAAAAACGAAGATTTTTTAAAGAAATGTTTAAGGGTCCATTAAATCCCAAAAATGAAGATTTTTTAGAGAAATTTGTAAGGGTTTTAGGGTCCATTAAATCCCAAAAATGAAGATTTTTTAGAGAAATTTGTAAGGGTTTTAGGGTCCATAAAAGGACCAGAAACGTGGATTTTTTAAAGAAATTTTTCGAGCTATCTAAAGACCCTAAAACGTGGATTGTTTAAAGAAATTTTTAGAGCCATCTAAAGGCCCTGAAACGTGGATTTTTAAATAAATTTTCAGAGCCATCTAAAGGCCCTTAAATGTGGATTTTTTAAAGAAATTTTTAGAGCCACTATAAGGCCCTTAAACGTGGATTTTTTAAAGAAATTTTTAGAGACATCTAAAGGCCCAGAAACGTGGATTTGTTAAAGAAATTTCTAGAGCCACTATAAGGCTCTTAAACGTGGATTTTTTAAAGACATTTTTAGAGTCATCTAAAGGCCCAGAAACGTGGATTTTTTAAAGAAATTTTTAGAGCCACTATAAGGCCCAGAAACGCGGATTTTTTAAAGAAATTTTTAGAGACATCTAAAGGCCCAGAAACGTGGATTTGTTAAAGAAATTTCTAGAGCCACTACAAGGCTCTTAAACGTGGATTTTTTAAAGAAATTTTTAGAGCCACTATAAGGCCCAGAAACGTGGATTTGTTAAAGAAATTTCTAGAGCCACTATAAGGCCCAGAAACGTGGATTTTTTAAAGAAATTTTTAGAGACATCTAAAGGCCCAGAAACGTGGATTTGTTAAAGAAATTTCTAGAGCCACTATAAGGCTCTTAAACGTGGATTTTTTAAAGAAATTTTTAGAGCCACTATAAGGCCCAGAAACGTGGATTTGTTAAAGAAATTTCTAGAGCCACTATAAGGCTCTTAAACGTGGATTTTTTAAAGAAATTTTTAGAGCCACTATAATGCTCTTAAACGTGGATTACTTAAAGAAATTTTTAGAGCCACTATAATGCTCTTAAACGTGGATTACTTAAAGAAATTTTTAGAGCCACTATAATGCTCTTAAACGTGGATTACTTAAAGAAATTTTTAGAGCCACTATAAGGCCCTGAAACTTGGACTTTTTGAAGAAATTTTTAGAGCCATCTAAAGGCCCCGAAACGTGGATTTTTTAAAGAAATTTTTAGAGCTATCTAAAGGCCCTGAAACGTGGATTTTTTAAAGAAATTTTTAGAGCCACAATAAGGCCCTGGATTTTTAAAATAAATTTTTAGAGCCACAATAATGGCCAGAAACGTGGATTTTTAAAGAAATGTTTAGAGCAACTATAAGACCCAGAAACGTGGATTTTTTAAAGAAATTTTTAGAGCCATTTTAAGACCCGGAAACGTAAATTTTTTAAAGAAATTTTTAGAGCCACTATAAGTCCCAGAAACGTGGATTTTTTAAAGAAATTTTTAGAGCCACTATAAGGCCCAGAAACGTGGATTTTTTACAGAAATTTTTAGAGCCACTATAAGCCCCAGAAACGTGGATTTTTAAAGAAATTTTTAGAGCCACTATAAGCCCCAGAAACGTGGATTTTTAAAGAAATTTTTAGAGCCACTATAAGGCCTAGAAACGTGGATTTCTTAAAGAATTTCTAAGAGCACGAATATTATTGCATATTAATATATTTCTAGAGCATCTTCAACTACACACAAGCTAATCGATTCCGCCATACATTTAATGTTATCTAAATTCTTATTTGCAACATAATGCAGTTGTCTTTTTAGAGAGTCGTTATCCTATTTCAAATGTGTTTTGCCTTTATGTTGTTGCTATTCTTATTCTTTTTTGCTATTCCTTTAGAGGTCCTTTTTGCCAGCAAACGAAGAGAGTTCATATTAAAATTTCATTTTTATCTTTGTTTCAACAGCATTTCTGCCACCAAATTAGGTTATCTTTATAATATCACCATCCGCAGTTTGAGTTTGTTTCCCGCAAAATATATATAAAGTACATTACAAAATAGTTCTGTTGCAAACATTATCAAAGAATGTATATATAAAACAAGCTTGGAGGAAGCGGGAAATTTTACCAAAAAAAACACGGAACCACAAAAAGAAGGCATAAGAAAATGAAATAAACTTAGAATTTGGTATAGTGTTACAGTGAAAAGAGTAGGGCAAAGGATGAAAGTGAATAGAATATTTTGGGTAGTGAAGGAGGAAAACATGTGGGGATCTGTAAAAATTTCAAACACATATTCATACATATATACATATATGCTTCCCTGTGTGTTCACAAAGGAATGCCTTGTGAATGCATTTTCCAGATGCCGGGCGAAACAAAATATACGGACTGAAATATTACAGCCATATCTGCAAAGACTTCGAACCGTTGATTTTTTTAAAGAAATTTTTAGAGCCACAATAAGGCCCTGGATTTTTAAAATAAATTTTTAGAGCCACAATAATGCACTGAAACGTGGATTTTTAAAGAAATGTTTAGAGCAACTATAAGACCCAGAAACGTGGATTTTTTAAAGAAATTTTTAGAGCCACTATAAGGCCCAGAAACGTGGATTTTTTAAAGAAATTTTTAGAGCCACTATAAGGCCCAGAAACGTGGATTTTTTAAAGAAATTTTTAGAGCCACTATAAGGCCCAGAAACGTGGATTTTTTAAAGAAAGGCCTAGAAACGTGGATTTTTTAAAGAAATTTTTAGAGCCACTATAAGGCCCAGAAACGTGGATTTTTTAAAGAAAGGCCTAGAAACGTGGATTTTTTAAAGAAATTTTTAGAGCCACAATAAGACCCTGAAACGTGGATTTTTTAAAGAAATTTTTAGAGCCACAATAAGACCCTGAAACGTGGATTTTTTAAAGAAATTTTTAGAGCCACTATAAGACCCTGAAACGTGGATTTTTTAAAGAAATTTTTAGAGCCACAATAAGACCCTGAAACGTGGATTTTTTAAAGAAATTTTTAGAGCCACTATAAGACCCTGAAACGTGGATTTTTTAAAGAAATTTTTAGAGCCACAATAAGACCCTGAAACGTGGATTTTTTAAAGAAATTTTTAGAGCCACAATAAGACCCTGAAACGTGGATTTTTTAAAGAAATTTTTAGAGCCACAATAAGACCCTGAAACGTGGATTTTTTAAAGAAATTTTTAGAGCCACAATAAGACCCTGAAACGTGGATTTTTTAAAGAAATTTTTAGAGCCACAATAAGACCCTGAAACGTGGATTTTTTAAAGAAATTTTTAGAGCCACAATAAGACCCTGAAACGTGGATTTTTTAAAGAAATTTTTAGAGCCACAATAAGACCCTGAAACGTGGATTTTTAAAGAAATTTTTAGAGCCACAATAAGACCCTGAAACGTGGATTTTTTAAAGAAATTTTTAGAGCCACAATAAGACCCTGAAACGTGGATTTTTTAAAGAAATTTTTAGAGCCACAATAAGACCCTGAAACGTGGATTTTTTAAAGAAATTTTTAGAGCCACAATAAGGCCCTGGATTTTTAAAATAAATTTTTAGAGCCACAATAATGGCCGGAAACGTGGATTTTTAAAGAAATGTTTAGAGCAACTATAAGACCCAGAAACGTGGATTTTTTAAAGAAAATTTTAGAGCCATTTTAAGACCCGGAAACGTAAATTTTTTAAAGAAATTTTTAGAGCCACTATAAGTCCCAGAAACGTGGATTTTTTAAAGAAATTTTTAGAGCCACTATAAGGCCCAGAAACGTGGATTTTTTAAAGAAATTTTTAGAGCCACTATAAGGCCCAGAAACGTGGATTTTTTAAAGAAATTTTTAGAGCCACTATAAGGCCTAGAAACGTGGATTTTTTACAGAAATTTTTAGAGCCACTATAAGGCCTAGAAACGTGGATTTTTTACAGAAATTTTTAGAGCCACTATAAGCCCCAGAAACGTGGATTTTTAAAGAAATTTTTAGAGCCACTATAAGGCCTAGAAACGTGGATTTTTTACAGAAATTTTTAGAGCCACTATAAGCCCCAGAAACGTGGATTTTTTAAGGAAATTTTTAGAGCCAATTAAAGGCCCAGAAACGTGGAATTTTTAAAGAATTTTTTACAGCCACTATAAGGCCCAGAAACGCGGAATTTTTAAAGAATTTTTTACAGCCACTATAAGGCCCAGAAACGCGGAATTTTTAAAGAATTTTTTAGAGCCACTATAAGGCCCAGAAACGTCGATTTTTTAAAGAAATTTTTAGAACCACTATAAGGCCCAGAAACGTGGATTTTTTAAAGAAATTTTTAGAGCCACTATAAGGCCCAGAAACGTGGATTTTTTAAAGAAAATTTTAGAGCTACTATAAGGCCCAGAAACGTGGTTTTTTTAAAGAAAATTTTAGAGCCATTATAAGGCCCAGAAACGTGGATTTTTTAAAGAAATTGTTAGAGCCACTATAAGGCCTAGAAACGTGGATTTTTTAAAGAAATTTTTAGAGCCACTATAAGGCCTAGAAACGTGGATTTTTTAAAGAAATTTTTAGAGCCACTATAAGGCCTAGAAACGTGGATTTTTTAAAGAAATTTTTAGGGCCACTATAAGGCCTAGAAACGTGGATTTTTTAAAGAAATTTTTAGAGCCACTATAAGGCCTAGAAACGTGGATTTTTTAAAGAAATTTTTAGAGCCACTATAAGGCCTAGAAACGTGGATTTTTTAAAGAAAATTTTAGAGCCACTATAAGGCCCAGAAACGTGGATTTTTTAAAGAAAATTTTAGAGCCACTATAAGGCCCAGAAACGTGGATTTTTTAAAGAAAATTTTAGAGCCACAATAAGGCCCAGAAACGCGGATTTTTTAAAGAAAATTTTAGAGCCACTATAAGGCCCAGAAACGTGGATTTTTTAAAGAAAATTTTAGAGCCATTATAAGGCCCAGAAACGTGGATTTTTTAAAGAAAATTTTAGAGCCATTATAAGGCCCAGAAACGTGGATTTTTTAAAGAAAATTTTAGAGCCACTATAAGGCCCAGAAACGTGGATTTTTTAAAGAAAATTTTAGAGCCACTATAAGGCCCAGAAACGCGGATTTTAGTTTAAAAATATAATTTAAACAATAAATAATACATCATTTCGAAAAGCTATTTAAGGGACATTTTTTATACACTCCACTATAGCATGGAGGGTATATTAAATTTGTCACCCCACAAAGTATATACCCTCTTGATCAGCATAAAATTCTATGTTGATGTAGCGATGGGGACGGACATCTGCCCCTCTGTCTATGGAAATTATTCTAGCTTCCGAACGAATTGAAGCAGTTTGATATAATTTTACTCAGATGTGTCATTTGTCTGCAGGACTTTTGGTATTTAAAATAGGCTATATAGGTTCACGTACAGATATAGTTCCCATATTACGGTACCTCCCGATATTCGGTATTTTGTTGATTTTAGCGACATCATTCACCCGAATTGTTTCAAATTTCGTATTTCAGATTCCTAATGGGTACTACAGCCTGTGACAGAAAATTGTCTTTGTAGGTCCAGGTCTTCGTATAGCCACCGTATAACGGAACCTTCCTATATTCGGTATTTTTATCATTTTAGCGACATTATTCAGCGGAATTGTTTCAAATTTCGTATTTAAAGTTCCAAATGGATAATACAGCCTCTCTTTGGTCCGGCAGAACTTACTGTTTTGTATGTTTGAAGCATATTTTTGGGAAAGTCGATCCAGCGATGTTTATCCATCCGTCTGTCTGTCTGGCTGACTGTTGCGCACGATAACTCTCGAACGGAGTATCCGATTTGAGCAAAACTTGGTACATCATAATATTATTATGAAACTTAGATCGAGTTCGGAGACGGGCAATATCGCTCCACTCCTTCTGGTATCTCCCCCACAAAAGATCGAAATTTTCAAAAAATATCTTTTCTGCACAGAAAGAGAAACGGTAATCCGATTCTGCTCAAACTTTGCAAAACCTAATATTTTTATGAGTGCTAGGTCAGGTGCGAAAATGGACGATATCGGTTCACTGCATCAAGTACCTTCCCCACAAAGGGTCAAAATTTTGAATAATTACAACTCTTATAAAATGTGATGTAAGTATCCGATTGCCTTCAAATTACACACATCACAATATTTGTATAAACCCACGTTCTGCTGTGAAGATGGAATATATCGGACCACTCCTTCTGGTACCTCCCCCACAAAAGTTCAAAATGTTCAAAATAATATTTTCTGCACAAAAAGAGAAAGGATAATCCAATTTTGCTCCATCTTTGCAAATCCTAATATTTTTATGAGTGCTAGGTCAGGTGTGAAAATGGACAATATCGGTCCACTCCATGAAGTACCCCCCCACAATGGGTCAAAATTTTGAATAATCATAACCCTTATAAAATGTGATGTAAGAGAGCCAATATGAGGCCCTGAAACGTGGATTTTTTATAGAAATTTTTAAAGCCAGTATAAGGCCCTGAAGTGTGGATTTTTTATAGAAATTTTTAGAGCCAATATAAGGCCCTGAAACGTGGATTTTTTAAAGAATTTTTAAGGGCCCACATAAGGCCCTTAAACGTCCTCTTTTCCGCCACCATCGTTTTTACTTATGTTTCCTCACTTTACTTATATAAGTAGGTGTTGGTGTTAGCTACAAACTTCAAAGAGTAGTAGAGGCAGAATTTTTTAATAACACTTTCGCTATAAAACTGCGTAATTTATGTTACAGCTCATATTTTTGCGCCATAGAACTAGGGCACCCAGTGCTTCTTTTTCTAGTGTAAGAAGTGAACAGAACAATAATATTCTCCACACCACTTTCGAAAGGAGACCGAGAAAATTAATTTTAACTAATGGGAAAACGGAGTTTATGAACAGCAGCAACGGAAGCTTCGTGTTGCATATTTTTTGGCAAAACTATTTAAATGCAATATGTTGCATATTTTAAGGGGCGTTACATGCTGCTACATTCGTTTAGTTTCACACGAAATATATCCTTGTTAATATAGATTGATGCATTTCACTCGGCAAATCCCTTAAGGTATGATACAATCATCATCACCGAGATTTTGAATCTCCAAGCAGCAAAAAAAAAAAAAATAAAAAAAATCGAAAAAAGAGTACCCGTTCGCGTTACAACATGGCGTTGTACGAAACATGTATGTGGACGTCTATGGTTTACTCAGACATCACCATTCGCAAATTCCCTAAGTGAGTGTGCTACAAATGAACGATCCTTGTGACGAGCGATGCCTACATTTTTTAATGGTATTTCCATGTTATGCTTCTGTGATTTCTGCCCCGATGGGTGAAGGCTTCGTTACAATCTAAGCCCTTTGGATATATAGCAGCACATACACACCGTGTAACCTATCAACGGTGAAGTTAAACGAGAAAACCTTATTGGAGTAACATACAAATCTCCAAAAAGGATATTGGAAAAGCTATGAGAAATCCCATGAAAAATGACATGGATAACTGGGAGCCTACCAGAGGATATAAACATGGACATAAGAGCCATGGAGATTAAATAACAAAATATATGGGACAAAGTCCATAATCAAGCTACTGTAAAAATTTATTTAAAAAATCCATATTTCAGGTCTTAATGTTAAGAAATTCACATTTAAGGGCCTTATGTTGACTCTAAAAATTACTTTAAGGAATTCACATTTAAGGGCCTTAAGGGAGGTATAAAAATTTCTTTAAAAAATCCTCGTTTCTGGTCCTTATGTTGCCTCTGAAAATTTCTTTAAAAAATCCATGTTTCTGGTCCTTATAGTGGCTCTAAAAATGTCTTTAAAAAATCCACATTTCTGGGCCTTATAGTGGCTCTAAAAATGTCTTTAAAAAATCCACGTTTCTGGGCCTTATAGTGGCTCTAAAAATTTCTTTAAAAATCCACTTTTAAGGGTCTTATAGTGGCTCTAAAAATGTCTTTAAAAAATCCACGTTTCTGGGCCTTATAGTGGCTCTAAAAATTTCTTTAAAAATCCACTTTTAAGGGTCTTATAGTGACTCTAAAAATGTCTTTAAAAAATCCACGTTTCTGGGCCTTATAGTGGCTCTAAAAATGTCTTTAAAAATCCACTTTTAAGGGTCTTATAGTGGCTCTAAAAATGTCTTTAAAAAATCCACGTTTCTGGGCCTTATAGTGGCTCTAAAAATCTTTTTAAAAAATCCACGTTTCTGGGCCCTATTGTGGCTCTAAAAATTTCTTTAAAAAATCCAATTTCTGGGCCTTATTGTGGCTCTAAAAATTTCTTTAAAAAATCCACGTTTCTCGGCCTTATTGTGGCTCTAAAAATTTCTTTAAAAAATCCACGTTTCTGGGCTTAAATCCACGTTTCTGGGCCTTATAGTGACTCTTAAAATTTCTTTGAAAAATCCACGTTTCTGGGGCTTATAGTGGCTCTAAAAATTTCTTTGAAAAATCCACGTTTCTGGGGCTTATAGTGGCTCTAAAAATTTCTTTAAAAATTCCACGTTTCTGGGGCTTATAGTGGCTCTAAAAATTTCTTTAAAAATTCCACGTTTCTGGGGCTTATAGTGGCTCTAAAAATGTCTTTAAAAAATCCACGTTTCTGGGGCTTATAGTGGCTCTAAAAATGTCTTTAAAAATTCCACGTTTCTGGGGCTTATAGTGGCTCTAAAAATTTCTTTAAAAATTCCACGTTTCTGGGGCTTATAGTGGCTCTAAAAATGTCTTTAAAAAATCCACGTTTCTGGGGCTTATAGTGGCTCTAAAAATTTCTTTAAAAAAACCACGTTTCTGGGGCTTATAGTGGCTCTAAAATTTTTTTTTAAAAAATCTACGATTCTGGGGCTTATAGTGGCTCTAAAAATGTTATTAAAAAATCCACGTTTCTGGGCCTTAAAGTGGCTCTAAAAATTTTATTAAAAAATCCACGTTTCTGGGCCTTATAGTGGCTCTAAAAATTTAAAAAAAAAAAAAAAAAAAATCCACGTTTCTGGGCCTTAAAGTGGCTCTAAAAATTTTATTAAAAAATCCACGTTTCTGGGCCTTATAGTGGCTCTAAAATTGTTATTAAAAAATCCACGTTTCTGGGCCTTATAGTGGCTCTAAAAAATTCTTTAAAAATCCACGTTTCTGGGGCTTTTGTTGCCTCTAAAAATTTCTTTAAAAAATCCAAGTTTCAGGGCCTTATAGTGGCACTAAAAATTTCTTTAAAAAATCCACGTTTCTGGGCCTAATAGTGGCTCTAAAAATTTTATTAAAAATCCACGTTTCTGGGCCTTATAGTGGCTCTAAAATTTTTTTTAAAAAATCCACGTTTCAAGCCTTATATGGGCTCTAAAAATTTCTTTAAAAAATCCACGTTTCTGGGCCTTATGGTGGCTCTAAAAACTTCTTTAAAAAATCCACGTTTCTGGGCCTTGTGTTACCTCTAAAAATTTCTTTAAAACATCCACGTTTCAGGGCCTTATAGTGGCTCTAAAAAATTTCTTTAAAAAATCCACGTTTCTGGGCCCTATTGTGGCTCTAAAAATTTCTTTAAAAAATCCAATTTCTGGGCCTTATTGTGGCTCTAAAAATTTCTTTAAAAAATCCACGTTTCTGGGCCCTATTGTGGCTCTAAAAATTTCTTTAAAAAATCCACGTTTCTGGGCCCTATTGTGGCTCTAAAAATTTCTTTAAAAAATCCAATTTCTGGGCCTTATTGTGGCTCTAAAAATTTCTTTAAAAAATCCACGTTTCTGGGCCTTATTGTGGCTCTAAAAATTTCTTTAAAAAATCCACGTTTCTGGGCCTTGTGTTACCTCTAAAAATTTCTTTAAAACATCCACGTTTCAGGGCCTTATAGTGGCTCTAAAAAATTTCTTTAAAAAATCCACGTTTCTGGGCCCTATTGTGGCTCTAAAAATTTCTTTAAAAAATCCAATTTCTGGGCCTTATTGTGGCTCTAAAAATTTCTTTAAAAAATCCACGTTTCTGGGCCTTATAGTGGCTCTAAAAATTTCTTTAAAAAATCCACGTTTCTGGGCCTTATAGTGGCTCCAAAAATGTCTTTAAAAAATTCAATTTTAAACTTCTTCCATTTATAGTAACCCCTTTCAAAGTCATTTCCACTCCCATGGGGAAAAATTTTAATTCGAATCAAAATAAATTAAATATTATTTCTCCTTTATTGTCCTTTCGCCCCTTTTGTCGGCATGCCATATGGTGTCCTTTTTAAATTTTTCCACAGCAATGTTTTATTTCTGCTTTGGCAATATTAAGCAT
This sequence comes from Musca domestica, assembly GCF_030504385.1. Lineage (NCBI taxonomy): Eukaryota > Metazoa > Arthropoda > Insecta > Diptera > Muscidae > Musca > Musca domestica. Next base: position 1,207,226 of record NW_026712156.1, on the reverse strand, counting down.
TATTACTGCAGAAGTTGAGACGTAAAACGGAAGTGAGAAATAAAACGACAACCTCCAGTAACCTCAATTGCAAGCCTTTTTGTTGGGTGGACTTTAAAAGGCTTGGGAGGGGAACGACACAGGAGAGCGACAAAGTCAAAAGGATGGATAAAGAAATCCTTGAAATAAAAATAGAAGAGTCAAAACAAATTTTTATCATAAAAAATATGCAATACCACTATACAGCCAACACACACAGATATACACACATATTGTTGGAGATTTACGTGAAGAGATTTAGAAGGGGAAATCCGCAAGGGCGAAGTGCATAAATTTTAAACAATGAAAATTATTAAAAAAATATATGCATCGGTATACACTTTTAAATAGAAAATGTCAGTCTGGCATACCAAGGAGAGGAAGCTAAGATCACATTCTGGTTTCGGATATATTTTAGTTCCATATCCTTACTGGTAGAAATTTACCATACTTTTTATTAACAAGCTTCAGGTATCAGAAGGAAAGCTTAAATTCCCAGATTTAGTTCTAAGTCCTTTTCATAGAACCCATGTTCCAGAATTTATTTTTTCAAAGGAATAATCTGGGATATAACTAAGGAGACAATATGTTGAAAAATCATACGCATTTTTTAATATTTTTTTAACAAAATTCTACCTCACGAAAAAAAATATTCCCCGTAGCACCCCAATATTCGAAAAAATTAAAACAAAAATATCCTGGAAGACAACGCAGAGCATCGGTGATAGTAATAACATCTAAGGCAGCATAGACCGGCATGCCAAAAAGAAAAACCAAAACGATGACGACAGCAGCAACACAAAACAACATCAATATCTTTACATTAGAAATAACAACAGAAGCAACAGCTGCTGCAGTAATAACTGGAAAAATAGTATATAGGAAGCGGAAATGAAAATATACACATATACTTGCAAACACACACACACACTCACATAGTTAAGCCGACAAACACTTGGGGACAATGGGATGAAAACGTTGCAACGAAAAGCCGCTTACCGAGACACACACATATAAAAATAAACAACGGTGTAATAAACAGCAGGACGAGGGGTGGCGACAAGTTTTGAAGAAATAACTTTCAAGGAGATGTGGATTTTTCAAATAAATTTTCCTGCATATTTTACAGAAAAAATTTTTAAGCATCAACAGAGGCGTGGATTTTTTTAAGAATATTTTTTCAAGCATCAACAGAGGCGTGGATTTTTAAAAATTATTTTTGCAAGCATCAACCGAGGCGTGGATTATTTAAAAAATATTTTTTCAAGCATCAACTGGTGTGTGGACTTTTTTTAAGAATATTTTTTCAAGCATCAACAGAGGCATGAATTTTTTAAAGAATATCTTTTTTTTAAGCATCAACCGAGGCGTGGGTTTTTTAAAGAACATTTTTTCAAGCGTCAACCGAAGCGTGGATTTTTTAAAGAATATTTTTTCAAGCATCAACCGAAGCTTGGATTTTTTAAAGAATATTTTTTCAAGCATCAACCGAAGCGTGGATTTTTTAAAGAATATTTTTTCAAGGACCATTAACCAAGGCGTGAATTTTTTAAAGAATATTTTTTCAAGCATCAACCGAGGCGTGGATTTTTTAAAGAATATTTTTTCAAGCATCAACCGAGGCGTGGATTTTTTAAAGAATATTTTTTCAAGCATCAACCGAGGCGTGGATTTTTTAAAGAATATTTTTTCAAGCATCAACCGAGGCGTGGATTTTTTAAAGAATATTTTTTCAAGCATCAACCGAGGCGTGGATTTTTTAAAGAATATTTTTTCAAGCATCAACCGAGGCGTGGATTTTTTAAAGAATATTTTTTCAAGCATCAACCGAGGCGTGGATTTTTTAAAGAATATTTTTTCAAGCATCAACCGAGGCGTGGATTTTTTAAAGAATATTTTTTCAAGCATCAACCGAGGCGTGGATTTTTTAAAGAATATTTTTTCAAGCATCAACCGAGGCGTGGATTTTTTAAAGAATATTTTTTCAAGCATCAACCGAGGCGTGGAATTTTTAAAGAATATTTTTTCAAGCATCAACCGAGGCGTGGAATTTTTAAAGAATATTTTTTCAAGCATCAACCGAGGCGTGGAATTTTTAAAGAATATTTTTTCAAGCATCAACCGAGGCGTGGATTTTTAAAGAATATTTTTTCAAGCATCAACCGAGGCGTGGAATTTTTAAAGAATATTTTTTCAAGCATCAACCGAGGCGTGGATTTTTTAAAGAATATTTTTTCAAGCATCAACCGAGGCGTGGATTTTTTAAAGAATTTTTTTCAGCATCGACAGAGGCGTGGATTTTTTTAAAAGAATATTTTTTCAAGCATCAACCGAGGCGTGGATTTTTTAAAGAATACTTTTTCAAGCATCAACCGAGGCATGGATTTTTTAAAGAATATTTTTTCAAGCATCAACCGAGGCGTGGATTTTTTAAAGAATTTTTTTCAGCATCGACAGATGCGTGGATTTTTCTAAAAGAATATTTTTTCAAGCATCAACCGAGGCGTGGATTTTTTAAAAAATATTTTTTCAAGCGTCAACCGAGGCGTGGATTTTTTAAAAAATATCTTTTCAAGCATAGACAGAGGCGTGGATTTTTTAAAGAATATTTTTTTAAGCATCAACAAAGGCGTAGATTTTTTAAAGAATATTTTTTTAAGCATCAACAAAGGCGTAGATTTTTTAAAGAATATTTTTTTAAGCATCAACAAAGGCGTAGATTTTTTAAAGTATATTTTTTCAAGCATAGACAGAGGCGTGGAGTTTTTAAAAAATATTTTTTCAAGGACCTTAAATAAACCTGGATTTTTTTAAAGGATATTTTTTCAAGGGCCTTAAATAAACCTGGATTTTATTAGAGAATATTTTTTTTAAAGGCCTTAAATAAACCTGGATTTTTTTAAAGAATATTTTTTCAAGGACCTAAAATAAACCTGGATTTATAAAGAATATTTTGTCAAGCATTAACCGAGGCGTGGATTTTTTAAAGATTATTTTTTCAAGGACCGTAAATAAACCTGGATTTTTAAAGAATATTTTGTCAAGCATCAACCGAGGCGTGGATTTTTTTAAAGAATATTTTTTCAAGGACCTTAACTAAACGTACATTTTTTTAAAGTATATTTTTTCAATGACCTTAAATAAACCTGGATTTTTAAAGAATATTTTGTCAAGCATTAACCGAGGCGTGGATTTTATTAAAGAGTATTTTTTCAAGAACCTTAAAAAAAACCTGGATTTTTAAAGAATATAGGCGTGGATTTTTTTAAAGAATATTTTTTCAAGGACCTTAACTAAACGTACATTTTTTTTTAAAGAATATTTTTTCAAAGACCTTAAATAAACCTGGATTTTTAAAGAATATTTTGTCAAACATTAACCGAGGCGTGGATTTTATTAAAGAGTATTTTTTCAAGGACCTTAAAAAAAACCTGGATTTTTAAAGAATATTTTTTCAAGCATCAACCGAGGCGTGGATTTTTTTAAAGAATATTTTTTCAAGGACCTTAAATAAACCTGGATTTTTAAAGAATATTTTTGAAGCATCAACCGAGGCGTGGATTTTTTTAAAGAATATTTTTTCAAGGACCTTAAATAAACCTGGATTTTTAAAGAATATTTTTTCAAGGACCTTAAATAAACCTGGATTTTAAGGAATATTTTTTCTAGAACCTTTGATAAACGTTGATTTTTAGAGAATATTTTTTCAAGGATCTGAAATAAACGGACCAACACCATCATTGAATTAAATTGTTATACCTATAGCCATATCGCTACAGAGGGTATATATGAAACGGCCATCGAAATAACGGTTTCATTTAGGTTGCTTTGGAGCAAATCTTTTCCAGGACATTTGCAGTCGATTTAGGGTAGTCCGTCAGTTCGTCTGCCTTGAAGCGGTTATATTGTTCAAACTTGGTATGTCGTAACATTATTGTTAAACTTAGAGCGAGTTCGAAGAAGAGCAATCACTGTCCACTCCTTCTCCTACCTTTCGAAATTTTAAAAAAATATAATTTACTGCCCTGAAAGAAAGAGGATAATCCAATTTTACTGTAACTTTACAGGTCCTATTATTGGCAGCAGTGCTATGTTGGGTGCGAAAATGGATAAAATCAGTCCACTTCGTCAGGTATCTCCCCTACGAATGGTCAAAATTTTGAATAATTATAACTCATATAAAATGTGATGTAAGCGTGTCCTTGAAAATTATTCTTTAAATGTCCATGATTGCTTTATAAAAATATTCTTTAAACTTAATTTTTAAAGGTCCTGGACCGAACCTTTTCCAAAGAATATATTAGTAGATCTGAAGATTCCGTCTAAATTGTTCAAATGCCACATTGACAGGACTGGTGGTACTTGCAAAAATTGACTCAGAATGGCTCAGAATGATCCTAGATAAATATTCTTTAAAATATGTTCGCGTCCTTGAAAATATAGTTATAGAAAGTCTAAATTTATTGGTCTGAAGGTCCATGAATATTTTGGTTTAAAAATCCAATCTGATTGTTTGCAAGGGTCTTGAAAAAAGTCCTTTAAAAAAATTTGATGATCCTTGAAGAATATTCATTAAAAATTTCACTGGCCAAAGTGTCCTTCAAAAAACGTTCCTTAAAATTACAGTAACTAGTAATTCTACACCCTCCCCTCGTATCATCTCCAATTGTCAGTCTCCTGAGTTGTTGTAGTTTTATATATTTTTGCGGCACAGACAAAGATAGCGTTGACATAAAATCGAAATGACTTAAGCAAATACCAGCTACAAATATTCACCAGGATAGACGGTATGAAGTACCGGGTTTCGAACAACCAGCTTAACGCTGGAGCGTCCAACAACAGCAACAACAACCACAAAATGGAGTTGCAGAGATGGAAAAATATAAGAATTTCTACCATCAGCTTTGATGACGGAGATTAAGAAGAGCTCGAGTGGTGGCAGTAGGGTAACGGCCATGCCATTTCGCAGACAAAGATTGAAACAGAGAGGAGCAGAGCAGCAAGTTGTGTAATGGCACCGAACGAAGTGAATGCATTTGTGTGTCAGTGTGTCAAGTGGGCCTCTCTCCGTGAAGTGGGGAGTAGAAGCAGCAACAGGAATTTTATACCTATTCCTGGAACTGTTTTATGGCCTAAACGGAGAGAAGCTTTAGCAGACAGAGCATTGAGTCGTAAGTACGAAGATGAAGAAGACAATGGCGGCGATGATGATGAAGACGTGAAAAGCATTTTCCTGAAGAAAATAAAGAATTTGTTTGTTGTGTGTGTTTTTTTTTTTTCATTTTATTGCGGTGTCCTACAAAAATAAGGATAATAAAAACAAAAGGCTTTATTTTAACTCCACTTTTAATACAAAGAGAAAGCAACTACACAAAAGAGAGAATAAAAAGTAAAAATCATATAATTTTAATGTACACAAAAAGGCAGCAATAAGAAGAGAGGTACAGGGGCTTTGGAGGATTGTCTAAATTAAAGAAATATTCTTTAATCATTTCTGTGAGATTTTTAAAGAATATTATGTAAGGGACCATCAAAGCCGTGGATTTTTTAAATAATATTTTCTCAAGGACTATCAACCTAGGCGTGGATTTTTTAAAAAACGTTTTTTTCAAGGACTATCCACCAAGGCGTAAATTTTTTAGAAAAGATTTTTGTCCAAACGTGGATTTTTTAAAAAATATTTTTTCACGGACCATCCAAGGCGTGGATTTTTTAACGAATATTTTTCAACGACCATCCAAGGCGGCCTGAATTTTTTAAAGAATATTTTTTCAAGGACCAAAAAAGGCGTGGATTTTTTAAAGAATATTTTTTCAAGGACCAACAAAGGCGTGGATTTTTTAAAGAATATTTTTTCAAGGACCAACAAAGGCGTGGATTTTTTAAAGAATACTTTTTCAAGGACAAACAAAAGTGTGGATTTTTTAAAGAATATTTTTTCAAGGACCAACAAAGGCGTGGATTTTTTAAAGAATATTTTTTCAAGGACCAACAAAGGCGTGGATTTTTTAAAGAATATTTTTTCAAGGACCAACAAAGGCGTGGATTTTTTAAAGAATATTTTTTCAAGGACCAACAAAAGTGTGGATTCTTTAAAGAATATTTTTTCAAGGACCATCCACCAAGGCGTGGATTTTTTAAAGAATATTTTTTCAAGGACCATCCACCAAGGCGTGGATTTTTTAAAGAATATTTTTTCAAGGACCATCCAAGGCGTGGATTTTTTAAAGAATATTTTTTCAAGGACCAACAAAAGTGTGGATTCTTTAAAGAATATTTTTTCAAGGACCAACAAAAGTGTGGATTCTTTAAAGAATATTTTTTCAAGGTCTATAAAAGGCGTGGATTTTTTAAAAAATATTTTTTCAAGGACCAAACAAACGTGGATTTTTTTAAGGATATTTTTTCAAGGACCAAACAAACGTGGATTTTCTTTAAAAAATATTGTTTCAAGGACCAAATAAAGGTGGATTTTTTAAAAAAATATTTTTTCAAGGACCAAATAAAGGTGGAATTTTTAAAAAAATATTTTTTCAAGGACCAAATAAACGTGGATTTTTTAAAAAAATATTTTTTCAAGGACCAAATAAAGGTGGAATTTTTAAAAAAAATATTTTTTCAAGGACCAAATAAACGTGGATTTTTTAAAGAAATATTTTTTGAAGGACCAAAAAAAAGGGCGGGGATTTTTTAAAGAATATTTTTTCAAGCACCAAAAAATGCGTGGATTTTTTAAAGATTATTAATATTATTTTTTAAAGAATATTTTTTCAAGCACCAAAAAATGCGTGGATTTTTTAAAGATTATTAATATTATTTTTTAAAGAATATTTTCTCAAGGTTCGTTATTGGCGGTGATTTTTTAAAGAATATTTTCTCAAGGTTCGTTATTGGCGGTGATTTTTTAAAGAATATTTTTTCAAGGTTCAGCTCGTCTATAGAGACTCCCTGGTCAGCTCCAACTCGTATATAGAGATTCTCTGGTCAGCTCCAGCTCGTCTATAGAGACTCTCTGGTCAGCTCCAGCTCGTCTATAGAGACTCTCTGGTCAGCTCCAGCTCGTCTATAGAGACTCCCTGGTCAGCTCCAGCTCGTCTATAGAGACTCCCTGGTCAGCTCCAGCTCGTCTATAGAGACTCCCTGGTCAGCTCCAGCTCGTCTATAGAGACTCCCTGGTCAGCTCCAGCTCGTCTATAGAGACTCCCTGGTCAGCTCCAGCTCGTCTATAGAGACTCCCTGGTCAGCTCCAGCTCGTCTATAGAGACTCCCTGGTCAGCTCCAGCTCGTCTATAGAGACTCCCTGGTCAGCTCCAGCTCGTCTATAGAGACTCCCTGGTCAGCTCCAGCTCGTCTATAGAGACTCCCTGGTCAGCTCCAGCTCGTCTATAGAGACTCCCAGGTCAGCTCCAGCTCGTCTATAGAGACTCCCTGGTCAGCTCCAGCTCGTCTATAGAGACTCCCTGGTCAGCTCCAGCTCGTCTATAGAGACTCCCTGGTCAGCTCCAGCTCGTCTATATAGACTCCCTGGTCAGCTCCAGCTCGTCTATAGAGACTCCCTGGTCAGCTCCAGCTCGTCTATAGAGACTCCCTGGTCAGCTCCAGCTCGTCTATAGAGACTCTCTGGTCAGTTCCAGCTCGTCTATAGAGACTCCCTGGTCAGCTCCAGCTCGTCTATAGAGACTCCCTGGTCAGCTCCAGCTCGCCTATAGAGACTCCCTGGTCAGCTCCAGCTCGTCTATAGAGACTCTCTGGTCAGCTCCAGCTCGTCTATAGAGACTCTCTGGTCAGCTCCAGCTCGTCTATAGAGACTCTCTGGTCAGTTCCAGCTCGTCTATAGAGACTCTCTGGTCAGTTCCAGCTCGTCTATAGAGACTCCCTGGTAAGCTCCAGCTCGTCTATAGAGACTCCCTGGTCAGCTCCAGCTCGTCTATAGAGACTCCCTGGTCAGCTCCAGCTCGTCTATAGAGACTCCCTGGTCAGCTCCAGCTCGTCTATAGAGACTCCCTGGTCAGCTCCAGCTCGTCTATAGAGACTCCCTGGTCAGCTCCAGCTCGTCTATAGAGACTCCCTGGTCAGCTCCAGCTCGTCTATAGAGACTCCCTGGTCAGCTCCAGCTCGTCTATAGAGACTCCCTGGTCAGCTCCAGCTCGTCTATAGAGACTCCCTGGCCCTTCAGCTCGTCTATAGAGATCCACGGCCTTCGTCTCATCTATGGAGGATCCCTGGCTCTCCAGCTCGTCTATAGAGACTCCCTGGACCTCCAGCTATTACCATGGCATTCATATCGTGTATAAACTCTCAGCCTTCAAATCGTGTCCCTGTATTCCCTCAACGTTAGGTCCTTCATACAAATTGTTATCTAATATTTTTTTTTTTGTTTTTTTGAGCCAAAGACCTTGAAACTCCACCCTCCAATACGAGAAGCTTTGGGGTTTTCCAAATGAAATCGACTTTAACACTTTGCACCATATGTTGTCATCCTAAAATTATGCTCTAATTATTACAACTTAACTTTATTACCCCTCCAACACTTGCTATGCATTGAGGAAAGCTAACAAAATTCTTACCCTTTGCTCCATAAACTTTGCAATTTTAATGTTTACGCTTTTCTGCTTAATTAAATTAACCTTCTCTTCTTTGGATGCCATCGAAAGTTTGGCGAAAGGAGAAGAAATTCAAGACCTCGTCGTTTTTTTGCCACCAATTATAACAGTTTGTTGCTGGGTCCCTAGAGCTATGCCTCTTCATTTCCGGAACGAATTATACTTGAAATTAAATCTTCTTAACAGAGACGTCCCGCACCTCCTGCTCCTCTTCGCTGCTTAAGAGTAACAAGGCAAAACGGATCATGCAGGAAAATGGCAAACAAAATAACAAAAAAGGAAAAAATAACACTGGGCAGAAAATATTTTCGTTTTGTTGCAATTCCCATCCGATTCGTCCCGGAGCAGCAGGGAATGAAAAAATAAATAAAATGTCATTAAATATTAAAAAAAAAACAACAACACCAACAAACAGACAGAGAGAGAGCCCAACAAATCTAATGCGATCCGAGTGAAACAACTGTTTATTGCAAAGTAAAGATGGGCCAACATTGTTACTGCGGGGCAGTGTCAGTTCCACACCGGAAATACAATTTAAACAAAGCTCCCAGAGAGCTACACAAAAACAAAACAGAAACAATAACAACAACAACAACACAGCAATGGCAAATGAATGAAAGAAAGAAGAAAATGTTGTTTGAGCAGAAACGTCTACGGAAATGAAAGCATAACAAAAGGGGTCGAAACCGTAAAGTAAGCCGAGAATTAAAGCACACTTTTAGGGATACCATTTAAAACAAACATACCCTGAAGGGCCAGCTCTTTCGTCATGCACATTCAGAGGCACATATGCTAACTGACTGACTTTTTTTCTGGGTATGTGTGTGTGTGTCTTTGTGTTTCGGTTCAATCCCCAATACATACAAACACACACACACACACATTCTATATGCATGTATGTGTTTGTATAACCTAGTAACTTATATAAATAAAATATAAGCTGGAGCACACATCCGCATCAACATTGGAGCCTAGTACTGTGTCAATTACGAGTGGCATATTCATTGGGATTGGGCTGCGGAATAACAATTTTGGTCATTTTTTGGGCATTAGTAAGTAGAAGTATTAACAATTTCATCGGAAAAGCCGGGATGGGGTGCAAGACCAGGGAGTCTCTGTAGATGACATGGAAGGGCCAAGGGATCTCCATAGATAAACTGAAGCTTTGGGAGTTTCTATAAAACCGAAGGTCACGTAATCTTCTCTAAAGACCTGCTGAAGACCAGGCCAGGAATCTCTATATTTAGAGATATGCATATCTACACATACATTTAGATCAGGTGGTGGAGTCTCTAGTTAGGCGAGGTAAAAGGCCATTGCGTCCTCATAGTCGAACTAGAAGCCTAAAAGGGAGAGGCTTAGAAAATCTCTACAGACGGGTTGTAGAATGAGGTATGTCAGGGAGTCTCAATTGACAATCTGAATTTCCTTGAAAAAATCCTTAAAAATAATGCATGACTATGGCTCAGATAGACCTTGAAGACCAGATAATCTACTTTTAAGACCAGCTTAATGTCAGGCCTGAGAATCTTTATATTGAGAACTTGTAGACCATGCAGGGGAGTTTCTAATTAGGCGAGGTAAAGGGCCATGGAGACCTCATAGCCGAGCTAGAAGCCTAAGTGTGAGAGGCTTAGGATGTCTCTGCAGACGGGCTATAGAATGAGGTATGTCAGGGAGACTCTATTGACAAGCTGAATTTCCTTGAAAAAATCCTTACAAAATTTCAGGACTACGGCCTAGATAGTCATTGAAAAAAATTATTAAAAAAAATCCTTGCAACCATTCAGGACTATGGCTTCGATAGTCCTTGAAAAAAATTATTTAATAAATTCACAGCTATGGAAATTGGTCTGTTGAGGCCGGTAGCTTTTATAGGCGAAATGGAGCACCAGGGAGTCCTGAAGATGAGCTGGATGGCTACGTAATGTATATAGATCAGTAGGTTACTAAAGGCTCAGGGAGTCTCTACAAACAAACTGAAGACTCAAGAAGCCTGTACAGACGAGCTGAAGACTCAAGGAGGATCCAGAGACGATGAAAATATTATGGATCTCCATAGACAAGCTTAAGGCTCAGGGAGTCTCCATAGACGAGCTGAAGGCTCGGGGGGTCTCCATAGACGAGCTGAAAGCTCAGGGAGTCTCTATAGACTAGCTGAAGTCTCTGATAGGCTCCATAGATGAGCTGAAGGCTCAGGAAATCTCCATAGACAAGCAGAAGGCTCAGGGAGTCTTCATAGACAAGCTGAAGGATCAGGGAATCATCATAGACAAGATAAAGACTTTGGGAGTTTCCATAGACGAGTTGAAGGCTCTGAGAGTCTCCATGGACGATCTGAGGGTTCAAGGAGTCTCTATAGACAAGATGAAGTCTCTGGGAGTCTCCATAGACGAATTGAAGGCTCAGAGTGTATCCATGGACGAGCTTAAGGCTTAGGGAGACTCCATAGACGAGCTGGAGGCTCAGTGAGTCTACCTAGAAGAATTTAAAGATCAGAAATTAGAAATTTAATATCAGAAATCAGAAATTTAATATAAATTTATTTAATTTTTTAAAACTTTAAAAGAAGGGCCAGTGGAGGGTCAGGGAGTCTCTTTAGATGAGCTGGAGGGCCAGGCAATGTATATAGATGAGGACCAGAAACTTTCCACTCCTCTACAAATCAATAAAAGGTCATGCCAGAAAGTCTCCATTTGGTAATCTGATGGAAATAATATTAAAAAAAAATCACAACTGATACATTTATAAAAAATATATATATTTTTTTAAATACACGACTGATGGTCCAATGAAAAATATGTTTTTTTGAAAACCCACAACTGATGATCTGAGGGAAAAAAATATTTTTTATAAATACTAAGACCGGTTGTCCACTAAAAAAAATATTTTTTTAAAGATCCACAAAACGTGGTCAGATGAAAAAAAAAATATTAAAAAAACTCTCTAGAGTCAGTCCTGAGAAAAACTATTTTCTAAGAAATCCACGAATGGTATTTTTTAAAAAATTCTCGACTGGTGGTTTGATGGAAAAAATTATTTTTTAAAAAATATGCAACTGCTCGTCCCAAGAAAAAATATTTTTTCACAAAATCCTCGATCGTGGCTGTATGAAAAATATTTAAAAAATCGACGATTTTCGGTCCTATAAAAAATTTATTTTTTAAAATCCACGAATGGTGGCCCGCTAAAAAAAAGTTTTTTCTTTTTTTTTTAATCCACGAATAGTGGTTCAATGAAACAATATATTTTTTTAAATTCACGAATTATGGTTTTACGAAAAAAATAAAAAAAACTATGACTGTTGGTCTAATAAAAATATTTTTTTAAGAAAATCACCGACTGTGGTTGTATAAAAAAATATTCCTTAAAAAATCGACAACTATTGGACCTCTGAAATATATATATTTTTTTAACCCACGACTAATCGTCCCATAAAAAAATATGTTTTAGAAATTCTCGACTGGTGGTCTGATAGAAAAATATATTTCTTAAAAAATCCATGCATGCTGGTCCTAATACGGAATATTGAAAAAAAAAAAACAACACGACAGACAGAAAAAAAAAATTTAAATCGACGGTGGTCCTATGGAAAAATATATATTTTTTTTTAAATCCGCGACAGTTGGTCGTATGGATTTTTTTTTTTAAAAAATCCGCGACTAGTTTTCGACAAATGGTGGTGTTATGAAAAAATATTTTTTAAGAAATCTACGACTGTTGGTCCCATGAAAAAATATAGTTAAAAAGAACACAACACATGGTGGTCCTATACAAAAAAAAAATAAATAAATAAAATGAATAAATAAAATAAATAAATAAAATTCAGGAATGGTGTTCCTATAAAAAATTAAAAAACCTACAAATGGTGTATCCATGAAAACATTTCTTAAAAAAAATACGACTGGTGGAAATAATGAAACATATTTAATAAATTTATGATTGTCCATCCCTTCAAAAAGTGTTTTCTAAAAAACCCACTACTGGTGGCCGTTTGAAAAAATATCCACGGCTTGTGGTCCTTTTTAAAGAATCCGCGAATGATGGTCCGATTAAAAAATATGTTTTGAAATGACAACAAAAAAACTTTAAAAAATCCACAACTTTTGGTCCTATTAATAACAAATATTCTTTTATATTTATATATTCCTATAAAATATATTTTTAAAATAATCTACGACTAGTGGTCCTATGATTTTTTCTAATTTCTCAACTGATAATCCCATAACAAGTATTAGTTTAAAAAAATCCACCACTGATTGTCCTATAAAAAGATTTTTTTAAAGAAACTACGACAAGTGGTCCTATGAAATTTTTCTTTAAAATATTCCTCCGCGGAAAATCCCATAAAAATTCAAATATTCACGACTGTTGGCCTTACGAAAAAGGTAAGACTGTAGAAAAACCACGTCCGGTTGTTATATATTTTTATGAAAAATATTAAAACATTTGGTCCTGTGAAAAAGTATTTTCTTAAAAAATATAAAATGTAAAAAATGGACCAATTGTAATTCTATCAAAAAATATTTTTTAAAAAATCCACCACTGGTTGTCTTTTTAAATTTGTTTTAAATTCATGACTGGTTGTCCTTTGAAGAAATATTTTTTAAATTGAAAAAATATTTTTGTTAAAATTCAATACTGGTTGTCCTTTGAAAAAATATTTTTTAGAAAATCTACGACTGGTTGTCCTTTGAAAAAATATTTTTTAGAAAATCTACGACTGGTTGTCCTTTGAAAACCTATGAAAAACTTTGAAAACATATTTTTAGAAAACCTGCGACTGATTGTTCTTTAAAGAAAAATTCTTAAAAAAAATCCACGACTGGTCTCTCTATAAAAACATATTAAAAAAATCCACGATAATTGGTACTTTGAAAGTATACCTTTTAAAAATCGACATTTGGTCTCATAAAAAAATAGTTTTTAAAAAATCGACGGGGTTAGGTGCTATGCAAAAGATTAAAAAAAATATGACCAATTGTTTGATAAAAAAATATTTATGAAAGTTAATTGAAAATGTTCTTGAAATGGTCCCTGTTGATAGCCGTTAGAGCCATAACAATTATTGTAAAATATCCCATACTAATAGCTACAAGAGTCCGGAAAAAGATATTAAGGAAATCAAACTGAATGCCCTCCATGTTTTAAAAAAAATCTTTGAAAGATCCAAGTTTCTGTCTTTCAGCCTTTTTTTTAAATAGAATAAAATATACGCATTGGTAGGTCAAAGATTCTTCAAAAATATTTCTACTGAAAATTTCTAACTGAAAAAAAAACGTGAAGTGACAACAATTGAGGAACCTCAATTTATCCTCTCAAAAATATTTTTTTTAAGAAGCCGACACTATAACTATGAGATTCCCATTTAATATCCTCCTATAAGTCCTTGTTGCAGGACATAGGAATTTTGGAAAATATTTGTTAAAAATTCGTATCGACGTTTGTAGCCCATGAAAAAATATTTTAAATAACTTCTTTTATGACTCTGATACCCCTTGAAAGATATTATTTCAACATCTTAAAACTATCCCTGGAAAGCAAGCTTTAGTCCTGACAGTTTCTACAATAAGTATTGTTCACAAGGTCATAAGATAATATAAGGAGCCTTAATGTATACTCTAAAATTTTTTTAAAGATATTTTAATAAAATTTCAACACTAATAGCCCTAAGGGTCCTCCTTAAAATTCTCCTACAAGTCCTTGTAGCAGTCCATAAAACAATTTCCTCGGGAAATTCGTGTTTAGAGCTCTAAAAGTCCCTGAAAATTAATCCCGTAGAGATTCAAGCTAGAAAAAATATTTTTAAAATCCACTTATATAGATCTGATAGTCATTTGGAAAGTATAATTTTATAATCATCTAACTAAACCTAAAAACCCAAGCTTTATCTATCAGTTTCTACAAAAATATGTTTAGTAAATTTACAAAAAAAAAAAAAAACTCTGAACAAAATTCAAACCAGAAAAAATAAACCTCATATAATCCTTAAAAAACTCTTAAAAATTTGTAATTCAAGCTACGACGGATCTCCCAAAAATATTTCAAATGATCCACCCAATTTCCATGGCATTTCTGCTTTACGCGACCCATTTGAGAAACAGTTTCAAAAATGTCATCCCTATTCTGTGTTCTATCCCCCTTCCCCCTCCACTTACCCAGTAACTTTTCAGTCGGTTTTGTTTTTCCTCTCGTTGATATGTTTGCCAGAGCCCCCTTGACGTTGTTGTTGCTGTTATTTTAAATATAATCCGCTTAACAGTTTTATTTTGTTCATATGTTATTCTATTTTTCATTATTTTTAAAGCGACAAAATAGAAATTTTTTTACTGTTGCGTTTTGCCCGCTTTTCTTTGGCATATATACGGGGTTTTTCATACAGACATATATATGGGGCACATTTAAATGAATGTTTATTGTTGTTGTTTTCCATGTTGTTTGTGTTGGGAAAAGGCTTAAGCCGCACAAACATACAGCTATGGGGATATTTACCTACATAACTTGTTATGTGTATGTGTTTGGGTAAGTGTACTAAACATATTGTTTGTTAAAAAGGTTTAGGTTTAAACAACTGTTGCTCTATTTACTGAAAATTTTCAATTTTTTGCAGTCTCTTTGAGGGACATTTACTAAATGGAGGAGCGGTATAATATGTTAGATGATGGACTGAACATTTTTTTAAATATTCTTTAAAAAATCCACGCCTTAGATGGCCTTTGAAAAAATATTCCTTAAAAAATTCACGCCTTGGGTGGTCCTTGAAAAAATATTCTTTGAATCCACGCCTCTATTGGTCCTTGAAAAAAATATTCTTTAAAAATCCACACCTCTATTGGTTCTTTAAAAAAATATTCTTTAAAAATTCACGCCTCTATTGGTCCTTAAAAAAATATTCTTTAAAAAATCCACGCCTCTATTGGTCCTTGAAAAAAATATTCTTTAAAAAATCCACGCCTCTATTGGTCCTTGAAAAAAATATTCTTTACAATATCCATGGTCTTGATTGGCCCTTGAAAAAATATTCTTTACAATATCCATGGCCTTGAATGGCCCTTGAAGAAATATGGCCTTGAATGGTCGTTAAAAATATTCTTTAAAATATCCAAGTCGTGGAAAAAATATTTGTTAAAATATCCATGGACTTGAATGGTCCTGGAAAATTATTTGTTAAAATATCCATGGCATTGAATGGTCCTGGAAAAATTATTTGTTAAAATATCCATGGCCGTGAATGGTCCTGGAAAAAATATTTGTTAAAATATCCATGGCCTTGAATGGTCCTGGAAAAATTATTTGTTAAAATATCCATGGCCTTGAATGGTCCTGGAGAAAATATTTTTTAAAATATCTATGGCATTGAATGAGCCTCGAAAAAATATTCTTTAAAAAATACACGCCTTGGTGGATGGTCGTTGAAAAAATATTCTTTAAAAAATACACGCCTTGGTGGATGGTCGTTGAAAAAATATTTTTTAAAAAATCCACGCCTTGGTAGATGGTCACTGAAAAAATATTCTTTAAAAAATCCACGCCTTGGTAGATGGTCACTGAAAAAATATTCTTTAAAAAATCCACGCCTTGGTAGATGGTCACTAAAAAAAATATTCTTTAAAAAATCCACGCCTTGGTAGATGGTCACTGAAAAAATATTCTTTAAAAAATCCTCGCCTTGTACAGTTCTTGAAAAAATATTCTTTAAAAAATCCACGCCTTGTACGGTTCTTGAAAAAATATTCTTTAAAAAATCCACGCTTTGTACGGTTCTTGAAAAAATATTCTTTAAAAAATCCACGCCTTGTACGGTTCTTGAAAATATATTCTTTAAAAAATCCACGCCTTGTACGGTTCTTGAAAAAATATTCTTTGAAAAATCCACGGCTTGTACGGTTCTTGAAAAAATATTCTTTAAAAAATCCACGCTTTGTACGGTTCTTGAAAAAATATTCCTTAAAAAATCCACGCCTTGTACGGTTCTTGAAAATATATTCTTTAAAAAATCCACGCCTTGTACGGTTCTTGAAAAAATATTCTTTGAAAAATCCACGGCTTGTACGGTTCTTGAAAAAATATTCTTTAAAAAATCCACGCTTTGTACGGTTCTTGAAAAAATATTCTTTAAAAAATCCACGCCTTGTCTGACGGTTCTTGAAAATATATTCTTTAAAAAATCCACGCCTTGTACGGTTCTTGAAAAAATATTCTTTAAAAAATCCACGCCTTGTACGGTTCTTGAAAAAATATTCTTTGAAAAATCCACGCCTTGTACGGTTCTTGAAAAAATATTCTTTGAAAAATCCACGGCTTGTACGGTTCTTGAAAAAATATTCTTTAAAAAATCCACGCCTTGGATGGGTCTTGAAAAAATATTTTTAAAAAAATCCACGCCTTGGATGGGTCTTGAAAAAATATTTTTAAAAAATCCAAGCCTGGCATGTTCCTTGACAAAAATATTTTTTAAAACATCCACGCCTGTTGGTCAATGAAAAAAATATTTTTTAAAACATCCACGCCTGTTGAAAAATGAAAAAAATATTTTTTAAAAAATTCACGCCTTGAAAAATCGCTTCCTTCGGTCCTTAAAAAATCTTTGCCAACAATTTTTCCAATTCCCCTCGTTTTTTTTTTTTTCGTTTTGAACCCCTTTTTATGTTTCGCTCTAAGCACTTCAATGGTATTATAACTGTTAATTTGTAAAAAATATATATGTACATTTGTTTCATGATTTGTTTGCAACTTTACATATTCACTAAAAAAACAGGGAGCTTTGGTGGTAATAACATATGTATTTTTTTTTGCTTCCAACCAACTCCATTCTAACGAGGGTCTTAAAAAATAAATTCCCTCTAACTGTGATTCTACAGGGGTGGGGTTGGAGGGGTTCCGATTTTTTTCAGCTTGTTATGATGACTGCTATTATGTTCAATTTAGCAGAAAAGTTCTATTTTTTATAAATTCTCGACAATGACAATTGGTGTAATGGCACAATGAATATAATCCCTATGTTTACAGGTCAGGCTACCACTAGAACGAGTTCGCGATAATGAACAATAAAATAGAATTTAAAATTGAGAGAAAAAAACTGTGAATAACAAAATCCTCTTCAGTTCAACTCGAGTGCAAGTTATGTTTTGAACTGAAAAAAGTGTAAAATTCTAAGAACAATTTAGCGCATTGAATTCTAAAGGCAGGTAAATGGTTTAAGCGCTGGGCCAATTAGAGCGTATTAGGCAAAATTGTTCCAAGTAAATTTGAATTAAATGGTAAAAAAAAAAACAAAAATAATTTATAAAAAAAAATTCTTAGAGCGATTATACATACATAGATAATACCGTCAAAATTGAGTTCACGTACCTGGAATTAGAAAAATAAAAGAATATTAATTAGTACTCAATAGAACATAAAAAGAACACAAATAAAAACAACTTTAAGACGATTCAAATTAATACGTTTTCAAGGACAATCCAAGACGTGGATTTTTTGAAGAATATTTTTCAAGGACCATCCAAGGTGTGGATTTTTTAACGAATATTTTCCAAGGACCATCCAAGGCGTGGATTTTTTTAAATATTTTTTTTAAGAACCATCCACCAAGGCGTAGATTAAAAAAAATTTAAGGACCAACCAAGGCGTGGATTAAAAAAAATTTGGGTCCAACCAAGGCGTGGAGTTTTTAAAGAATATTTTTTCAAGGACCCTCTGGATGGTTTTTTAAAAAAATATTTTTTCAAGGACTCTTTGGATGGTTATTTAAAAAATATTTCTTCAAGGGCCCTTTGGATGGTTTTTTAAAAAATATTTTTTCAAGGGCCATCCACCAAGGCGTGGAGTTTTTAAAGGATATTTTTTCAAGGACCCTTTGGATGGTTTTTTTAAAAATATTTATTTAACGACCTTTTGCCAAGGCGTGGAGTTTTTAAAGTATATTTTTTCAAGGACCCTTTGGATGGTTTTTTAAAAAAATATTTTTTCAAGGTCCAACCAAGCTTGTTGGCGTGGATTTTTTAAAATACATTTATGGCATGGATTTTTTTAAATATTTTTTAAAATACATTTATGGCGTGGATTTTTTTAAATATTTTTTAAAATCCATTTATGGCGTGGATTTTTTAAAATATTTTTTAAAATCTATTTATGGCGTGGATTTTTTAAAATCCATTTATGGCGTGGATTTTTAAAAATATTTTTTAAATGGCGTGGATTTTTAAAAATATTTTTTAAATGGCGTGGATTTTTAAAAATATTTTTTAAATGGCGTGGATTTAAAAAAAAATTTCTTTAAAAACATTTATGGTGTGGATTTTTAAAAGTATTTCTTTTTAAACCGTTAATGGCGTGGATTTTTAAAAGTATTTCTTTTTAAACCGTTAATGGCGTGGATTTTCAAAAATATTTTTTTTAAAACCATTTATGGCATGGGTTTTTAAAAAATATTTTTTAAAAAACATTTATGGCGGGAATTTTTTAAACAACCATTTATGGCGTGGATTTTTAAAAAAATATTTTTTCAAGAAGAATGGCTTAGTTTTTAATAATGGCTTGGTTTTTAATAAAAATCATTTTTCAAGAATCGTTTATGGCGTGGATTTTTAAAAAATATTATTTCAAGGACCATCCACCAAGGAGTGGATTTTTTAAAGAATATTTTTTCAACGAACATCCACCAAGGCGTGGATTTTATAAAGAATATGTTTCAAATGACCTTCAGACCAAGAAACGTGGATTTTTTAAAGAATATTTTTGAAAGGACCTTCAGACAAAGAAACTTGGATCTTTTAAAGAACATTTTTTCAACGACCATTCACCAAGGCGTGGATTTTTTAAAGAATATTTTTCAAAGGACCTTCAGACCAAGAAACGTGGATTTTTTAAAGAATATTTTTCAAAGGACCTTCAGACCAAGAAACGTGGATCTTTTAAAGAATATTTTTCAAAGGACCTTCAGACCAAGAAACGTGGATCTTTTAAAGAATATTTTTCAAAGGACCTTCAGAACAAGAAATGTGGATCTTTTAAAGAATATTTTTTCAACGAACATCCACCAAGGCGTGGATTTTTTAAAGAATATGTTTCAAAGGACCTTCAGACCAAGAAACTTGGATTTTTTGAAGAATATTTTTTCAAAGGACCTTCAGACCAAGAAACGTGGTTTTTTAAAAAATATTTTTTCAAGGACCAACTAAACGTGGATTTTTTAAAAAATATTTTTTCAAGGACCAACAAGACGTGAATTTTTAGAAGATTATTTTTTCAAGGACTATCACAAGCGCAAATTTGTTTAAAGGGTATTTTTTCAAGGACCAACAAGACGTGAATTTTTAGAAGATTATTTTTTCAAGCGCAAATTTGTTTAAAGGGTATTTTTTCAAGGACTGTCAATGACGTGAATTTTTCAAGGACCAACAAAGGCGTGGATTTTTGAAGGAATATTTCTTAAGGACCATCACTCATCATCATCATAAATAAACATGATACATGCATTTTTTAAAGAATATTATTTTCAAAGTTATTTTCCGAAAAAAAATATATTTCAATTTTAAAGGATTGTCTTCTATGTTTTTGGAATATTGAGTGAGGGAAATCATCTTCTCCAAAATACTGTCTGTGCCTGTAACAATGACCAAGTTTTCCAGCAGCATTTTAACCCTTTTCAATTGGATTGTTTACTTTGATTTAAGACAGCATAGCTGGAGGATGTAACCGACGGGTTAGGTTTAGATATCATTGGTTTTATTTTTCTTGGCTTTTTGTGTGATATTTAGATCATGTGTAATACCCTTTGCTGCGAATGATTTTTTGCATATTTACACAGTTCGTTCATATTTTCCTTCGTTCTTTGGAAAAAATGCAAAGAAAAGTGGTTAAGTCGGCCGATTTTTGCGTGCCTAATCTCTGGCAAACGACACGCGTTGTGTTTGCCGTAGGCTTTGGATTTTTAGCCCGGCATAAGCTTCTTATAAAATCATTTGCAAACAATGGCATAGATGTTGAAAATTGGGCTTGTCTTGTCTTTTTTTCGGGGAAAAAAGGATTTTCATGTGTAATCCACCTGGAGTATGCTCCATTGAAATGTTGCCTTCTAATCTATATTCTATGAAAGTGTGGGAATAGATAGGGGAATCATATGAAATTCACAAATTTAGCCTTTTTTTATTTATTTTTCATTAAGGTGTTAAAATGTCCTTTGGGGTAGAAAGGATTTCTGAAGATACATTTAATAGTTCTGCAAATTCTCCTTTCATTTCTTTGGGTGTCTGTCATACCTTTTTTCGTCTCAAAGTTAAACACAATACCCCAGCTTTTGTCAAAGTTTTTCCTCAATGGATGTGAAAAAGAACAGCACTTCTCTTGGCTTTCCTTTTATTTGAGAAAATAATGCAAGGATAATGATATGTTAATTTTTCTTCCGAAAATAAGAAAGGATAAGTTAAAGCATCTCAGGTTGTGTTCGTGAAAAAAAATCGTTGTTCTCCGAAGTCTTTTTAATGAGTCTTTGTTGTCAACTTTCTTTACAGACTCTGTGCCTGTCTGACGTCTGGATGTTTGTTATGAAAGAAAAGAAAAAGGAATTTAATGATGATTTCTTTCATTATTTTCTTCTCGACGGGGAACCTCTTCACGAGGAAACACATGAAAAACAAACTCATTGACGAATGAGTTTTTGGGGACTGAGCGTGCTCATGAAGTGAAACTTTATATGTTTGTCTGGTGTCTTGACAACAATTTTAAGATTCAAAAAAGCAAATTTTATTTTTTTACGGGCAGGGAGAAATTTATAAAAGTTGAATTAAAAATTCAGGCAAAATGGAAATGTGAAGAAAGGAAAAATAACAACTTGTATGGTCTTTACAAAATATTCCTTAAAAAAAACACATGCCGTATATGGACTGTGAAAAATATTCTTCAAAAATCCAAGCCTTGGATGGTTCTTGAAAAAATATTTTATTCAAATTCCATGCCTTTTACAGACCTCAAACATTTTTTCTTTAAAAATTCACTCCCTGTATGGTGCTTAAAAAAATATTTCCTAAAAAATCCTTGCTTTGGATGGACCATGAAAAAATACTTTTTAAAAAATCCACGCATTGAGTGGTCCCTGAAAAAATATTTCCAAAAAATCCTTGCTTAGGATGGTCCTTAAAAAAATTCTTTTTCAAAAATCAACGCCTTGAAAAAAATAGTTTTAAATCCACGCTTTCAATGGTCCTTTAAAAAATGCTTTTCAAAAAATCCTCGTCTTGAATGGTCCCTAAAAAATTGTTTTTAAATCCACGCCTTCAATGATCCCTTAAAAAAATATTTTTTAAAAAAGTCATGCCTTGAATGGTCCTTTAAAAAATATTGTTTAAGAAATCTACGCCATTAATGGTCCTTTAATTTTTTTTTTTAAAAATCCACGCCTTGAATAGTCACTGAAAAAAATATTTTTAAAATATTTTTTAAACCCACGCCATTAATGGTCCTTTAAAAATATCATTTAAAAGATCCATTCATTGAATAGTCCCTGAATAAAAATATTTTTAAATCCACGCCATTAATCGTCCTTTAAAAAATATTTTAAAAATATTTTTTTTTAATTCCACGCCATTAATAGTCCTTTAAAAAATATTTTTAAAATATTGTTTTTAAATCCACGCCATTATTGGTCCTTTAAAATATATTTTTTTAGATCTAAGCCTTGAATAGTCCCTGAAAAAAATATTTTTAAAATATTTTATAAATCCACTGCATTAATGGTCCTTAAAAAAATATTTTCTTTTTAATCTAAGCTTTGGATGGACCCTGAAAAATATTTTTTTAAATCTACACCTTGAATGGACCCTGAAAAATATTTTTTTAAATCTACACCTTGAATGGACCCTGATTTTTTTTTAAATCCACTCCTCGAGTTGTCCTTTAATTTTTTTCATATCCACGCCTTGAATCGTCCTTTAAAAATACTTTTTATTAAAATTCACGCCTTGAATGGTCTTTGAAAAAAATACTTTTTAAAAATTCACGCCTTAGATAGTCGTTGAAAGAATATTTTTTAAAAAAAATATTCTTTAAAAAATCCGCGCCTTGGTGGATGGTCCTTGGAGAAATACTTTTTACAAAATCCACTCCTTCCTTCTTTAAAAAATCCACGCCTTGGTGGATGGTCGTAGAAAAAATATTCTTTAAAAAATCCACGCCTTGGTGGATGGTCGTAGAAAAAATATTCTTTAAAAAATCCACGCCTTGGTGGATGGTCTTTGAAAAAATATTCTTTAAAAAATCCACGCCTTGGTGGATGGTCTTTGAAAAAATATTCTTTAAAAAATCCACGCCTTGGTGGATGGTCTTTGAAAAAATATTCTTTAAAAAATCCACGCCTTGGTGGATGGTCTTTGAAAAAATATTCTTTAAAAAATCCACGCCTTGGTGGATGGTCTTTGAAAAAATATTCTTTAAAAAATCCACGCCTTGGTGGATGGTCTTTGAAAAAATATTCTTTAAAAAATCCACGCCTTGGTGGATGGTCTTTGAAAAAATATTCTTTAAAAAATCCACGCCTTGGTGGATGGTCTTTGAAAAAATATTCTTTAAAAAATCCACGCCTTGGTGGATGGTCTTTGAAAAAATATTCTTTAAAAAATCCACGCCTTGGTGGATGGTCTTTGAAAAAATATTCTTTAAAAAATCCACGCCTTGGTGGATGGTCTTTGAAAAAATATTCTTTAAAAAATCCACGCCTTGGTGGATGGTCTTTGAAAAAATATTCTTTAAAAAATCCACGCCTTGGTGGATGGTCTTTGAAAAAATATTCTTTAAAAAATCCACGCCTTGGTGGATGGTCTTTGAAAAAATATTCTTTAAAAAATCCACGCCTTGGTGGATGGTCTTTGAAAAAATATTCTTTAAAAAATCCACGCCTTGGTGGATGGTCTTTGAAAAAATATTCTTTAAAAAATCCACGCCTTGGTGGATGGTCTTTGAAAAAATATTCTTTAAAAAATCCACGCCTTGGTGGATGGTCTTTGAAAAAATATTCTTTAAAAATCCACGCCTTGGTGGATGGTCTTTGAAAAAATATTCTTTAAAAAATCCACGCCTTGGTGGATGGTCTTTGAAAAAATATTCTTTAAAAAATCCACGCCTTGGTGGATGGTCTTTGAAAAAATATTCTTTAAAAAATCCACGCCTTGGTGGATGGTCTTTGAAAAAATATTCTTTAAAAAATCCACGCCTTGGTGGATGGTCTTTGAAAAAATATTCTTTAAAAAATCCACGCCTTGGTGGATGGTCTTTGAAAAAATATTCTTTAAAAAATCCACGCCTTGGTGGATGGTCTTTGAAAAAATATTCTTTAAAAAATCCACGCCTTGGTGGATGGTCTTTGAAAAAATATTCTTTAAAAAATCCACGCCTTGGTGGATGGTCTTTGAAAAAATATTCTTTAAAAAATCCACGCCTTGGTGGATGGTCTTTGAAAAAATATTCTTTAAAAATCCACGCCTTGGTGGATGGTCTTTGAAAAATATTCTTTAAAAAATCCACGCCTTGGTGGATGGTCTTTGAAAAAATATTCTTTAAAAAATCCACGCCTTGGTGGATGGTCTTTGAAAAAATATTCTTTAAAAAATCCACGCCTTGGTGGATGGTCTTTGAAAAAATATTCTTTAAAAAATCCACGCCTTGGTGGATGGTCTTTGAAAAAATATTCTTTAAAAATCCACGCCTTGGTGGATGGTCTTTGAAAAAATATTCTTTAAAAATCCACGCCTTGGTGGATGGTCTTTGAAAAAATATTCTTTAAAAAATCCACGCCTTGGTGGATGGTCTTTGAAAAATATTCTTTAAAAAATCCACGCCTTGGTGGATGGTCTTTGAAAAAATATTCTTTAAAAAATCCACGCCTTGGTGGATGGTCTTTGAAAAAATATTCTTTAAAAAATCCACGCCTTGGTGGATGGTCTTTGAAAAAATATTCTTTAAAAAATCCACGCCTTGGTGGATGGTCTTTGAAAAAATATTCTTTAAAAATCCACGCCTTGGTGGATGGTCTTTGAAAAAATATTCTTTAAAAAATCCACGCCTTGGTGGATGGTCTTTGAAAAAATATTCTTTAAAAAATCCACGCCTTGGTGGATGGTCTTTGAAAAAATATTCTTTAAAAAATCCACGCCTTGGTGGATGGTCTTTGAAAAAATATTCTTTAAAAAATCCACGCCTTGGTGGATGGTCTTTGAAAAAATATTCTTTAAAAAATCCACGCCTTGGTGGATGGTCTTTGAAAAAATATTCTTTAAAAAATCCACGCCTTGGTGGATGGTCTTTGAAAAATATTCTTTAAAAAATCCACGCCTTGGTGGATGGTCTTTGAAAAAATATTCTTTAAAAAATCCACGCCTTGGTGGATGGTCTTTGAAAAAATATTCTTTAAAAAATCCACGCCTTGGTGGATGGTCTTTGAAAAAATATTCTTTAAAAAATCCACGCCTTGGTGGATGGTCTTTGAAAAAATATTCTTTAAAAAATCCACGCCTTGGTGGATGGTCTTTGAAAAAATATTCTTTAAAAAATCCACGCCTTGGTGGATGGTCTTTGAAAAAATATTCTTTAAAAAATCCACGCCTTGGTGGATGGTCTTTGAAAAATATTCTTTAAAAATCCACGCCTTGGTGGATGGTCTTTGAAAAAATATTCTTTAAAAATCCACGCCTTGGTGGATGGTCTTTGAAAAAATATTCTTTAAAAATCCACGCCTTGGGGGATGGTCTTTGAAAAAATATTCTTTAAAAAATCCACGCCTTGGTGGATGGTCTTTGAAAAAATATTCTTTAAAAAATCCACGCCTTGGTGGATGGTCTTTGAAAAAATATTCTTTAAAAAATCCACGCCTTGGTGGATGGTCTTTGAAAAAATATTCTTTAAAAAATCCACGCCTTGGTGGATGGTCTTTGAAAAAATATTCTTTAAAAAATCCACGCCTTGGTGGATGGTCTTTGAAAAAATATTCTTTAAAAATCCACGCCTTGGTGGATGGTCTTTGAAAAATATTCTTTAAAAAATCCACGCCTTGGTGGATGGTCTTTGAAAAATATTCTTTAAAAAATCCACGCCTTGGTGGATGGTCTTTGAAAAAATATTCTTTAAAAAATCCACGCCTTGGTGGATGGTCTTTGAAAAAATATTCTTTAAAAAATCCACGCCTTGGTGGATGGTCTTTGAAAAAATATTCTTTAAAAAATCCACGCCTTGGTGGATGGTCTTTGAAAAAATATTCTTTAAAAAATCCACGCCTTGGTGGATGGTCTTTGAAAAAATATTCTTTAAAAAATCCACGCCTTGGTGGATGGTCTTTGAAAAAATATTCTTTAAAAAATCCACGCCTTGGTGGATGGTCTTTGAAAAAATATTCTTTAAAAAATCCACGCCTTGGTGGATGGTCTTTGAAAAAATATTCTTTAAAAATCCACGCCTTGGTGGATGGTCTTTGAAAAAATATTCTTTAAAAAATCCACGCCTTGGTGGATGGTCTTTGAAAAATATTCTTTAAAAAATCCACGCCTTGGTGGATGGTCTTTGAAAAAATATTCTTTAAAAAATCCACGCCTTGGTGGATGGTCTTTGAAAAAATATTCTTTAAAAAATCCACGCCTTGGTGGATGGTCTTTGAAAAAATATTCTTTAAAAAATCCACGCCTTGGTGGATGGTCTTTGAAAAAATATTCTTTAAAAAATCCACGCCTTGGTGGATGGTCTTTGAAAAAATATTCTTTAAAAATCCACGCCTTGGTGGATGGTCTTTGAAAAAATATTCTTTAAAAATCCACGCCTTGGTGGATGGTCTTTGAAAAAATATTCTTTAAAAAATCCACGCCTTGGTGGATGGTCTTTGAAAAAATATTCTTTAAAAATCCACGCCTTGGTGGATGGTCTTTGAAAAAATATTCTTTAAAAAATCCACGCCTTGGTGGATGGTCTTTGAAAAAATATTCTTTAAAAAATCCACGCCTTGGTGGATGGTCTTTGAAAAAATATTCTTTAAAAAATCCACGCCTTGGTGGATGGTCTTTGAAAAAATATTCTTTAAAAAATCCACGCCTTGGTGGATGGTCGTAGAAAAAATATTCTTTAAAAAATCCACGCCTTGGTGGATGGTCCTAGAAAAAATATTCTTTAAAAAATCCACGCCTTGGTGGATGGTCCTAGAAAAAATATTCTTTAAAAAATCCACGCCTTGGTGGATGGTCGTAGAAAAAATATTCTTTAAAAATCCACGCCTTGGTGGATGGTCTTTGAAAAAATATTCTTTAAAAAATCCACGCCTTGGTGGATGGTCGTAGAAAAAATATTCTTTAAAAATCCACGCCTTGGTGGATGGTCGTAGAAAAAATATTCTTTAAAAAATCCACGCCTTGGTGGATGGTCCTAGAAAAAATATTCTTTAAAAAATCCACGCCTTGGTGGATGGTCCTAGAAAAAATATTCTTTAAAAAATCCACGCCTTGGTGGATGGTCGTAGAAAAAATATTCTTTAAAAAATCCACGCCTTGGTGGATGGTCGTAGAAAAAATATTCTTTAAAAAATCCACGCCTTGGATGGTCGTTGAAAAAATATTCTTTAAATTACCACGCTTTGTTGGATGGTCCTTGAAAAAATATTTTCTTATTAATCCACGCCTTCTATGGTCCTTGAAAAAATATTTTCTAATTAATCCACGCCTTCTATGGTCCTTGAAAAAATATTCTTTAAAATATCCACGCCTTGGATGGTCGTTAAAAAAATATTCTTTAAAATGTACACGTCTTGGGTGGTCCTTGAAAAAATATTCTTTAAAAAATCCACGTCTTTGATGGTCCTTGAAAAAATATTCTTTAAAAAATCCAAGCCTTGGTGGATGGTCGTTGAAAAAAATTCTTTATTTATAATTTATTATTGGTCTTTAAAAAATATTCTATATTAAAATATTTTTTAAAACATCCATATTTATTGAACTGTGACAAAATATTCCTGAATTCTTCGTGTTGCCAGTTCTTTATTGTTGTTTCAACCTTCAACCTTTTGACGAAGAACACTTTATAAAAATATAATCATAAAATATTCAACATTCGGATTTCATAAATAATTTCTTATTTGTTATGTGACACATTGATTGACAATTGCTATAAATAAAATACCTTCGCAAACAAAATTCTCCAAAGGACGAAAATACCTTAAATGTAAATTCGTGTCTATTTTGAGAAATTTTGGAATTTGTAAAAATATAGTGACAATGAACTTTTCTAGGTGCTCAATATTTAGATATATAAATAAATAGAGATTTTGAAAATTTATTTCTAGACCCGTCAGCCTAGACAGTCAATGAACTACCTTCTGGAATATTGAAGTGAAGTAGCAAAATTTTTATCACTCAAAAAAAAAAAAAAAAAAACTCTCGCAAAGGTATCAGACGTTCATTTGAATGTATTTCAAAATAATTTATTAATTACAATTTTTTGTTTTATTTTTCTCATAAAATTTTATTTTTTCTTTTGAATAGGACATCTAATCTATCTACATTTCTTAGCTTGGCCCCCTTCACTCCCTTTCTAATATTCTCTTCTTCATTTTACGCCTATTTTACCATTTTCCTTTCGCTTATTAGCTGTTTATGCTTTGTTTGCTATTGCCTATTTTTAGGCACTCATTAAGATAACAAAAATAAAGTCTACTTTTAGGCACTCCATTTGGCCTTAAAAGTTATTGCCGTTAAATTAGTCATTGATTCATTAATAAAAATAAACATAAAGAAAAGTGTATTAAGTGTATTTTACGATAACAGTCTGTCTGAAAGCGTCGATATTAAAATTCTTTAGATTTTTACAAGTCTGTGAAAATTGTTCGCTGGGGCGACGAAATAATGATGCCATAAAGATTTATTTTTAATGCTGATATTTTCAATTTATTTGATTATTGTGATTTATATTGAAAGAGGAAATTTGTGTGTTGTGTTGAAATATTTTTGCAAGGGTTGGTTGTTGAAGTTTTTGTGTTAGCGTGGGATTGTTTTTCAAGATAAATTACCTGAGAGGCTGAGCCAGCTGGATGACGGGACTATGTTAAGATTATGAAAACTACAACCTATTCTTCTTATGACAAGTTCTTGGGTCTTACTATTAAGATAAGTTCTGACAGCACTTATGAAGTTTTCTCGAGAAATTGAGAACCATTAAGTTTTTAGCCAAATGACAACAGATTTTTTAAAGAATATTTTTTCAAGGACCAACAGGGGGTTGGATATTTTAAAGAATATTTTTTCAAGGACCAACCAAGGCGTAGATTTTTTAAAGAATATTTTTTCTAAGACCAACAGAGGCGTGGATTTTATATAGAATATTTTTTCTAGGACCAACAGAGGCGTGATTTCTTAAAGAATATTTTTCAAGGTCCAACCAAGGCGCGGTTTGTTTAAAGAATATTTTTTCAAGGACCAACCAAGGCGTGGATTTTTTAAAGAATATTTTTTCAAGGACCAACCAAGGCGTGGATTTTTTAAAGAATATTTTTTTAAGAACCACCATAGGCGTGGATTTTTTAAAGAATATTTTTAAGGACCACCACAGGCGTGGATTTTTTAAAGAATATATTTTCAAAGACCACCATAGGCGTGAATTTTTTAAAGAATAGGACCTTACTAGGCGTGGATTTTTTAAAGAATATATTTTCAAAGACCACCATAGGCGTGAATTTTTTAAAGAATAGGACCTTACTAGGCGTGGATTTTTTAAAGAGTAGGACCTTACTAGGCATGGATTTTTTAAAGAGTATGACCTTACTAGGCGTAGATTTTTTAAAGATTAGGACCTTACTAGGCGTGGATTTTTTAAAGAATAGGACCTTACTAGGCATGGATTTTTTAAAGAGTATGACCTTACTAGACGTGGATTTTTTAAAGAATAGGACCTTACTAGGCAAAAATTTTTTAAAGAATAGGACCTTACTAGGCGTGGATTTTTTAAAGAGTATGACCTTACTAGGCTTGGATTTTTTAAAGAATAGGACCTTACTAGGCATAGATTTTTTAAAGAGTATAACCTTACTAGGCGTGGATTTTTTAAAGAGTATGACCTTACTAGGCGTGGATTTTTTAAAGAATAGGACCTTACTAGGCATGGATTTTTTAAAGAGTATAACCTTAATAGGCCTGGATTTTTTTAAGATTTTTTAAAGAATATTTTTTTAGTACCTCAATAGAAAAAAAAAGAAATAGAAAGAGAACTAACACGGTACTCATTCTTTTTTTGCCTTTTTCTAGAAATTAATCTCAAAACCCGGATCCTAAACGACCCCAATTACCCTCATTTTTGTATTGAATATGGGCTCCGAATCAGGTTTAGCTTTCACAAAACTTTTGTTCTCCAATCAATGGTATATCCAAACGCCATTCTGTTTGCCAGAATTCGTATCAGAAATTGTAGTTCCCAAAAAAAATATTTTTCATTAGTTCCCAAAGAATTCTTTCTCAATAGTGATTTTTTTCTACAATTTCAATACTTATCCGTCCAAAAGGATTCAATAGAATTTTAGTTCCGAAAAGAGTTTGGGTTAAAAGAAAATTTTGGTTTTTTTATAGGTCCCTAGAAAGGTAATTAACGTGGAATTTTTAAAGGTCCCTAGAAGGATAATAAACGTGGATTTGTTAAAGGTCCCTAGAAGGATAATAAACGTGGATTTGTTAAAGGTCCCCAGAAGGATAATGAATATTGTTTTTTTAAAGGTCGCCAGAAGGATAATGAATATTGATTTTTTAACGGTCGCTAGAAGTATAATAACCCGGGATTTTTAAAGGTCCTTAGAAGGATAACAGACTTTGCATTTTTTAAAAAGTTTTTGAAGGGCCCTAAAGGAAAACAACATAATTTTTTTTTAAATATTTTTAAGGTCTCCAAAAGACAATGAACCTGGATTTTGTAACGAATTTTTACAGGTCTCTAGAAGGACAATAAACGTGGATTTAATAATGATTTTATAAATGACCTGAATGTTCAGCCAGTCCATAGTTAGGTTTCTTTATTTATTGAATTTTTTGAAAGTCTAAGAATCCAATATAATTCCTTGTTGTTTCCTTACGTAGAACCCCTAAACCTATCTTGCACAAATCGAGATTTCAGAAACTCCTGAAGGCAAGCACTATTCAAAATTAGTTTTTTTCACAAAAAAAAAAAAAAACTCTAACAATTTAAGACAAATTAAATTGCCAAACAATAAATCATCTCAATATTTATTTCGTGTTACAGGGAATTTGTTGAAATAAATCTTTAGAAACATGAATCGCATCGGCAAGCTTGTCATACTTAATAAACCACATGTAACGAAATAAAATCATTACAACAAACGAATAAATCTTTAAAATAACCCAGAATCAAAAAAAAAAAAAAACATCTACTCAACAAATCAAGCATTACCAATCTAATAATACAGCATCCCAAAAAATTGGTACTTGAATGCAAGAATGGAATGGAAAGAGGGCGAAGAAGAATGGCTGAATTGTTGCCGAAATTGATTTAATGGCATGCCCCTAGACAAGAGGCAAACACTAGAGTTAAGCTGGCACAAAATCAACAGCAACAACAACAACAACATCAATAAGTTGGAAAAACATAACAAATAGCAAAGAAATCAAATAAAAATACCACACATTTAGCGAGAGAATGAAAGCCACAAAAAATAAATGGCAGAACAGTAAAAAAGGAAAGACGAAAAAGCGCTCGAACAAAAGTGTAAATAATTCAATCAGAAACAATTTATGCGCGAAATGAAAAACGACTTCCTAAGCGATAACAATAACCTAGAAAGTGCGGCAAAAATAGGTGGAGGGAAAATTACAAAAAAATATGGAGAAACATTCAAGGGAGGGGAGGCAAAATAGAAAATTACAACTCATGACTTTCGTAACGATTCCTGTAATCTAGGTTTCGAAGGTCAGGGACATAGAGCGGAATTTAAAATCTCTTCCCTCGAAAAATTAAAAAAAGTTAAAAAAAATTACCTCACAATATTTTAAAATTTTCCAAGAAGGTCTGTTTACCCCAAACCACGTCTTAATATTGCCAGCCACGCTCCTGCCCAAGCCTGGTAAATAAACCTCTCTTCACGGTGACTAAAAACTAGTTAAAATGTATCAGTCGAACCAATTTCCGATTATTGAAATATATTTTGACCTCTCTTACGATTTTGCAAATTGTTGACCCTATATGGAGTATACTCCGAAGAAATGGGCCAATATTGTCCATTTCATATCGGACCTAAATAAATATGATATAAATATTACGAAGTGTGAGGATTGTAAAATTTTTCTGGAGGGTGTATTGAGGCCTTGGGCCCACAAACATTTTGTCCACATACCTTGGACAATCCAACAGGACTCAAAACCATCGTACTCAGCACGCGCCACCCAAGAATGGTTACAAAATGAAGTTCTTAGCTTCATATCCAGCGCACAATGGCCACCAAAATCTACGGCTACCAATCCGTTGGTCTATTGTGTCTGGAGTAATTTGGAAAGCAAGCTTGGCAATAAAAAAATACCAAAGTGTTGATCACCTCAATCAAGCGCTTCGTCTGGAATGTACCAAAATACCGCAGAACAACATTCGGGCAGCGCGTGACGGTTTCATTGGCCGTTTAAAAGCCATAGTTCGTGTCAAAGTTGACCAATTCGAACAAATCTAAACTTATTCTAAAATTTGATGCTATTTCCGATATTTTTTGCTTTCATTCAATAAAATTTAAAACCAAAAAAATTGAAAAATTATGACATTTGACTTTGTTGCAGATTTTTTATCTCACCTTGTATAGGAGCTAATCGGATCCGATCTCTATAAAATTTAACGGAGGTATTTTTGAGCTCCATAATTTATCAGGTACCAAATATCATTCTTGTGGAGGGCATATTACGAAAGTCAGGGACTTTAACACCAAATCGGATGAAACATATATATGGGAGCTATAGCTATATCTGAACCAATTTTCACCAAATTGTATGTACTTGCTTCTACACTGAATTCGGTCGGATCAGCCAAAATTCAGACCATTTGGACTGATATTGGCCATTTGGTGGACAATTAACCCGAAATCGGTTAATGATATATATGGGAGCTATATCTAAATTTGAACCGATCTTCATAAAATTTGGCGGAGGTATTTCCGAGCTCCATAAGATATCTGGTACCAAATATCATTCTTTAGGAGGGCATATAACGAATGTCAGGGATTTTAACACCAAATCGGATGAAACATATATATGTGAGTTATAGCTATATCAAAACCGGGTTTCACCAAAAATTGAAGTACTTGCTTCTAAACTGAATTTTGTCGGATGTACCAAAATTCAGGCCATTTGGACTGATATGGGCAATTTGGTACAAAATTTCAACAGATTCTCACCAATTTTAGCATGCTTCGTCCTTGGACCAAACAAATATTGTTTGGAAAATTTCATCTTAATCGGATAATAAATATGACCTGCATTTTGCTCACAAAAATACATGAACAGTCGGACGGACAGACTGACTGGCATGCATAAATCGACTCAGAAAGTGATTCTATGAAGATCCTCAAAAGTAGTTATGGGTCTATCTCGCTTCCATCTCCATGTTACAAATAAATGCATAAGGACATACCTTACCCCTATGTGGTGTAGGGTATAATAAAAGGAAGAACATGCCAGAAAGGGGAGTCTAAGTAGAAAATTGCAACACAAAATGTTGGTAACGATTCTTGTAATCAAACCTTAGAAGGTCAAGGATGTAGTAATGAATTAAATTGAATTGAAAAATGAAAAAATTGAAAAATGCTCCGAAAATTTCAAAATATCCAAGGAGATTTATTTGCACCCCCTATTCATTGTTACTCATACCAGCCACGTCTCTGCCTGAGCCATTTTAATAATATATCTCTTTTCTCTAAAAAAAAGTAACCTCATTACATTTTAATTTTTTTCGAGAAGTTGGTCTATTACCTTATCCCCTGTTAATCATGCCAGTCACGTCTCTGCCTGGGCCTTGCAAATAAAACTCTCTTCTCTGTAACTAAATAAAATACGCACATATTTATACCCTACACCACAGGGTGGTCAGGGTATTATATCGTTGTGCATTTGTTTGTAACAGGCAAAAGGAAACGAGATAGACCCATAGTTCCTTTTGATGATCTGCATAGAATCACATTCCAAGTCAATTTATGCATGTCCGTTCGTCCGTCTGTCTATGTATTTTTGTAAACAAAGTACAGTTCGCATTTATTACCCGATCCAGATGAAATTTTGCACAAATCATTTGTTTGGCCCAAGGACGAACCCTATCGAAATTGGAGATAATCGGTCAAAATTTAGATATAGCTCCCAGATATATCTTCGTCCGATTTGTCTTTTATTGTGCACCAAACGTGTTATATCAGCCCGAACAGTATGGAATTTTGCACATACAACCAAATTAGGCGTGAAAATAAGTATGCCAAATTTGATCGAAATCGGTTCAGATATAGCTATAGCTCCCATATATATTGTTCATCCGATTTATTATTTTTGGTACTCCGCAGCCGTAATATGCACTTCGTAACAACGATATTCAGGGAAATGTATCAAATACAGCTCAAAAATATGTCTGCAAAATTTTATCGAGATCGGTTCAGATTTGGATATAGCTCCCATATATAACTTCGTCCGATTTACCTTGGAGTGTGCACCAAACGTCTAATATTTGCCCAAATGGAATGAAATTTGCACTTACAACCGAATTGAGTCTAGAAGCTAGTATGTCCAATTTGCTGAAGATCGGTTCAGATATAGCTATAGCTCCCATATATACTATTCATCCGATTTGTTATATTTGTCCTCCTCCGCAGCCGTAATATGCACTCTGTAACAACGATATTCAGGGAAATATATCAAATACAGCTCAGAAATATCTTTGCCAAATTTTATCAAGATCGGTTCCGATTTGGATATAGATCCCATGTATATATGTATCCGGTTTCAAATTAATTGTGCATCAAATGGGCAATACAAGTCCGAATTTAAAAGATACAAATGCTTCGGCATATTTAGTCCCTTGTTATGCGGAGCCCTACTAAATTAGCAAAGTGGTGTGGGGTATCATAAAGTCGGCCCCGCCCGGCTTTAAGACTTTCTTTACTGGTTTTAAATTTCCAAAGAGATCATCCGAATCACTTGTCTGCCCGAACCTGGTAAATAAAACTCTTACTTTATTAAAATGAAAAAAAAAAAAAACAAACAAAAAAATTCAAATTTCCAAAGAGGTCCACTTATACCTCCACCCCTTCAACTCGTCCCAGCCACGTCTCTGCCCAAGCCTTGTTCATAAAACTCTATTTTCAAAAATGCTTCTTCCTCATAACCATCATAAATAACCAAAAATATTTTCCAGTTCCTTTCCCTCACAATTTCATGGCTCGTCCAATTCTCCCTTGGAACCCAAAGTAATCCAAAAATTACTAAGGGTTTGGGGAGGAGAAACAAAGCAATACAGAATCGAAATAAACATTAAATCATAAAAATTGAACTCATTTGTAACATAAAAAGCACATTAACACATTACGCATGATTTTGTGCCCGCCCCTCCCCCGCTGCAGAGATTTGTTGCCCTTTTTTGGGAGGATGTAGATACGATATCGTTGTGTGTGTGTGTGTGCGCCAAAAATCACAATTGAACATTACAATACCATTATATCGAATTGTAAATGTGTGTCTGGCACTGCCAAGAATAGCAAAGGAATAAAACTGAATGAAAACTTTGTATCCAGCGAATTAAGGAAAATAGAACATGGCAATTTTCTTCAAAGTATTGTAATGTCGCACTTGAAAATCGACTGAGGAGAGAAGGGAGGATATGAAACCGATTTACGACTTTGGGGAAGGAATCCCAGATGGAAACTGAACAATTGTCATATTATCTGTGATGTCAACAACAGACAAGAAAAAGAGGTAAAAAAGTATCACGCGGTTTTGCCTATAGAGAACAAAGGGAATTTTTTAACAATATTTTTTGAAGGACCAAACGTGGACTTTTAACAAATATTTATTTAAAGGGACACCAATGTCTAGGAATGTCAATGGATTTTTAAGAATATTTTTGCATGTGGAGGTTTTTAAGTAAATTTTCCAAGGGCCACTGTGGATTTGTAAAGAATATGTCTCTTGTGCCCCATGTGGTTTTTTGGCGTATATTTTAAAGAAACAACTTTGGACATATTGTATCTTTATAACCTACACCACATAGTGGCAAGAGTATTATGTATTTCCTTATTTATTTGTAACATGGAAAGGAAAGCGACATAGACCCATAGTTACTTTTGAGTATCTTCATAGAATCATTTTTTGAGTCAATTTTTGCATGTCTGTCCATGTATTTTGTGAATAAAATGCAGGTCACATTTATTACCCGATTGAGATGAAATTTCCCAAACAGCATTTGTTTGGCCCAAGGACAAACCCTTTTGAAATTGGTGAGAATCGGTTCAAATTTAGATACAGCTTCCATATATACATTCAACCGATTTCAAGTTAATTGTGAATCAAATGGCCAATATCACAATATCAGCACAATCGACCGAATTCAGTCTAGAAGCAGGAACATTAAATTTAGTGAAAATCGGCTCAGATATAGGTCCCATATATATTTCATCCGATCTGGTGTTTAAGACCCTCACGTTCGTAAAATGCACTCTACAAGAATGATATTTGGTAACAGATATCAGTTGCAGCTCATAAATACCGCTGTAAAATTTTATTGAGATCCGATCAGATTCGGATGTATATCTTCAACCGATTTCAGGTTAATTGTGCACTAAATGACCAATATCAGTCCAAATTACCTCAATTTTGGCACATCCGACCCAAATCAGTTTAGAAACAAGTGCTTCAAATTTGATGAAAATTGGTTCTAATATAGCTATAGTTCCCACATACAGGGTGAGATAAAAAACCACAGCAAAGTCAAACGCCACAATTTTTACATTTTTTATACCCTCCACCAAAAAAGGTATGGAGGGTATATTAACTTTGTCATTCCGTTTGTAACTCATCGAAATAATCATTTTAGACCCAACAAAGTATATATATTCTTGATCAGCGTAAAATTCTAAGACGATTTAGCCCTGTCCTTCCGTCTGTCCGTCCGTCCGTCTGTCCGTCTGTTGTAATCACGCTACAGTCTAAACGAATTAAGACAGGAAGCTAAAATTTTGCACAGATCTTTCTTTTGTCTGCAGGCAGGTCAAGTTCGAAGATGGGCTATATCGGTCCACGATATCGTACAGCCCCCATATAACGGTATCCCCGATATTCGGTATTTTGATGATGTTAGCCACATTTTTCAATGGAATTGTCTGAAAATCCACACAAGTAGTTCCTTGTGGGTACTTTATACCTCGGCAGAGAATTATCTTTATAGGTCAACGATATCATATAGCCCTCTTATAACGGTACCCCCGTTATTAGGTATTTTGATGAGTTTATCCACATTTTTCAATAGAATTGTCTGAAATTCCACAAAAGGAGTCCATTATGGGCATTTTAACCCCTCAAACAGAATTGTCTATATAGGTCCACGATATCGTATATCCCCCATATAACGGTACCCCCCGATATTCGGTATTTTTATGATTTTACCCACATTTTTTATCGGAATTGTCTGAAAATCCACACAAGGAGTTCTTTGCGGGTACTTTATACCTCGGCAGAGAATTATCTATATACGTCTACGGTATCGTATAGCCCTCATATAACGGTACCCCCGATATTCGGTATTTTGGTGTTTTTAGCCATATTTTTCAACGGAATGGTCACATGGGGTTCTTTGTACACAAGGGGTTCTTTGTGAGCACTTTACCCCCCGACAGAGAATTCTGTATATAGGTTAGCAATATTCGGTATTTTGATGATTTTAGCCAAATTTTCCAATCGTATTGTCTGAAAATCCACACACGGAGTTCTTTGTGAGCACTTTACCCCTGAAACGGAATTGTCTATATAGGTCCACAATATCGTATATCCCCCATATAACGGTACTCCCCTATATTCGGTATTTTGATGATTTTTGCCACTTTTTCCAAGGGGTTCCTTGTAAGTACTTTACACGCAGACATAGATTTGTCTTTATAGGTCCACAATATCGTATATCCCCCCATATATCGACACCTTCCTATATTAGATATTTTAAAGATTTTAAAAGAATTTTTAATGGATTTTATTTTTTTGAAAATTTTCTAATTCGTTCCAAATGGTGGAGGGTATTCAAAGTTCGACCCGGCCGAACTTACTGCTTTTTTACTTGTTTAATTTAATTGAATGAAAGCCAAAAATTTCGGAAATAGCATCAAATTTTAGAATAAGATTAGATTTGTTCGAATTGGTCGCCTTTGGGACAAATTATGGCCTTCAAACCGCCCATAAAACCGTCTCACGCTGCCTGAATGTTGCTCTGCAGTACTTTTTAGCCCATTCCCGGCGAAGCGCTTGCTTGAGGTGATCGATATTTTGGTATTTTTTAGTGCCAACCTTGCTTTCCAAAATACTCCAGACACTGGAAATGAAGCGAAGAACCTCATTTTGTAACCAATCTTGGGTGGCGCGTGCTGAGCGCGATGGTGCTAAATCCTGTTGGAATTTCCAAGGTCTACGGCCAAAATGTTTGCGTCCCTAAGGCTTTAATACACCCTCCAGAATATTTTCGCGATAATATTCGACATTTATTCTGATGCAACGATCGATGAAAACGAGCGTAGAGCTACCATCGGCTGTTATGGCGGCCCACACCATCACCATGGCCGGTGCTTGAGTTCTGGTGCCCAACCGAAGGTGCACATTTTCAGCTGACCTCTTGGGCAAGTAAACACGATCATCATTCATTTTGTTTGTTTACAAACTGCTGGACATCGAATGTTTTCTAATCAGAGAGAGAGAGTGAGAGAAAACCAAATTCGGCAGATCTCTTTAGCTCTTTCGAGTCGATTTTATTTCTGTTGCGATGTAAGTACTTGCACTTTTCTGGATTTCAATTTCTTTACACCGAGCTAATTTTTCAAAATTTGCCGAATGGAATATTGCGATATGTTCAGCTCACGATCCATTTTTCAGCCACTGCGACGCGGGTTTCGATCAAGTCGCTTCTTTACTATTCGTACCATTTCTGCTGATGTTGCAGCTTTCTTCCGTCCACTTCCCTTATCACGGTATCACGGTAACGAGCGATGGTACGAGACACAAAAGATTTATTCACATTTAAATGCTGGAGTGCTCCAATGATAGCCACCTGCGGTTTTCCAGCCAAATATAAAGAAATCACAGTATCCCGCTTGAATTCCATCACGAATAACTTTTTTTTGTGGAAAATTCTCAACAAAATGCTTTTGTACGCTTGGAAACAATAGAATGAGCTGCCACTGGAATAATTTTAAGAGCTCTCGGACGAGTGGCTTAGAAATGACAGGAGTCAGAAATTGGTTGCAGTTTTTTCATCTCACCCTGTATACTTTCTGTAGCCATAGGGACACTTAGCCATGACAAAGTATTATTAATCATTCATAATCATTTTTTTATATTTCAAAAAAACACCGAATAACGACTATGAGGAGATCTTCCCATCCACCACAAAATTTGAAAACAATATCAAATTCCTTTACTCAAATAAACATTTCCTTTTTATCCCCCTAAAAAATCTTTCCAATACAGTCGTACAAACAAAGTACACTGACTTGCTATCAGCTTCTACAAAAAAAAAAAAACAACAATGGAGAACAAAATCAAATATTAATGTTACAGGCAATGAAGACGAAAAAAGAAATTTTCACAAGCGACAAAATAACATTAAATACATTTTACGAGCAATTTTTCTTATACTTTTTTGTTGTTTTGTCGCTAAAAGTATTGATTATGGGAATGACATTAAGCTTGCTTACCTCTCGATGGCATGAACGATAACTTTTCTTTTCGCAAGAAAAAATAACAGAAGATGAAGCAATCTCCAGAAAGGGGGAGGACGTTATGTCCTAAGAGTTTTATGTGTGTCTTTGTGTCGCAGTAACTTGGTCAAGTGCTCATTTTGTAAGCGATAAGATAATATTCTTGTAGCAATTGTTGATGCAGATGGAACTTGCGAAGACTAAAATCTCTCTCTCGGGATAGCTTAAGAAACTTGAGACATGTTAAGTAAGTTTTGGAGAAAAAACACAATAATTGCATTATGAAGAACAATGACCAAGAAGAATAACAAACAAAAATATTTAAGAATATGATATTGGAGTGGAGAGAGGAGAAGTATAACATTCCTAGAAATAATATTTAAAAATCGAACTCTAGGCCTGCCACGTTAATTGAAAAAATATTTTTTTAAAAAATCCAGGCCTCGTTTGATGCTTGAAAAAATATTTTTTTAAAAAATCCACGCCTCGTTTGATGCTTGAAAAAATATTTTTTTAAAAAATCCACGCCTCGTTTGATGCTTGAAAAAATATTTTTTTTAAAAATCCACGCCTCGTTTGATGCTTGAAAAAATATTTTTTTAAAAAATCCACGCCTCGTTTGATGCTTGAAAAAATATTTTTTTAAAAAATCCACGCCTCGTTTGATGCTTGAAAAAATATTTTTTTAAAAAATCCACGCCTCGTTTGATGCTTGAAAAAATATTTTTTTAAAAAATCCACGCCTCGTTTGATGCTTGAAAAAATATTTTTTTAAAAAATCCACGCCTCGTTTGATGCTTGAAAAAATATTTTTTTAAAAAATCCACGCCTCGTTTGATGCTTGAAAAAATATTTTTTTAAAAAATCCACGCCTCGTTTGATGCTTGAAAAAATATTTTTTTAAAAAATCCACGCCTCGTTTGATGCTTGAAAAAATATTTTTTTAAAAAATCCACGCCTCGTTTGATGCTTGAAAAAATATTTTTTTAAAAAATCCACGCCTCGTTTGATGCTTGAAAAAATATTTTTTTAAAAAATCCACGCCTCGTTTGATGCTTGAAAAAATATTTTTTTAAAAAATCCACGCCTCGTTTGATGCTTGAAAAAATATTTTTTAAAAAATCCACGCCTCGTTTGATGCTTGAAAAAATATTTTTTTAAAAAATCCACGCCTCGTTTGATGCTTGAAAAAATATTTTTTTAAAAAATCCACGCCTCGTTTGATGCTTGAAAAATATTTTTTTAAAAAATCCACGCCTCGTTTGATGCTTGAAAAAATATTTTTTTAAAAATCCACGCCTCGTTTGATGCTTGAAAAAATATTTTTTTAAAAAATCCACGCCTCGTTTGATGCTTGAAAAAATATTTTTTTAAAAAATCCACGCCTCGTTTGATGCTTGAAAAAATATTTTTTTAAAAAATCCACGCCTCGTTTGATGCTTGAAAAAATATTTTTTTAAAAAATCCACGCCTCGTTTGATGCTTGAAAAAATATTTTTTTAAAAAATCCACGCCTCGTTTGATGCTTGAAAAAATATTTTTTTTAAAAAATCCACGCCTCGTTTGATGCTTGAAAAAATATTTTTTTAAAAAATCCACGCCTCGTTTGATGCTTGAAAAAATATTTTTTTAAAAAATCCACGCCTCGTTTGATGCTTGAAAAAATATTTTTTTAAAAAATCCACGCCTCGTTTGATGCTTGAAAAAATATTTTTTTAAAAAATCCA
This sequence comes from Musca domestica, assembly GCF_030504385.1. Taxonomy (NCBI): domain Eukaryota; kingdom Metazoa; phylum Arthropoda; class Insecta; order Diptera; family Muscidae; genus Musca; species Musca domestica. The sequence continues at coordinate 1,165,953 of NW_026712156.1, read as the reverse complement.
CGCCTCGTTTGATGCTTGAAAAAATATTTTTTTAAAAAATCCACGCCTCGTTTGATGCTTGAAAAAATATTTTTTTAAAAAATCCACGCCTCGTTTGATGCTTGAAAAAATATTTTTTAAAAAATCCACGCCTCGTTTGATGCTTGAAAAAATATTTTTTTAAAAAATCCACGCCTCGTTTGATGCTTGAAAAAATATTTTTTTAAAAAATCCACGCCTCGTTTGATGCTTGAAAAAATATTTTTTTAAAAAATCCACGCCTCGTTTGATGCTTGAAAAAATATTTTTTAAAAAATCCACGCCTCGTTTGATGCTTGAAAAAATATTTTTTTAAAAAATCCACGCCTCGTTTGATGCTTGAAAAAATATTTTTTTAAAAAATCCACGCCTCGTTTGATGCTTGAAAAAATATTTTTTTAAAAAATCCACGCCTCGTTTGATGCTTGAAAAATATTTTTTTAAAAAATCCACGCCTCGTTTGATGCTTGAAAAAATATTTTTTTAAAAAATCCACGCCTCGTTTGATGCTTGAAAAAATATTTTTTTAAAAAATTCACGCCTCGTTTGATGCTTGAAAAAATATTTTTTTAAAAAATCCACGCCTCGTTTGATGCTTGAAAAAATATTTTTTTAAAAAATCCACGCCTCGTTTGATGCTTGAAAAAATATTTTTTTAAAAAATCCACGCCTCGTTGATGCTTGAAAAAATATTTTTTAAAAAAACCACGCCTCGTTTGATGCTTGAAAAAAATATTCTTTAAAAAATCCACGCCTAGGTTGATGCTTGAAAAAATATTCTTTAAAAAATCCACGCCTCGTTTGATGCTTGAAAAAATATTCTTAAAAAAATCAACGCCTCGGTTGATGCTTGAAAAAATATTTTTTTAAAAAATCCACGCCTCGTTTGATGCTTGAAAAAATATTTTTTTAAAAAATCCACGCCTCGTTTGATGCTTGAAAAAATATTTTTTTTAAAAAATCCACGCCTCGTTTGATGCTTGAAAAATATTCCTTAAAAAATCCACGCTTCGGTTGATGCTTAAAAAAATATTTTTTTAAAAAATCCACGCCTCGCTTGATGCTTAAAAAAATATTTTTTTAAAAAATCCACGCCTCGTTTGATGCTTGAAAAAAATATTCTTTAAAAATCCACGCCTCGGTAGATGCTTGAAAAGATATTCTTTAAAAAATCCACGCCTGTTGATGTTTGAAAAATATTCTTTAAAAAATCCACGCATCGTTTGATGCTTGAAAAAAGTATTTTTTTAAAAAATCCACGCCTGTTGATGTTTGAAAAATATTCTTTAAAAAATCCACGCCTCGTTTGATGCTTGAAAAAAGTATTTTTTTAAAAAATCCACGCCTGTTGATGTTTGAAAAATATTCTTTAAAAAATCCACGCCTCGTTTGATGCTTGAAAAAAATATTTTTTTAAAAAATCCACGCTTCGGTTGATGCTTAAAAAAATATTTTTTAAACAATCCACGCCTCGGTTGATGCTTGAAAAAATATTCTTAAAAAAATCCACGCCTCGGTTGATGCTTGAAAAAATATTCCTTAAAAAATCCACGCCTTGGTTGATGCTTGAAAAAATATTCTTTAAAAAATCCACGCCTTGGTTGATGCTTGAAAAAATATTCTTTAAAAAATCCACGCCTTGGTTGATGCTTAAAAAAATATTCTTTAAAAAATCCACGCATCGGTTGATGCTTGACAAAATATTCTTTAAAAAATCCACGCCTCGGTTGATGCTTGAAAAAATATTTTTTAAAAAATCCTCGCTTCGGTTGATGCTTGAAAAAATATTTTTTAAAAAATCCACGCCTCGGTTGATGCTTGAAAAAATATTTTTTAAAAAATCCACGCTTCGGTTGATGCTTGACAAAATATTCTTTAAAAAATCCACGCCTCGGTTGATGCTTGAAAAAATATTTTTTAAAAAATCCTCGCTTCGGTTGATGCTTGAAAAAATATTCTTTAAAAAGTCCACGCCTCGGTTGATGCTTGAAAAAATATTCCTTAAAAAATCCACGCCTCGGCTGATGCTTGACAAAATATTTTTTAAATAATCCACGCCTCGGTAGATGTTTGAAAAAATATTTTTTTAAAAAACCACGCCTCGGTTGATTGTTGAAAAAATATTTTTTAAAAAATCCGCGCCTCGGTTGATGCTTAAAAAAATATTGTTTAAAAAATCCACGCCTCGGTTGATACTTGAAAAAATATTGTTTAAAAAATCCGCGCCTAGTTTGATGCTTGAAAAAATTATCTTTAAAAAATCCATGCCACTGTTGATGCTTGAAAAACTATTCTTTATAAAATCCACGCCTCGGTCGATGTTTGAAAAAATATTCTTTAAGAAATCCACGCCTCGGTTGATGCTTGAAAAAAAATTCTTAAAACAATCCATGCCTCGGTTGATGCTTGAAAAAATATTCTTTAAAAAAGTTTAGTTCTTTTTTTCTATTTTCCCCTTTAAAAATTGACATTTCAAAACTGTGTTTGTTGTCGTGATTGAAAACAGACATTTCCTCCTGACTTTTTTCTTCCATTCTTTTTGAACAAGTTCATTTTGTATATCCCTTTGTGAGGGATATCTTTGCTGGAGAGTGGTTTAGTGTTTATTTTGTTTTTCCCAGCAATGTTGGTTGGTTGGCTGGTTGTTCTTTGATTGGTGGTCCTGTGTTCAGATTTCTCGACAACCAAATCTCAGCACATCACTTCCGTCGACCACGAGCCATTTGATTTAGCATATCTTTTTTTGAGGTTTTTATTATACGATTTCCTGTGTTTTTTTCTGTTGCTTTTTGTTTTGTCTCTATTAATCTAGCATTGCTTTGGTAGAGAGCCACGTCATTTGGTTGGTGTAATCAATTGACCCATTTACTTTATGTGGCGTAAACTGGAAAACGATAACGTGGAGATGATGGGTGGGGGTAGTGTGGGGGAGAAATGAAATTAGTTGGGGTGTTGTTGATTAATATTTGTGCAGGAGGGTGGTGGAGGAGGAAGTGACACTGATTTACAGAGATTTCGGAGGAGTTCGTAAGGATAGAAAAGCGACGGATATTAAGACCATTTAGCAAAACGCTGGAAATTTACATAATTTAGTAATTCATTGACAAAAACTACTTGAATTAAATTTCAATTTGGTACATCACTGCGTATGAGTGGTGACACAATGTATACGACATGTGGTACATTGGAAATTTTTTTAAAGGCATTAGGACTTCATGTTTCGGAAATTGTTTTTAATTTTTTAAATTTTCAAATAATTCATAATCCTTGTAGTCCAGTGTCAAAATTTTGCATTTGTGTTCTGCCAAACATTGTTAGATCAAACAAACCATAACAATGATGTTGGCACAATCATAAAAACGAAAGTCGAAAACAAAAACAAAATTTCCCTCCATAATTGTAATAATAGAATTGTCAATGAAGAGGAACGCCAAAAACAAACTACAAAGCACCACCAACAACAACAAACAAAATTGATAATAATAAAATTCAATAAACGGAAAAAGATAAAAATAAATTGGCCATCGTAGCGAAGCAATGGCAACAGGGAACATTGATTGTTTTTCCATATTTTAGCTGGAGAGACAGTAGGAGAGGAAGGACAAGGGAGAAATTTCTAAACATATCTGGGAAATCACAGAAAAACAAATTTTTAATACAAAAAAAAAAAAAAAAAAACAAGGAACTTCAAAATATTGTGAAATATCCCAAAGAAAATTATGAAACTAATCGTAAAAAAAGTTGGAGTTTTTGTTGGACATTTTTTTTTTTGTTTTTTAGGGCCAAATTTTAAAGTACTTCTCGTTATGTACTTATATGTTAGTACATATCCTACACTCAACAAAAGCAAATTACAACACGTCCACAGACACTCCTGCATCCATCCACATTTTCGTACTATTTTTAGCTGAAAATTCGAGTTGGCTATCGAAGTTAGAAGTTTCTCTAACAGTCTTTGAAGAAGCGATGAAGAAGAAGTAATATCCTTGGAACAATGGCAATGTCAGTATCAGTCATGGTGAAATGATGTGCCAGTGATTTGTTTTAGAAATCAAGTTAAGTCATCAATGAAAATTTACTTGCTTTTGAAGAAAAGGGAAGGGCTAGATTCTGGTTCTATACACAAAAGTGAAGCCATTAATATTTTTTGTAAATTCTTTAAAGAATATTTTTTTAAGCATCCATACAAGGCGTGGATTTTTTAAAGAATATTTTTTCAAGCATTAACCGAGGCGTGGACTGTTTAAAGAATATTTTTTCAAGCATTAACCGAGGCGTGGATTTTTTAAAGAATATTTTTTCAAGCATTAACCGAGGCGTGGATTTTTTAAAAAATATTTTTTCAAGCATTAACCGAGGCGTGGATTTTTTAAAGAATATTTTTTCAAGCATTAACCGAGGCGTGGATTTTTAAAGAATATTTTTTCAAGCATTAACCGAGGCGTGGATTTTTTAAAGAACATTTTTTCAAGCATTAACCGAGGCGTGGATTTTTTAAAGAATATTTTTTCAAGCATTAACCGAGGAGTGGATTTTTTAAAGAATATTTTTTCAAGCATTAACCGAGGCGTGGATTTTTTAAAGAATATTTTTTCAAGCATTAACCGTGGCGTGGATTTTTTAAAGAATATTTTTTCAAGCATTAACCGAGGCGTGGATTTTTTAAAAAATATTTTTTCAAGCATTAACCGAGGCGTGGATTTTTTAAAGAATATTTTTTCAAGCATTAACCGAGGCGTGGATTTTTTAAAGAATATTGTTTCAAGCATTAACCGAGGCGTGGATTTTTTAAAGAATATTTTTTCAAGCATTAACCGAGGCGTGGATTTTTTAAAGAATATTTTTTCAAGCATTAACCGAGGCGTGGATTTTTTAAAGAATATTTTTTCAAGCATTAACCGAGGCGTGGATTTTTAAAGAATATTTTTTCAAGCATTAACCGTGGCGTGGATTTTTTAAAGAATATTTTTTCAAGCATTAACCGTGGCGTGGATTTTTTAAAGAATATTTTTTCAAGCATTAACCGTGGCGTGGATTTTTTAAAGAATATTTTTTCAAGCATTAACCGTGGCGTGGATTTTTTAAAGAATATTTTTTCAAGCATTAACCGAGGCGTGGATTTTTTAAAAAATATTTTTTCAAGCATTAACCGAGGCGTGGATTTTTTAAAGAATATTTTTTCAAGCATTAACCGAGGCGTGGATTTTTTAAAGAATATTTTTTCAAGCATTAACCGAGGCGTGGATTTTTTAAAGAATATTTTTTCAAGCATTAACCGAGGCGTGGATTTTTAAAAAATATTTTTTCAAGCATTAACCGAGGCGTGGATTTTTTAAAGAATATTTTTCAAGCATTAACCGAGGCGTGGATTTTTTAAAGAACATTTTTTCAAGCATTAACCGAGGCGTGGATTTTTTAAAGAATATTTTTTCAAGCATTAACCGAGGCGTGGATTTTTTAAAGAATATTTTTTCAAGCATTAACCGAGGCGTGGATTTTTTAAAGAATATTTTTTCAAGCATTAACCGTGGCGTGGATTTTTAAAGAATATTTTTTCAAGCATTAACCGTGGCGTGGATTTTTTAAAGAATATTTTTTCAAGCATTAACCGAGGCGTGGATTTTTTAAAGAATATTTTTTCAAGCATTAACCGAGGCGTGGATTTTTTAAAGAATATTTTTTCAAGCATTAACCGAGGCGTGGATTTTTTAAAGAACATTTTTTCAAGCATTAACCGAGGCGTGGATTTTTTAAAGAATATTTTTTCAAGCATTAACCGAGGAGTGGATTTTTTAAAGAATATTTTTTCAAGCATTAACCGAGGCGTGGATTTTTTAAAGAATATTTTTTCAAGCATTAACCGAGGCGTGGATTTTTAAAGAATATTTTTTCAAGCATTAACCGTGGCGTGGATTTTTTAAAGAATATTTTTTCAAGCATTAACCGTGGCGTGGATTTTTTAAAGAATATTTTTTCAAGCATTAACCGAGGCGTGGATTTTTTAAAGAACATTTTTTCAAGCATTAACCGAGGCGTGGATTTTTTAAAGAATATTTTTTCAAGCATTAACCGAGGAGTGGATTTTTAAAGAATATTTTTTCAAGCATTAACCGAGGCGTGGATTTTTTAAAGAATATTTTTTCAAGCATTAACCGAGGCGTGGATTTTTTAAAGAATATTTTTTCAAGCATTAACCGTGGCGTGGATTTTTTAAAGAATATTTTTTCAAGCATTAACCGTGGCGTGGATTTTTTAAAGAATATTTTTTTCAAGCATTAACCGAGGCGTGGATTTTTTAAAGAATATTTTTTCAAGCATTCTCCGAGGCGTGGATTTTTTAAAGAATATTTTTTCAAGCATTCTCCGAGGCGTGGATTTTTTAAAGAATATTTTTTCAAGCATTCTCCGAGGCGTGGATTTTTTAAAGAATATTTTTTCAAGCATTAACCGTGGCGTGGATTTTTTAAAGAATATTTTTTCAAGCATTAACCGAGGCGTGGATTTTTAAAGAATATTTTTCAAGCATTCTCCGAGGCGTGGATTTTTTAAAGAATATTTTTTCAAGCATTAACCGAGGCGTGGATTTTTTAAAGAATATTTTTTCAAGCATTAACCGAGGCGTGGATTTTTTAAAGAATATTTTTTCAAGCATTATCCGAGGCGTGGACTGTTTAAAGAATATTTTTTCAAGCATTATCCGAGGCGTGGACTGTTTAAAGAATATTTTTTCAAGCATTAACCGAGGCGTGGATTTTTTGAAGAATATTTTTTCAAGCATTAACCGAGGCGTGGATTTTTAAAGAATATTTTTTCAAGCATCAACCGAGGCGTGGATTTTTTAAAGAATATTTTTTCAAGCATCAGCCGAGGCGTGGATTTTTTAAAGAATATTTTTTCAAGCATCAGCCGAGGCGTGGATTTTTTAAAGAATATTTTTTCAAGCATCAACCGAGGCGCGGATTTTTTAAAGAATATTTTTTCAAGCATCAACCGAGGCGCGGATTTTTTAAAAAATATTTTTTCAAGCATTCTCCGAGGCGTGGATTTTTTAAAGAATATTTTTTCAAGCATTCTCCGAGGCGTGGATTTTTTAAAGAATATTTTTTCAAGCATTCTCCGAGGCGTGGATTTTTTAAAGAATATTTTTTCAAGCATTCTCCGAGGCGTGGATTTTTTAAAGAATATTTTTTCAAGCATTCTCCGAGGCGTGGATTTTTTAAAGAATATTTTTTCAAGCATTCTCCGAGGCGTGGATTTTTTAAAGAATATTTTTTCAAGCATCAACCGAGGCGCGGATTTTTTAAAGAATATTTTTTCAAGCATCAACCGAGGCGCGGATTTTTTAAGAATATTTTTTCAAGCATCAACCGAGCCGCGGATTTTTTAAAGAATATTTTTTCAAGCATCAACCGAGGCGCGGATTTTTTAAAGAATATTTTTTCAAGCATTCTCCGAGGCGTGGATTTTTTAAAGAATATTTTTTCAAGCATTCTCCGAGGCGTGGATTTTTTAAAGAATATTTTTTCAAGCATTCTCCGAGGCGTGGATTTTTTAAAGATATTTTTTCAAGCATTCTCCGAGGCGTGGATTTTTAAAGAATATTTTTTCAAGCATTCTCCGAGGCGTGGATTTTTTAAAGAATATTTTTTCAAGCATTCTCCGAGGCGTGGATTTTTAAAGAATATTTTTTCAAGCATTCTCCGAGGCGTGGATTTTTTAAAGAATATTTTTCAAGCATTCTCCGAGGCGTGGATTTTTTAAAGAATATTTTTCAAGCATTCTCCGAGGCGTGGATTTTTTAAAGAATATTTTTCAAGCATTCTCCGAGGCGTGGATTTTTTAAAGAATATTTTTTCAAGCATTCTCCGAGGCGTGGATTTTTTAAAAGAATATTTTTTCAAGCATTCTCCGAGGCGTGGATTTTTAAAGAATATTTTTCAAGCATTCTCCGAGGCGTGGATTTTTTAAAGAATATTTTTTCAAGCATTCTCCGAGGCGTGGATTTTTTAAAGAATATTTTTTCAAGCATTCTCCGAGGCGTGGATTTTTAAAGAATATTTTTCAAGCATTCTCCGAGGCGTGGATTTTTTAAAGAATATTTTTTCAAGCATTCTCCGAGGCGTGGATTTTTTAAAGATATTTTTTCAAGCATTCTCCGAGGCGTGGATTTTTTAAAGAATATTTTTTCAAGCATTCTCCGAGGCGTGGATTTTTAAAGAATATTTTTTCAAGCATTCTCCGAGGCGTGGATTTTTTAAAGAATATTTTTTCAAGCATTCTCCGAGGCGTGGATTTTTAAAGAATATTTTTTCAAGCATTCTCCGAGGCGTGGATTTTTAAAGAATATTTTTTCAAGCATTCTCCGAGGCGTGGATTTTTTAAAGAATATTTTTTCAAGCATTCTCCGAGGCGTGGATTTTTTAAAGAATATTTTTTCAAGCATTCTCCGAGGCGTGGATTTTTTAAAGAATATTTTTCAAGCATTCTCCGAGGCGTGGATTTTTTAAAGAATATTTTTTCAAGCATTCTCCGAGGCGTGGATTTTTTAAAGAATATTTTTTCAAGCATTCTCCGAGGCGTGGATTTTTTAAAGAATATTTTTTCAAGCATTCTCCGAGGCGTGGATTTTTTAAAGAATATTTTTTCAAGCATTCTCCGAGGCGTGGATTTTTAAAGAATATTTTTTCAAGCATTCTCCGAGGCGTGGATTTTTTAAAGAATATTTTTTCAAGCATTCTCCGAGGCGTGGATTTTTTAAAGAATATTTTTCAAGCATTCTCCGAGGCGTGGATTTTTTAAAGAATATTTTTTCAAGCATTCTCCGAGGCGTGGATTTTTTAAAGAATATTTTTTCAAGCATTCTCCGAGGCGTGGATTTTTTAAAGAATATTTTTTCAAGCATTCTCCGAGGCGTGGATTTTTTAAAGAATATTTTTTCAAGCATTCTCCGAGGCGTGGATTTTTTAAAGAATATTTTTTCAAGCATTCTCCGAGGCGTGGATTTTTTAAAGAATATTTTTTCAAGCATTCTCCGAGGCGTGGATTTTTTAAAGAATATTTTTTCAAGCATTCTCCGAGGCGTGGATTTTTTAAAGAATATTTTTTCAAGCATTCTCCGAGGCGTGGATTTTTTAAAGAATATTTTTTCAAGCATTCTCCGAGGCGTGGATTTTTTAAGAATATTTTTTCAAGCATTCTCCGAGGCGTGGATTTTTTAAAGAATATTTTTTCAAGCATTCTCCGAGGCGTGGATTTTTTAAAGAATATTTTTTCAAGCATTCTCCGAGGCGTGGATTTTTTAAAGAATATTTTTTCAAGCATTCTCCGAGGCGTGGATTTTTTAAAGAATATTTTTTCAAGCATTCTCCGAGGCGTGGATTTTTTAAAGAATATTTTTTCAAGCATTCTCCGAGGCGTGGATTTTTTAAAGAATATTTTTTCAAGCATTCTCCGAGGCGTGGATTTTTTAAAGAATATTTTTTCAAGCATTCTCCGAGGCGTGGATTTTTTAAAGAATATTTTTTCAAGCATTCTCCGAGGCGTGGATTTTTTAAAGAATATTTTTTCAAGCATTCTCCGAGGCGTGGATTTTTAAAGAATATTTTTTCAAGCATTCTCCGAGGCGTGGATTTTTAAAGAATATTTTTTCAAGCATTCTCCGAGGCGTGGATTTTTTAAAGAATATTTTTTCAAGCATTCTCCGAGGCGTGGATTTTTTAAAGAATATTTTTTCAAGCATTCTCCGAGGCGTGGATTTTTTAAAGAATATTTTTTCAAGCATTCTCCGAGGCGTGGATTTTTTAAAGAATATTTTTTCAAGCATTCTCCGAGGCGTGGATTTTTTAAAGAATATTTTTTCAAGCATTCTCCGAGGCGTGGATTTTTTAAAGAATATTTTTTCAAGCATTCTCCGAGGCGTGGATTTTTTAAAGAATATTTTTCAAGCATTCTCCGAGGCGTGGATTTTTTTAAAGAATATTTTTTTCAAGCATTCTCCGAGGCGTGGATTTTTTAAAGAATATTTTTTCAAGCATTCTCCGAGGCGTGGATTTTTTAAAGAATATTTTTCAAGCATTCTCCGAGGCGTGGATTTTTTAAAGAATATTTTTTCAAGCATTCTCCGAGGCGTGGATTTTTTAAAGAATATTTTTTCAAGCATTCTCCGAGGCGTGGATTTTTAAAGAATATTTTTTCAAGCATTCTCCGAGGCGTGGATTTTTAAAGAATATTTTTTCAAGCATTCTCCGAGGCGTGGATTTTTTAAAGAATATTTTTTCAAGCATTCTCCGAGGCGTGGATTTTTTAAAGAATATTTTTTCAAGCATTCTCCGAGGCGTGGATTTTTTAAAGAATATTTTTCAAGCATTCTCCGAGGCGTGGATTTTTTAAAGAATATTTTTCAAGCATTCTCCGAGGCGTGGATTTTTTAAAGAATATTTTTTCAAGCATTCTCCGAGGCGTGGATTTTTTAAAGAATATTTTTTCAAGCATTCTCCGAGGCGTGGATTTTTTAAAGAATATTTTTTCAAGCATTCTCCGAGGCGTGGATTTTTTAAAGAATATTTTTTCAAGCATTCTCCGAGGCGTGGATTTTTTAAAGAATATTTTTTCAAGCATTCTCCGAGGCGTGGATTTTTTAAAGAATATTTTTTCAAGCATTCTCCGAGGCGTGGATTTTTTAAGAATATTTTTTCAAGCATTCTCCGAGGCGTGGATTTTTAAAGAATATTTTTCAAGCATTCTCCGAGGCGTGGATTTTTTAAAGAATATTTTTCAAGCATTCTCCGAGGCGTGGATTTTTTAAAGAATATTTTTTCAAGCATTCTCCGAGGCGTGGATTTTTTAAAGAATATTTTTTCAAGCATTCTCCGAGGAGTGGATTTTTTAAAGAATATTTTTTCAAGCATTCTCCGAGTCGTGGATTTTTAAAGAATATTTTTTCAAGCATTCTCCGAGGCGTGGATTTTTTAAAGAATATTTTTTCAAGCATTCTCCGAGGCGTGGATTTTTAAAGAATATTTTTTCAAGCATTCTCCGAGGCGTGGATTTTTAAAGAATATTTTTTCAAGCATTCTCCGAGGCGTGGATTTTTTAAAGAATATTTTTTCAAGCATTCTCCGAGGCGTGGATTTTTTTAAAGAATATTTTTTCAAGCATTCTCCGAGGCGTGGATTTTTTAAAGAATATTTTTTCAAGCATTCTCCGAGGCGTGGATTTTTTAAAGAATATTTTTTCAAGCATTCTCCGAGGCGTGGATTTTTTAAAGAATATTTTTTCAAGCATTCTCCGAGGCGTGGATTTTTTAAAGAATATTTTTTCAAGCATTCTCCGAGGCGTGGATTTTTTAAAGAATATTTTTTCAAGCATTCTCCGAGGCGTGGATTTTTTAAAGAATATTTTTTCAAGCATTCTCCGAGGCGTGGATTTTTTAAAGAATATTTTTTCAAGCATTCTCCGAGGCGTGGATTTTTTAAAGAATATTTTTTCAAGCATTCTCCGAGGCGTGGATTTTTTAAAGAATATTTTTCAAGCATTCTCCGAGGCGTGGATTTTTTAAAGAATATTTTTTCAAGCATTCTCCGAGGCGTGGATTTTTTAAAGAATATTTTTTCAAGCATTCTCCGAGGCGTGGATTTTTTAAAGAATATTTTTTCAAGCATTCTCCGAGGCGTGGATTTTTTAAAGAATATTTTTTCAAGCATCGGTAAAAGACGTGGATTTTTTAAAGAATATTTTTTCAAGCATCGGTAAAAGGCGTGGATTTTTTAAAGAATATTTTTCCAAAGGCTTTAAAAGGCGTGGATTTTTAAAGAATATTTTTCCAAAGTCTTTAAAAGGCGTGGATTTTTTAAAGAATATTTTTTCAAGCATCGGTAAAAGGCGTGGATTTTTTAAAGAATATTTTTTCAAGCATCGGTAAAAGGCGTGGATGTTTTAAAGAATATTTTTCCAAAGTCTTTAAAAGGCGTGGATTTTTTAAAGAATATTTTTTCAAGCATCGGTAAAAGGCGTGGATTTTTTAAAGAATATTTTTTCAAGCATCGGTAAAAGGCGTGGATTTTTTAAAGAATATTTTTTCAAGCATCGGTAAAAGGCGTGGATTTTTTAAAGAATATTTTTTCAAGCATCGGTAAAAGGCGTGGATTTTTTAAAGAATATTTTTTCAAGCATCGGTAAAAGGCGTGGATTTTTTAAAGAATATTTTTTCAAGCATCGGTAAAAGGCGTGGATTTTTTTAAAGAATATTTTTTCAAGCATCGGTAAAAGGCGTGGATTTTTTAAAGAATATTTTTTCAAGCATCGGTAAAAGGCGTGGATTTTTTAAAGAATATTTTTTCAAGCATCGGTAAAAGGCGTGGATTTTTTAAAGAATATTTTTTCAAGCATCGGTAAAAGGCGTGGATTTTTTAAAGAATATTTTTTCAAGCATCGGTAAAAGGCGTGGATTTTTTAAAGAATATTTTTTCAAGCATCGGTAAAAGGCGTGGATTTTTTTAAAGAATATTTTTTCAAGCATCGGTAAAAGGCGTGGATTTTTTAAAGAATATTTTTTCAAGCATCGGTAAAAGGCGTGGATTTTTTAAAGAATATTTTTTCAAGCATCGGTAAAAGGCGTGGATTTTTTAAAGAATATTTTTTCAAGCATTAACCGAGGCGTGGATTTTTTAAAGAATATTTTTTCAAGCATCGGTAAAAGGCGTGGATTTTTTAAAGAATATTTTTTCAAGCATTAACCGAGGCGTGGATTTTTTAAAGAATATTTTTTCAAGCATTAACCGAGGCGTGGATTTTTTAAAGAATATTTTTTCAAGCATTAACCGAGGCGTGGATTTTTTAAAGAATATTTTTCAAGCATTAACCGAGGCGTGGATTTTTAAAGAATATTTTTTCAAGCATTAACCGTGGCGTGGATTTATTAAAGAATATTTTTTCAAGCATTAACCGTGGCGTGGATTTTTTAAAGAATATTTTTTCAAGCATTTACCGAGGCGTGGATTTTTTAAAGAATATTTTTTCAAGCATTAACCGAGGCGTGGATTTTTTAAAGAATATTTTTTCAAGCATTAACCGTGGCGTGGATTTTTTAAAGAATATTTTTTCAAGCATTAACCGTGGCGTGGATTTTTTAAAGAATATTTTTTCAAGCATTAACCGAGGCGTGGATTTTTTAAAGAATATTTTTCAAGCATTAACCGTGGCGTGGATTTTTTAAAGAATATTTTTTCAAGCATTAACCGTGGCGTGGATTTTTTAAAGAATATTTTTTCAAGCATTAACCGAGGCGTGGATTTTTAAAGAATATTTTTTCAAGCATTAACCGAGGCGTGGATTTTTTAAAGAATATTTTTTCAAGCATTAACCGTGGCGTGGATTTTTTAAAGAATATTTTTTCAAGCATTAACCGTGGCGTGGATTTTTAAAGAATATTTTTTCAAGCATTAACCGAGGCGTGGATTTTTTAAAGAATATTTTTTCAAGCATTAACCGAGGCGTGGATTTTTTAAAGACTATTTTTTCAAGCATTAACCGAGGCGTGGATTTTTTAAAGAATATTTTTTCAAGCATTAACCGAGGCGTGGGTTTTTTAAAGAATATTTTTTCAAGCATTAACCGAGGCGTGGATTTTTTAAAGAATATTTTTTCAAGCATTAACCGAGGCGTGGATTTTTTAAAGAATATTTTTCAAGCATTAACCGAGGCGTGGATTTTTTAAAGAATATTTTTTCAAGCATTAACCGAGGCGTGGATTTTTTAAAGACTATTTTTTCAAGCATTAACCGAGGCGTGGATTTTTTAAAGAATATTTTTTCAAGCATTAACCGAGGCGTGGATTTTTTAAAGACTATTTTTTCAAGCATTAACCGAGGCGTGGATTTTTAAAGAATATTTTTTCAAGCATTAACCGAGGCGTGGATTTTTTAAAGAATATTTTTTCAAGCATTAACCGAGGCGTGGATTTTTTAAAGAATATTTTTTCAAGCATTAACCGAGGCGTGGATTTTTTAAAGAATATTTTTTCAAGCATTAACCGTGGCGTGGATTTATTAAAGAATATTTTTTCAAGCATTAACCGTGGCGTGGATTTTTTTAAAGAATATTTTTTCAAGCATTTACCGAGGCGTGGATTTTTTAAAGAATATTTTTTCAAGCATTAACCGAGGCGTGGATTTTTTAAAGAATATTTTTTCAAGCATTAACCGTGGCGTGGATTTTTTAAAGAATATTTTTTCAAGCATTAACCGTGGCGTGGATTTTTTAAAGAATATTTTTTTCAAGCATTAACCGAGGCGTGGATTTTTTAAAGAATATTTTTTCAAGCATTAACCGTGGCGTGGATTTTTTAAAGAATATTTTTTCAAGCATTAACCGTGGCGTGGATTTTTTAAAGAATATTTTTTCAAGCATTAACCGAGGCGTGGATTTTTTAAAGAATATTTTTTCAAGCATTAACCGAGGCGTGGATTTTTTAAAGAATATTTTTTCAAGCATTAACCGTGGCGTGGATTTTTTAAAGAATATTTTTTCAAGCATTAACCGTGGCGTGGATTTTTTAAAGAATATTTTTCAAGCATTAACCGAGGCGTGGATTTTTTTAAAGAATATTTTTTCAAGCATTAACCGAGGCGTGGATTTTTTAAAGACTATTTTTCAAGCATTAACCGAGGCGTGGATTTTTTAAAGAATATTTTTTCAAGCATTAACCGAGGCGTGGGTTTTTTTAAAGAATATTTTTTCAAGCATTAACCGAGGCGTGGATTTTTTAAAGAATATTTTTTCAAGCATTAACCGAGGCGTGGATTTTTTAAAGAATATTTTTTCAAGCATTAACCGAGGCGTGGATTTTTTTTAAAGAATATTTTTTCAAGCATTAACCGAGGCGTGGATTTTTTAAAGACTATTTTTTCAAGCATTAACCGAGGCGTGGATTTTTTAAAGAATATTTTTTCAAGCATTAACCGAGGCGTGGATTTTTTAAAGAATATTTTTTCAAGCATTAACCGAGGCGTGGATTTTTAAAGAATATTTTTTCAAGCATTAACCGAGGCGTGGATTTTTAAAGAATATTTTTCAAGCATTAACGAGGCGTGGATTTTTTAAAGAATATTTTTTCAAGCATTACCGAGCGTGGATTAAAATATTAAGGCGGTAGGGATTTTTTAAAGATATTTTTTCAAGCATTAACCGAGGCGTGGATTTTTTAAAGAATATTTTTTCAAGCATCGGTAAAAGGCGTGGATTTTTTAAAGAATATTTTTTCAAGCATTAACCGAGGCGTGGATTTTTTAAAGAATATTTTTTCAAGCATTAACCGAGGCGTGGATTTTTAAAGAATATTTTTTCAAGCATCGGTAAAGGCGTGGATTTTTTAAAGAATATTTTTTCAAGCATTGACCGAGGCGTGGATTTTTTAAAGAATATTTTTTCAAGCATTAACCGAGGCGTGAATTTTTTAAAGAATATTTTTCAAGCATTAACCGAGGCGTGGATTTTTTAAAGAATATTTTTTCAAGCATTAACCGAGGCGTGGATTTTTTAAAGAATATTTTTTCAAGCATCGGTAAAAGGCGTGGATTTTTTAAAGAATATTTTTTCAAGCATTAACCGAGGCGTGGATTTTTTAAAGAATATTTTTTCAAGCATTAACCGAGGCGTGGATTTTTTAAAGAATATTTTTCAAGCATTCTCCGAGGCGTGGATTTTTTTAAAGAATATTTTTTCAAGCATTCTCCGAGGCGTGGATTTTTTAAAGAATATTTTTTCAAGCATTCTCCGAGGCGTGGATTTTTTAAAGAATATTTTTTCAAGCATTAACCGAGGCGTGGATTTTTTAAAGAATATTTTTTCAAGCATTAACCGAGGCGTGGATTTTTTAAAGAATATTTTTTCAAGCATACTCCGAGGCGTGGATTTTTTAAAGAATATTTTTTCAAGCATTAACCGAGGCGTGGATTTTTTAAAGAATATTTTTTTAAGCATTATCCGAGGCGTGGACTGTTTAAAGAATATTTTTTCAAGCATTAACCGAGGCGTGGATTTTTTAAAGAATATTTTTTCAAGCATACTCCGAGGCGTGGATTTTTTAAAGAATATTTTTCAAGCATTAACCGAGGCGTGGATTTTTTAAAGAATATTTTTTTTAAGCATTATCCGAGGCGTGGACTGTTTAAAGAATATTTTTTCAAGCATTAACCGAGGCGTGGATTTTTTGAAGAATATTTTTTTCAAGCATTAACGAGGCGTGGACTGTTTAAAGAATATTTTTTCAAGCATCAACCGAGGCGTGGATTTTTTAAAGAATATTTTTTTTCAAGCATCAGCCGAGGCGTGGATTTTTTAAAGAATATTTTTTCAAGCATTCTCCGAGGCGTGGATTTTTTAAAGAATATTTTTTCAAGCATCAACCGAGGCGCGGATTTTTAAAGAATATTTTTTCAAACATCAACCGAGGCGTGGATTTTTTAAAAATATTTTTTCAAGCATTCTCCGAGGCGTGGATTTTTTAAAGAATATTTTTTCAAGCATTCTCCGAAGCGTGGATTTTTTAAAGAATATTTTTTCAAGCATCACCCGAGGCGCGGATTTTTTAAAGAATATTTTTTCAAACATCAACCGAGGCGTGGATTTTTTAAAAAATATTTTTTCAAGCATTCTCCGAGGCGTGGATTTTTTAAAGAATATTTTTTCAAGCATTCTCCGAGGCGTGGATTTTTTAAAGAATATTTTTTCAAGCATTCTCCGAGGCGTGGATTTTTTAAAGAATATTTTTTCAAGCACTCTCCGAGGCGTGGATTTTTTAAAGAATATTTTTTCAAGCATTCTCCGAGGCGTGGATTTTTTAAAGAATATTTTTTCAAGCATTCTCGAGGCGTGGATTTTTTAAAGAATATTTTTTCAAGCATTCTCCGAGGCGTGGATTTTTTAAAGAATATTTTTCAAGCATTCTCCGAGGCGTGGATTTTTTAAAGAATATTTTTTCAAGCATTCTCCGAGGCGTGGATTTTTTAAAGAATATTTTTTTCAAGCATTCTCCGAGGCGTGGATTTTTTTAAAGAATATTTTTTCAAGCATTCTCCGAGGCGTGGATTTTTTAAAGAATATTTTTTCAAGCATTCTCCGAGGCGTGGATTTTTTAAGAATATTTTTTCAAGCATTCTCCGAGGCGTGGATTTTTTAAAGAATATTTTTTCAAGCATTCTCCGAGGCGTGGATTTTTTAAAGAATATTTTTTCAGCATTCTCCGAGGCGTGGATTTTTTAAAGAATATTTTTTCAAGCATTCTCCGAGGCGTGGATTTTTTAAAGAATATTTTTTCAAGCATTCTCCGAGGCGTGGATTTTTTAAAGAATATTTTTTCAAGCATTCTCCGAGGCGTGGATTTTTTTAAAGAATATTTTTTCAAGCATTCTCCGAGGCGTGGATTTTTTAAGAATATTTTTTCAAGCATTCTCCGAGGCGTGGATTTTTTAAAGAATAATTTTTTCAAGCATTCTCCGAGGCGTGGATTTTTTAAAGAATATTTTTTCAAGCATTCTCCGAGGCGTGGATTTTTTAAAGAATATTTTTTCAAGCATTCTCCGAGGCGTGGATTTTTTAAAGAATATTTTTTTCAAGCATTCTCCGAGGCGTGGATTTTTTAAAGAATATTTTTTCAAGCATTCTCCGAGGCGTGGATTTTTTAAAGAATATTTTTTCAAGCATTCTCCGAGGCGTGGATTTTTTAAAGAATATTTTTTCAAGCATTCTCCGAGGCGTGGATTTTTTAAAGAATATTTTTTCAAGCATTCTCCGAGGCGTGGATTTTTTAAAGAATATTTTTTCAAGCATTCTCCGAGGCGTGGATTTTTTAAAGAATATTTTTTCAAGCATTCTCCGAGGGCGTGGATTTTTTAAAGAATATTTTTTTCAAGCATTCTCCGAGGCGTGGATTTTTTAAAGAATATTTTTTCAAGCATTAACCGAGGCGTGGATTTTTTAAAGAATATTTTTTCAAGCATTAACCGAGGCGTGGATTTTTTAAAGAATATTTTTCAAGCATTCTCCGAGGCGTGGATTTTTTAAAGAATATTTTTTCAAGCATTCTCCGAGGCGTGGATTTTTTAAAGAATATTTTTTCAAGCATTCTCCGAGGCGTGGATTTTTTAAAGAATATTTTTTCAAGCATTAACCGAGGCGTGGATTTTTTAAAGAATATTTTTTCAAGCATTAACCGAGGCGTGGATTTTTTAAAGAATATTTTTTCAAGCATTAACCGAGGCGTGGATTTTTTAAAGAATATTTTTTCAAGCATTAACCGAGGCGTGGATTTTTTAAAGAATATTTTTTCAAGCATTAACCGAGGCGTGGATTTTTTAAAGAATATTTTTTTAAGCATTAACCGAGGCGTGGATTTTTTGAAGAATATTTTTTCAAGCATTAACCGAGGCGTGGATTTTTTAAAGAATATTTTTTCAAGCATCAACCGAGGCGTGGATTTTTTAAAGAATATTTTTTCAAGCATCAACCGAGGCGTGGATTTTTTAAAGAATATTTTTTCAAGCATCAGCCGAGGCGTGGATTTTTTAAAGAATATTTTTTCAAGCATTCTCCGAGGCGTGGATTTTTTAAAGAATATTTTTTCAAGCATCAACCGAGGCGCGGATTTTTTAAAGAATATTTTTTCAAACATCAACCGAGGCGTGGATTTTTTTAAAAATATTTTTTCAAGCATTAACCGAGGCGTGGATTTTTTAAAGAATATTTTTTCAAACATCAACCGAGGCGTGGATTTTTTTAAAAATATTTTTTCAAGCATTAACCGAGGCGTGGATTTTTTTAAAAATATTTTTTCAAGCATTAACCGAGGCGTGGATTTTTTAAAGAATATTTTTTCAAGCATTCTCCGAGGCGTGGATTTTTTAAAGAATATTTTTTCAAGCATTCTCCGAGGCGTGGATTTTTTAAAGAATATTTTTTCAAGCATTCTCCGAGGCGTGGATTTTTTAAAGAATATTTTTTCAAGCATTCTCCGAGGCGTGGATTTTTTAAAGAATATTTTTTCAAGCATTCTCCGAGGCGTGGATTTTTTAAGAATATTTTTCAAGCATTCTCCGAGGCGTGGATTTTTTAAAGAATATTTTTTCAAGCATTCTCCGAGGCGTGGATTTTTTAAGAATATTTTTTCAAGCATTCTCCGAGGCGTGGACTTTTTTAACAGAATATTTTTTCAAGCATTCTCCGAGGCGTGGATTTTTTTAAAGAATATTTTTTCAAGCATTCTCGAGGCGTGGATTTTTTAAAGAATATTTTTTCAAGCATTTCTCCGAGGCGTGGATTTTTTTAAAGAATATTTTTTCAAGCATTCTCCGAAGCGGTGGATTTTTTTTAAAGAATATTTTTTCAAGCATCTCCGAGGCGTGGATTTTTTAAAGAATATTTTTTCAAGCATTCTCCGAGGCGTGGATTTTTAAAGAATATTTTTTCAAGCATCTCCGAGGCGGGATTTTTTAAAGAATATTTTTTTCACGCATTCTCCGAGGCGTGGATTTTTTTAAAGACTATTTTTTCAAGCATTCCCCGAGGCGTGGATTTTTTAAAGAATATTTTTTCAAGCATTCTCCGAGGCGTGGATTTTTTAAAGAATATTTTTTCAGCATTCTCCGAGGCGTGGATTTTTTAAAGAATATTTTTTTCAAGCATTCTCCGAGGCGTGATTTTTAAGATATTTTTTCAAGCATTCTCCGAGGCGTGATTTTTAAGAATATTTTTTCAAGCATCGGTAAAGACGGGATTTTTTTAAAGAATATTTTTCAAGCATCGGTAAAAGGCGTGGATTTTTTAAAGAATATTTTTCAAGCCTCGGTAAAAGACGTGGATTTTTTAAAGAATATTTTTTCAAGCATCGGTAAAAGGCGTGGATTTTTTAAAGAATATTTTTTCAAGCATCGGTAAAAGACGTGGATTTTTTAAAGAATTATTTTTCAAGCATCGGTAAAAGGCGTGGATTTTTAAAGAATATTTTCCAAAGGCTTTAAAAGGCGTGGATTTTTTAAAGAATATTTTTCCAAGCATCGGTAAAGGCGTGGATGTTTAAAGAATATTTTTTCAAGCATCAGTAAAAGGCGTGGATTTTTAAAGAATATTTTTTCAAGCATCGGTAAAAGGCGTGGATTTTTTAAAGAATATTTTTTCAAGCATTAACCGAGGCGTGGATTTTTTAAAGAATATTTTTTCAAGCATCGGTAAAAGGCGTGGATTTTTTAAAGAATATTTTTTCAAGCATCGGTAAAAGGCGTGGATTTTTTAAAGAATATTTTTTCAAGCATTAACCGAGGCGTGGATTTTTTAAAGAATATTTTTTCAAGCATCGGTAAAAGGCGTGGATTTTTTAAAGAATATTTTTTCAAGCATCGGTAAAAGGCGTGGATTTTTTAAAGAATATTTTTTCAAGCATCGGTAAAAGGCGTGGATTTTTTAAAGAATATTTTTTTCAAGCATCGGTAAAAGGCGTGGATTTTTTAAAGAATATTTTTTCAAGCATCGGTAAAAGGCGTGGATTTTTAAAGATAATTTTTCCAAAGGCTTTAAAGGCGTGGATTTTTTAAAGAATATTTTTCCAAAGTCTTTAAAAGGCGTGGATTTTTTAAAGAATATTTTTTTCAAGCATCGGTAAAAGGCGTGGATTTTTTAAAGATAATTTTTCCAAAGGCTTTAAAAGGCGGTGGATTTTTTAAAGAATATTTTTCTAAAGTCTTTAAAAGGCGTGGATTTTTTAAAGAATAGTTTTTCAAGCATCGGTAAAAGACGTGGATTTTTTAAAGAATATTTTTTCAAGCATCGGTAAAAGGCGTGGATTTTTTAAAGAATATTTTTCCAAAGGCTTTAAAAGGCGTGGATTTTTTAAAGAATATTTTTCCAAGCATCGGTAAAAGGCGTGGATGTTTCAAAGAATATTTTTTCAAGCATCAGTAAAAGGCGTGGATCTTTTAAAGAATATTTTTTCAAGCATCGGTAAAAGGCGTGGATTTTTTAAAGAATATTTTTCAAGCATCGGTAAAAGGCGTGGATTTTTTAAAGAATATTTTTTCAAGCATCGGTAAAAGGCGTGGATTTTTTAAAGAATATTTTTTCAAGCATCGGTAAAAGGCGTGGATTTTTTAAAGAATATTTTTTTCAAGCATCGGTAAAAGGCGTGGATTTTTTAAAGATAATTTTTCCAAAGGCTTTAAAAGGCGTGGATTTTTTAAAGAATATTTTTCCAAAGTCTTTAAAAGGCGTGGATTTTTTAAAGAATAGTTTTTCAAGCATCGGTAAAAGGCGTGGATTTTTTAAAGAATATTTTTTCAAGCATCGGTAAAAGGCGTGGATGTTTTAAAGAATATTTTTTCAAGCATCAGTAAAAGGCGTGGATTTTTTAAAGAATATTTTTCAAGCATCGGTAAAAGGCGTGGATTTCTTAAAGAATACTTTTTCAAGCATCGGTAAAAGGCGTGGATTTCTTAAAGAATACTTTTTCAAGCATCGGTAAAAGGCGTGGATGTTTTAAAAAATATTTTTTCAAGCATCAGTAAAAGGCGTGGATTTTTTAAAGAATATTTTTTCAAGCATCGGTAAAAGGCGTGGATTTTTTAAAGAATATTTTTTCAAGCATCGGTAAAAGGCGTGGATTTTTTAAAGAATATTTTTTCAAGCATCGGTAAAAGGCGTGGATTTTTTAAAGAATATTTTTCCAAAGGCTTTAAAAGGCGTGGATTTTTTAAAGAATATTTTTCCAAAGTCTTTAAAAGGCGTGGATTTTTTAAAGAATATTTTTTCAAGCATCGGTAAAAGGCGTGGATTTTTTAAAGAATATTTTTTCAAGCATCGGTAAAAGGCGTGGATGTTTTAAAGAATATTTTTTCAAGCATCGGTAAAAGGCGTGGATTTTTTAAAGAATATTTTTTCAAGCATCGGAAAAAGGCGTGGATTTTTTAAAGAATATTTTTTCAAGCATCGGTAAAAGGCGTGGATTTTTTAAAGAATATTTTTCCAAAGGCTTTAAAAGGCGTGGATTTTTTAAAGAATATTTTTCCAAAGTCTTTAAAAGGCGTGGATTTTTTAAAGAATATTTTTTCAAGCATCGGTAAAAGGCGTGGATTTTTTAAAGAATATTTTTTCAAGCATCGGTAAAAGGCGTGGATGTTTTAAAGAATATTTTTTCAAGCATCGGTAAAAGGCGTGGATTTTTTAAAGAATATTTTTTCAAGCATCGGAAAAAGGCGTGGATTTTTTAAAGAATATTTTTTCAAGCATCGGTAAAAGGCGTGGATTTTTTAAAGAATATTTTTTCAAGCATCGGTAAAAGGCGTGGATTTTTTAAAGAATATTTTTCCAAAGGCTTTAAAAGGCGTGGATTTTTTAAAGAATATTTTTCCAAAGTCTTTAAAAGGCGTGGATGTTTTAAAGAATATTTTTTCAAGCATCAGTAAAAGGCGTGGATTTTTTAAAGAATATTTTTCAAGCATCGGTAAAAGGCGTGGATTTCTTAAAGAATATTTTTTCAAGCATCGGTAAAAGGCGTGGATGTTTTAAAGAATATTTTTTCAAGCATCAGTAAAAGGCGTGGATTTTTTAAATAATATTTTTCAAGCATCGGTAAAAGGCGTGAATTTCTTAAAGAATATTTTTTCAAGCATCGGTAAAAGGCGTGGATGTTTTAAAGAATATTTTTTCAAGCATCAGTAAAAGGCGTGGATTTTTTAAAGAATATTTTTTCAAGCATCGGTAAAAGGCGTGGATTTTTTAAAGAATATTTTTTCAAGCATCGGTAAAAGGCGTGGATTTTTTAAAGAATATTTTTCAAGCATCGGTAAAAGGCGTGGATTTCTTAAAGAATATTTTTTCAAGCATCGGTAAAAGGCGTGGATGTTTTAAAGAATATTTTTTCAAGCATCAGTAAAAGGCGTGGATTTTTTAAAGAATATTTTTTCAAGCATCAGTAAAAGGCGTGGATTTTTTAAAGAATATTTTTTCAAGCATCGGTAAAAGGCGTGGATTTTTTAAAGAATATTTTTTCAAGCATCGGTAAAAGGCGTGGATGTTTTAAAGAATATTTTTTCAAGCATCAGTAAAAGGCGTGGATTTTTTAAAGAATATTTTTTCAAGCATCGGTAAAAGGCGTGGATGTTTTAAAGAATATTTTTTCAAGCATCAGTAAAAGGCGTGGATTTTTTAAAGAATATTTTTCAAGCATCGGTAAAAGGCGTGGATTTCTTAAAGAATATTTTTTCAAGCATCGGTAAAAGGCGTGGATGTTTTAAAGAATATTTTTTCAAGCATCAGTAAAAGGCGTGGATTTTTTAAAGAATATTTTTTCAAGCATCGGTAAAAGGCGTGGATTTTTTAAAGAATATTTTTTCAAGCATCGGTAAAAGGCGTGGATTTTTTAAAGAATATTTTTTCAAGCATTCTCCGAGGCGTGGATTTTTTAAAGAATATTTTTTCAAGCATCGGTAAAAGGCGTGGATTTTTTAAAGAATATTTTTTCAAGCATTCTCCGAGGCGTGGATTTTTTAAAGAATATTTTTTCAAGCATTCTCCGAGGCGTGGATTTTTAAAGAATATTTTTTCAAGCATCGGTAAAAGGCGTGGATTTTTTAAAGAATATTTTTTCAAGCATTCTCCGAGGCGTGGATTTTTTAAAGAATATTTTTTCAAGCATCGGTAAAAGGCGTGGATTTTTTAAAGAATATTTTTTTCAAGCATCGGTAAAAGGCGTGGATTTTTTAAAGAATATTTTTTCAAGCATCGGTAAAAGGCGTGGATTTTTTTAGAATATTTTTTTCAAGCATCGGTAAAAGGCGTGGATTTTTTAAAGAATACTTTTTTCAAGCATCGGTAAAAGGCGTGGATTTTTTAAAGAATATTTTTTTCAAGCACCGGTGAAAGGCGTGGATTTTTTAAAGAATATTTTTCCAAAGTCTTTAAAAGGCGTGGATTTTTTAAAGAAAATTTTTCAAAAGTATCGGTAAAAGGCGTGGATTTTTTAAAGAAAATTTTTCAAAAGTATCGGTAAAAGGCGTGGATTTTTTAAAGAATATTTTTCCAAAGTCTTTAAAAGGCGTGGATTTTTTAAAGAAAATTTTTCAAAAGTATCGGTAAAAGGCGTGGATTTTTTAAAGAAAATTTTTCAAAAGTATCGGTAAAAGGCGTGGATTTTTTAAAGAATATTTTTCCAAAGTCTTTAAAAGGCGTGGATTTTTTAAAGAAAATTTTTCAAAATTATCGGTAAAAGGCGTGGATTTTTTAAAGAATATTTTTCCAAAGTCTTTAAAAGGCGTGGATTTTTTAAAGAATATTTTTCCAAAGTCTTTAAAAGGCGTGGATTTTTTAAAGAATATTTTTCCAAAGTCTTTGAAAGGCGTGGATTTTTTAAAGAATATTTTTCCAAAGTCTTTAAAAAGCGTTGATTTTTTTAAAGAATATTTTTCCAAAGTCTTTAAAAGGCGTGAATTTTTTAAAGAATATTTTTCTAAAGTCTTTAAAAGGCGTGGATTTTTTAAAGAATATTTTTCCAAAGTCTTTAAAAGGCGTGGATTTTTTAGAGGATATTTTTTCAAGGAAAAACATTTCTTTCCATTTCCATCTGCCCCTCATTTTCCTATTATCCTTTCCCAGCTCCTTCTTCCGTCTAATGGCAATTCCATGTTCGATTAAGACAAATTAAATCATGCACTAAAAACTATGTGGTCCTGCCAAACAACAATCGATGTAGAAGAATACATTTAAAGGTTTGACTTGGCTGCGACGGGTGTGAGTGTGTGTGTGTTGGTGATTTTTTGCCCGGCGTATAACTTGAATATTTGGTTTGGAGGTCGCTCAGTGTTAGAACCGATTTTCTATGTATGTGTGTGTGAGCCGTAAGTCTAGTGGAATCACTTGGAATTGAAAGGTAGTCATTGTTGGTGGCTGCCCCACCCCACCTCTGGCCTCCAGCATTGTTAGTTCAGGTTGTTGTTTTAAGGTTTTCATATATTCATCTAAAGGTATGTGCAGTAAAAATGGGATGGTGGCAAGGGGTGTGAAGAGGGGGATGGTGGGGCCCTGTGACAGATACTATTTTTGTGGTAGAAAGCACAGCTTGTTTAGACGTCAAGTGAATAAACATAGGAGTGGGAGAGGAGGGGTTCATTTGGAGGAAAGCATATAGTGATGCACACACACATACACCAATATTTACACACACATACACACACACCAAAGAACACAAAAAGTCAATGTGAAATAGACCAAATGTCAATGTCAATCCTAGCAATGCCACTTACATGAATACCAATACAAAATCATGCATACACACACACATGCACTCTCAAAATACTCCTTGTGCCAAAGGGCAATTGGGTGAGGGGGAAGAGGTCTCACCATCGACACACACACACATACGTACAATCACATGTCTCGCAAACAATTACTGACAGCTCGTCTATTGCTGTTGAACAAATTCATTGATTTCCAGATTGCATTTTAAATATGTATGTTCGGATGTGTGAGCGGGCTAGGCTACATACATGTCCTGTGAATTCGTTTATATTTGCAATGAAATCTGTTTTGTTTTCGTTTTTGTTTTCGATTTTTTGCTTTCCATCCTCCATCGCTCCGTCCGTCCTTTACTCAATTTGCTCGGTTTTGTGTGATAGTGATTTCATTTTTGGCTTTTGACATTGTGAAAGACAGCTTGAAAGCCAAAGCTATGACCAAACACCGACCGAACTAGGCAGAGAAAAACAACAACAACAACAATTTGTACACCGACTGAAATTGATTTGGGCCAGCAGGGACATTAGACATGCAGACAGTTTCTAAGGCCATACTGTGGCTAGATTCATCAATGGGAAAGGTGGGGGAGGGGGGAGCCTTTAGAAAAGGTAAATGCCATGTCAAGTTTCTTGTGTCAACTTTTTTTTTTGGTTTTTGCCAAAATTCCTGAGGTCCTTTTAAGTTTTTGCCGTTGTTGTTGTTGTCCATTTTGTTGTTGCTGTTCTCGGCAAATAAACAATTTGCAAAATTTAAACAATTTCCTTTACGACGTCTAACTGCTGAAACACCTAAATGTATACCTTAATTTTACAAGCACCTAAAAGTATGTGACATTTTTTGTTTTTTTGTTTCTTTCTGATTTTGTTTTGAAATAATCAACAAAAAATCAGACCTTTAAAGAATTTTAAGGATCTGGCATAAATGGAAAAATAGAAAAACTGGAAAAATGACAGGTAAAACAAAATAATCAGACCTTACAAAAATTTTAAGGGTCTGGCATAAATGGGGAAATAGAAAAAGTGGGAAAAGGCAGTTGAAAAAAAATAATCAGACCATAGAAGAATTTTAAGGATCTGGCATAGATGGGAAAATAGGATCTGGCATAGATGGGAAAAGCAGTAAGTTCGTCCGGGCTGAACTTTGAATACCCTCCACCATTTGGAAGAAAATTTGGAAATTTTCAAAAAATTATATCCGTAAAAAATTCTGTTAAAATTTAAAAAAATACCGAATATAGCCGTTATATTGGTGTCTATACGACGTGGACCTACATGGGTATTGTCTGTCAGAGTTTGAAATCGGAAATTGGTTATAAGATATTTTTTGTGAGATGGTGTTGAGATATTAGGTTATGGAAATATTAGTATGAAAGCAACAGAAATCTTAAATTTAGATTGCGTGTCTTTTATGCAGTGTAGGATAGACGAACCAAAGAGTTTTTGGAAATTCCAACAATGGATTACAAAACTTCAGAAATTTTGGTACTGTGGCCATCCCTTCTATAAGAGGACCTTCGGGTCTTCTATGAGAAGACCTTCAGTTCTTCTATGAGAAGACCTTCAGTTCTTCTATGAGAACACCTTCGGTTCTTCTATGAGAAGACATAGGGGTCATATAAATATCGTATATAGGGAGGTAGTGTTATATCGGAGCTGTGCGAAGACCTGAACTAGCATAGACAATTTTCTGCCATAGGCAGTAGCATCCATTACGAACTTCAAATACGCGTTTCAAATAATTTCGGTACCTAAACTCGTCAAAATACCGAATATAGGGAGGTACTGGTATGTGGGGCCTATACGAAGACCTGGACCTGCATAGACAATTTTCTATCACAGGCCGTAGTACCCATTACGAGCTCTAAATAGATAATTTGAAACAATTCCAGTGAATAATGACGCTAAAATCATCAAAATACCGAATATCGGGAGGTACCGTTGTATGAGAGCTATACGAAGACGTGGACCTGCATAGACAATTTTATGTCTTAGGCTGAAGTATTCATTACGAACTTCAAATACCAAATTTCAAACAATTCCGGTGAAAAATGTCGCTAAAATCATCAAAATACCGAATATCGGGAAGTACCGTTATATGGGAGCTATACGAAGACGTGGACCTACATGGCCCATTTTCAATACCAAAAGTCCTGCAGTCCTCCATTTGAGTAAAATTTAATTAACATACTTCATTTCGTTCGGAAGCTAGAGTGATTTCCACAGACGAACCGACGAATAGACGGGCGGACATCGCTAAATCGTCATAGAATGTTATGCTGATCAAGAATATATGTACTTTGTGGGGTCTAAAATGTAGATTTCGAGGTGTTGCAAACGGAATGACAAACTTAATATTCCCTCCATACTATGGTGGATGGTAAAAAAATAATAAGACCTTAGAAGAATTTTAAGGATCTGGCATAAAGGGAAAAATAGAAAAACTGAAAACGGACAGGTATAACAAAATAAGTTTTTCGAATAAGGTTTCGAAAAGAGTTTGAGTGGATACACACCTTGGCACGTTGTAATGAAATAAGTAACAACTGAAGACACAGATCGTGGATAGAAACTATGAGGGAAAAATTGGCGAACTCAACGTAAGCAACAACTGGGTGTCTGAGCAAAACAATATCAACTTTAAACTTAAAAAAATATTTTTCAAAAAATTTTTTGAAGGTTCCCCGTTTCTGTTCAAGAAGAGGATAGAAAAAAATAAATGCTAAAAAAATCTACGATTTTCCAACTTCTGAAAATCTGCAATAAAGAAAGATTGTCTTCTTGAAATGGCCTAGAAAAATTACGAGTTTTATACCCTACACCATATAGTGGTAAGGGTGTTATGTCTTTGTGCATTTGTTTGTAACAGGGAGAAGGAAGCGAGATAGACCCATAGTTACTTTTGAGGATCAGCATAGAATCACTTTCTGAGTCGATTTATGCATGTCAGTCTGTCTGTCCATCCGTCTGTATATGTATTCTTGTGAAAAATGCAGGTCGCATTTCTTATCCGAATAAGATGAAAATTTGTCAAATAATATTTGCTTAGCCCAAGGACGATCTGTATTGAAATTAGTGAGAATCGGTTCAAATTTAGATATAAGCTCGCATATATACCTTCAACCGATTTTTGGTTAAATATGTCCATATGGCCAATATCAGTCCAAATGTCCTGCATTTTGGTACTTCTGACCGAATTGAGTCTAGAGAACCATTTGGAGAAAATAGCTATAGTTCCCATATAAATGTTTCAACTGAGTTGAGGTTTAAGACACCCACATTCGCAATATGCACCCCACAAGAAGGATATTTGGTACCAGATATCAGGTAGAGATCAGAAATACCTCTGCCAAGTTTGTTTTTCAAGATTGGATCAGATTTGGATACAGCTCATACATATTCAACCGATTTCGGGTAAATTGTGCACAAAATGGCCAATATAGGTCAAAAATTCCTAAATTTTGGTACATCTCTGGAACTAGGCTCCGATATATATTTTGTTAATATAATCCTTCTCGAAGGGATATTATGGATCCTATAGTAACGTTATTTGGTACAAAAGATAAAAATGCCCCCGTTAAATTTAGTGAAAATCGATTCAGAATTGGATATGCCTCCCATGTATAAGTCCCCTCTGAAACCAAACTGTAACTGCTCCAAAGCCAAATGTTGGTAGGTGGAGAGCTCTACTAAATATCCATAGGGGTGTAGGATATAATGTAGTCAGCCCAACCCGACTTTTGCCTTTTCCTTGTTTTTTTTTTTTTTTTTTTTCACCAAGAAGTATTGAACATCTTTATTTCGGCCAGATAACAAACCAAATACATTTTTATACGCTCAGCCTAGCCATATGGGTATACATTATTTAATATGGCCCTAGGTCTCTTTGGACCAAATTGATTTCAGGTCAATTGGAGTCGATCTAGCGATGTCCGTCCGCCTGTCATTCTGGTTGGTGCGCACAATTACTCTCGTAAGGAGTATCCGATTTGATTCAAACTTCGTACATCATAATATTATTATCAAACTTAAATTGATTTCAAATGGTCAAAATTTTCAGAGGAAAAAAATTAACTCATAGAGAGTAAATGAATCATCAGATTTTCATAAAACTTAATATCAGTACAAGTTCAGGTGCGAACATGGACAATATCGCCCAACTTCTCAATATCAATAATCGCAACGCTAGTGAAGCTTCAAATTAAGCATATCAAAATATTTCTACACAAAAAAATGGTGCTAATATGGAATATATTTTTGAAAATACTCTTTTAGGAAATAAATGTACATATTAAGGCTTCTGTAAAAGGACAAACTGGTAAAGGATCGTCGAATTTTTGTAGAATACACTGGTTAAGATATTCTTGCTCAAAATGCTGGATCCAATTAAAATATGACTATTTTGTAAAGTACCATCAGGATATAATCAGAATTTTTGAAAAAAAAAAAAAAAACGTTCAAATATCCTCAGATCAGGAAAAGATAATTATGAGGAAGAATCTTTCAATGGAATAGCAGACCAGGAAACGCGGGATTTTAAAAAATATGTTTTTCAAATATCAGGACCATCCAAGGCGTGCATTTTTTTAAAAAATATTTTTTCAATGACAATGCAAGGCATGGATTTGGCAAAAAAAAAAAATCCAAAGGCAACACAGGCGTGAATTTTTTAAAAAAATATTTTTTAAAGGAACATCCAAAGCATGGATTTAAAAAAAAAAATTTTAAAGGAACATCCAAAGCGTGGATTTAAAAAAAAAATTATTTGGACCATCCAAAGCGTGGATTTTTTAAAGAATATTTTTTCAATGACCATCCAAGGCGTGGATTTTTTAAAGAATATTTTTAACGACCATCCAAAGCGTAGAATTTTCAAAAAAAATATTTTTTCATGGACCATCCAAAGCGTGGATTTTTTAAAAAAATATTTTTTCTAGGACCATCCAACGCCTGGAGTTGTCAAAAAAATATTTTTTCAACGACCATCTAGGCCGTGGATTTTAAAAAATATATTTTTTCAACGACCATCCAGGCCGTGGATTTTTAACAAAAATATTTTTGCAAGCATTTTTTAAGGCTGGGATTTTTTAAAGAATATATTTTTAAGGACCATCCAAGGCGTAGATTTTTTTAAAAAAAATATTTTTTCAAGGACCACCCAAAGCGTGGATTTGATAAAAAAAAATGTTTCTAGGACCATCCAAAGCGTGGATTTTTCAAAAAAGTATTTTTTCTAGGACCATCCAAAATGTGTTTTTCTTTATAAAAAAATATGTTTTCTAGGACCACCCATGAATTTTTTAAATTTAATGTTTTTCTAGAACCATAAAAAATCGGGTTTATTAAATTTTTAAGGACTTTTTAACTGCTCCCTGCCCAAAAAATCAAAAACTTCTTTAAAGCATATTCAGTTTTTCAATTTTTTTTCCGTTTTTTTTTTTTTTTTTTTTTGAAAATAAAAATGATTCAAGGGAGAGTTGACAATTTTCTAAAGAACAATCAGGAGATTTTTAATATTAATTTTTAGAGAAACTCTGCCCTGAAAGAGCGTACTTTTAAGCTTGGTTTAAAAAAATAGGGAACTTCTCGAAACAAAATCGGGGATACTAACGACATATGATCATGAGTGGTTTTCGCTCATTGTTTTCCTGGTTTAAAATTTTATTCCCATAAAAAAAATTTTTCAAGAAATTCCTGCCAAGATATTTTTTGAGCAGTACATTTTTCCATGAGTCACAAAACAACAAAAGTGTATTAAAAGTGTATTCTATGTCTATATATTTTTGGAGGACCTTCTTCCACAATGTCCTGCTCTGAAATTCCTGATTCTGTAAAAATACAATTGTTTTAAGAATTTTTGGTGAATATTTGTTAATTAAGTTTAATAAAATATATTTATCTAATTTCCAATTTTTTCACAACTGAAAAAAATGTCTCGTGTGAGAGCTAGCTCTAATCTTAATTATTTATTCCTGTCACACAGATTTCACATTTATTTCTGTTTGTTGTGGAATTCTGTTTTTTTTTTTTGCACATATCAATCAAATTTTTGCTGGACCACATCCATTTACTTTCTCCCAGAGTTATTGGGTGTCCTTTTTGTGGTATTTTGGCATCGCCAAATGGACTTTCCATGTTAGCTGCCAGTTTCATTGTCATAACAATTATTAATAATGGTTCTCGCAATGTCCTCGCAGGACAACATTATGGAAAGGACAATTTTTGGCATTTTTAATATTTTTGCAATAAAAGGAAGAGAAAAATCAAAAAAGTAGTCGGTGTATTAAATTATCTGCAAAGAAAAGTTTCTAAAACTTAAAACATGAAATCATGTCCAAGTACCCTTATGACAAAAAAAAAAAAAAAAACATCCCAAGGTAAGTTAGTTGAGAGCTCGTCTTGGCATTTGTAAGTATAATAAGCTATGCTAGTTAAAGTTTCTTTTCTGCAAGAAATTCTCAAACTTAAGTATGTTTTAAGGCAAAATTACGCTTGACAGAAAATAAAGTGTGGTAGATGTTCGTTCGTTCGGCTTCCTTGACCTACTTGAAAAAAATATGAATCTTAAATAAATTTCCAAAGAAGGAAAAATTTTTAAAGTGCCGCATTGAAAACCCAAAATCCTCCTCCCAACTAAAGTACCCAAAGAATGCTTAGGGGCCAACTTCGACGTTATGCCTGGCAATAAAATTAGCCTAAAGCTTTTTCGGATACTTTATCATTTTTATTAGTCTTAAATCCCATAATATTGTTTATGTTCTACGTCGCCACTCTGTCCCTCTCTTTTGCTAACTTGCCTTGTGGGTATCCATGGCAGCAAAAAATGCAAAGCTTACCAAAAAAATCGTAACTTAACGCAAATACACATTGCGTTGTCAGCACGTCGAGCCGAAACCATGGCAAAACAGCCACCAAAAAAAACCTGAAATATATTCGCAGGCCATGAAGGTCAAGTGCTTGCCTGCTTTCCGACTAAGAGATTTTTAAGATTTCTGCCCTGTTTCGTATTTTTATTGGCCTCAACCAAGAAAACGCATAATTTCAGAGTTGAGTAAATCTTCTGCTTGAATGCCAATAAAAATCTATTGCCATAAATTTATATATTATAGATTATTTTTCTCTTTTTGGCGAAGGTTGTTACAGTTGTGAAGCAAACGTAAATATTTATGGCCGTTGTAATGGATGTTTCACAAAAGTGAAGCATACTTTTAGGCTAATGTTCAAATTAAGGTTAATTGTATAATTCAGGGCTGGTTGGTTGGTTGATTGCTTGGCAACCTGGCAAATTCAAGTACAATTCTTATCTGGGCAAATTATTCTTAATACATTCTTATGAATACGACCTTGGAGCAAATAGGAAAATAAATATATTTACTTAAGGATGAGGAGAAGGATTTTCCAAGAACATGGATTTTTTAAAGAATATTTTTTCGAGCATAAACCGAGGCGTGGATTTTTAAAAAAATATATATTTTCAAGCATCAACCGAGGCGTGGATTTTTTAAAAAATATTTTTTCAAGCATCAACCGAGGCGTGGATTTTTTAAAAAATATTTTTTCAATTATCAACCGAGGCGTGGATATTTTTTAAAAAAAAATCAAGAACCAACCGAGGCGTGGATATTTTTTAAAAAAAAATCAAGAACCAACCGAGGCGTGGATATTTTTTAAAAAATATTTTTTCAAGCATCAACCGAGGCGTGGATTTTTTAAAAAATATTTTTTCAATTATCAACCGAGGCGTGGATATTTTTAAAAAATATTTTTTCAAGAATCAACGGAGGCGGGGATTTTTTAAAAAATATTTTTTCAAGAATCAACAGAGGCGGGGATTTTTTAAAAAATATTTTTTCAAGCATCAGCCGAGGCGTGGATTTTTTAAAAAAGTTTTTTCAAGCATCAACCGAGGCGTGGATTTTTAAAAAATATTTTTTCAAGCATCAACCGAGGCGTGGATTTTTAAAAAAATATTTTTTCATGCATCAAACGAGGCGTGGTTTTTTTTAAAAATATTTTTTCTAGCATCAACCGAGGCGTGTATTTTTTAAAGAATATTTTTTTAAGCATCAACCAAGGCGCGGATTTTTTAAAGAATATTTTTTAAAGGACCAATCAAACGTGGATTTTTTAAAGAATATTTTTTCAAGCATCAACCAAGGCGTGGATTTTTTAAAGAATATTTTTTCAAGCATCAACCAAGGCGTGGATTAAATAAACGTGGATTTTTTAAAGAATATTTTTTCAAGGACCAAATTAACGTGGATTTTTTAAAGAATATTTTTTCAAGGACCAAATAAACGTGGATTTTTTAAAGAATATTTTTTCAAGGACCAAATAAACGTGGATTTTTTAAAGAATATTTTTTCAAGGACCAAATAAACGTGGATTTTTTAAAGAATATTTTTTCAAGGACCAAATAAACGTGGATTTTTTAAAGAATATTTTTCAAGGACCAAATAAACGTGGATTTTTTAAATAATATTTTTTCAAGGACCAAATAAACGTGGATTTTTTAAATAATATTTTTTCAAGGACCAAATAAACGTGGATTTTTTAAAGAATATTTTTTCAAGGACCAAATAAACGTGGATTTTTTAAAGAATATTTTTTCAAGGACCAAATAAACGTGGATTTTTTAAAGAATATTTTTTCAAGGACCAAATAAACGTGGATTTTTTAAAGAATATTTTTTCAAGGACCAAATAAACGTGGATTTTTTAAAGAATATTTTTTCAAGGACCAAATAAACGTGGATTTTTTAAAGAATATTTTTTCAAGGACCAAATAAACGTGGATTTTTTAAAGAATATTTTTTCAAGGACCAAATAAACGTGGATTTTTTAAAGAATATTTTTTCAAGGACCAAATAAACGTGGATTTTTTAAAGAATATTTTTTCAAGGACCAAATAAACGTGGATTTTTTAAAGAATATTTTTTCAAGGACCAAATAAACGTGGATTTTTTAAAGAATATTTTTTCAAGGACCAAATAAACGTGGATTTTTTAAAGAATATTTTTTCAAGGACCAAATAAACGTGGATTTTTTAAAGAATATTTTTTCAAGGACCAAATAAACGTGGATTTTTTAAAGAATATTTTTTCAAGGACCAAATAAACGTGGATTTTTTAAAGAATATTTTTTCAAGGACCAAATAAACGTGGATTTTTTAAAGAATATTTTTTCAAGGACCAAATAAACGTGGATTTTTTAAAGAATATTTTTTCAAGGACCAAATAAACGTGGATTTTTTAAAGAATATTTTTTCAAGGACCAAATAAACGTGGATTTTTAAAGAATATTTTTTCAAGGACCAAATAAACGTGGATTTTTTAAAGAATATTTTTTCAAGGACCAAATAAACGTGGATTTTTTAAAGAATATTTTTCAAGGACCAAATAAACGTGGATTTGTTATGGAATATTTTTTCAAGGACCAAATAAACGTGGATTTTTTAAAAAATATTTTTTCAAGGACCAAATAAACGTGGATTTTTTAAAAAATATTTTTTCGAGGACCAAATAAACGTGGATTTTTTAAAAAATATTTTTTCGAGGACCAAATAAACGTGGATTTTTTAAAAAATATTTTTTCAAGGACCAAATAAACGTGGATTTTTTTAAAAAAATATTTTTTCAAGGACCAAATAAACGTGGATTTTTTTTAAAAAAAAATTTTCAAGGGCCATCAGACCAACGTGGATTTTTTAAAGAATATTTTTCCAAGGACCTTCAGACCAAGAAACGTGGATTTTTTAAAGAATATTTTTCCAAGGACCTTCAGTCCAAGAAACGTGGATTTTTGAAAGAATATTTTTCCAAGGACCTTCAGTCCAAGAAACGTGGATTTTTGAAAGAATATTTTTCCAAGGACCTTCAGTCCAAGAAACGTGGATTTTTGAAAGAATATTTTTCAGGGATTAAATAAACGTGGATTTTTTAAAAATAATTTTTTCAAGGATTAAATAAGCGTGGATTTTTTAAAAAATATTTTTCCAAGGACCTTCAGACCAAGAAACGTGGATTTTTTAAAGAATATTTTTCAAAGGACCTTCAGACCAAGAATTGGGGATTTTTTAAAGAATATTTTTCAAAGGATCTTCAGACCAAGAAATGTGGATTTTTTAAAGAATAATTTTCCAAGGGCCTTCAGACCAAGAAACGTGGATTTTTTAAAGAATATTTTTCAAAGGACCTTCAGACCAAGAAATGGGGATTTTTTAAAGAATATTTTTCAAAGGATCTTCAGACCAAGAAATGTGGATTTTTTAAAGAATATTTTTCCAAGGACCTTCAGACCAAGAAACGTGGATTTTTTAAAGAATATTTTTCCAAGGACCTTCAGACCAAGAAACGTGGATTTTTTAAAGAATATTTTTCCAAGGACCTTCAAGGACATGGAAAACCCCATCAAATAATTCATAATAATTTAAAATGATAAATAATTTCAACTGTCACATTTGGTTAATGGGTGTTGGCTTTGCCGGATTATGAGTATCTCCGTCGTTCACATTAACAACATTCAGTTGTGTGCAGGCTCAAAAGCATCAGAAAAACCTGGCCTCGTCCTTTTATTCTTGAGCACAGAAAATGATATATATCAAACGGATTTTTGATCGTTTGTGTGTGGATGTAGTGGTAAATGTATCTCCTTTATGATA
Organism: Musca domestica; assembly: GCF_030504385.1. NCBI lineage: Eukaryota > Metazoa > Arthropoda > Insecta > Diptera > Muscidae > Musca > Musca domestica. Next base: position 1,130,008 of record NW_026712156.1, on the reverse strand, counting down.
TTTTTTTGTGATGTTAATGAGGATGTTGAATGTTTTTTTCAGATTTTTCTTTTTTTTTTCTAAAGAGCCACAAGTAAAATGAGAGTCATAGTCCTTTAAATGACAAATGAAAACAGCAAAACGAAACTCTTCAACCTTCACATTTTGCATTCAGAATTACATTCCCCATTCTGTCATTATGTCCTTGTTATGTTGTTTCGCAACCTGTTTTTTTTTTCAAATTGTTGCAGAAGTTGTATTTATTTAACTAAGTACAATGCCGGGTAGATTCATGTTGTGTGTATTCTTTGCTCTGGACTTCACTTCCACCCGGCCAACCACCCGGTTGATGGAATTTTTATGCAACTTCACTCACACAGACATATATACATATTTGATGGTGTACTCTTGTCTAAACTTACCTGGCATGTTGTGGTCCCACATTGCCCATATCATGGGCTGTGCTGGCGCTTATTTGAAAATCTGCTATGGCTCCAGATTCCATACCCAAAGGATGTTTACATTGGGCTGCGTGTGTGTGCATTTCACAAGGACGAGCAGGACGACGTACATAGACGAGAGGGGGAGAGAGAGAGAAAAAAAAGAGAAAACAAACAGATACTGGTTACATTTGAAGTCAAAAAGCAATGTATAGAGGGAAATGCGTTAATATTCTCACAGAATGTACGGAAACAAAGGAAAGAGTTCTAAAAAATGTACTACATGACCTCCAATAGAGTCATACTCAAAGAATCTGACTTTCAAAAACTGGTAACAAAAAGCAGATGTAATCCCAATTTTTTTTTTAAATTCCCTGCGGTAATTCTTGTATATTTTTTGGAAGATTTTGGAAGAAAAGCAAAAAAAAATTATAAATTTATTTTTTTTAATTAAAAAAAAATGCTTAATTTTGTATTTTCGAACAACTATGATACACATTTGTAAAACCACCACCAGAGACCTAAATATCAAATTTTAAATTTCGGTCTTCCAGCTCTATATATTCATCAAATACCAAATTTAGTATTATTTAGATTTTTTCGTAAAAATTTAGTACACATTTCCACACCCACTAAAATATCCTAATCCCAGATACCAAGAAAGACCTCAATATCAACAGAGACCTCAATATCAAATTATAGAGGGCTCAAGCTCCACACTAAATTTAGTACCACTTTCCGAACAAATGTAATACACATTTACAATACCACCTTAATATCTAAACCTTAATAGACACCAAAAGTGACACCTATATCCACCAATTCTAAATTTAGTACTATTTAGTGGTTTTCGTACAAATATAGGTCTCATCTCCAAAACCACCTGTATATCTTAATTTCAGATACCAACAGAGACGTCAATATCAAATTTGAGGTTTTCAGCCGAATCCCTTCACACAATACCAGTTTTAGTACCACTTAGCACTTTTTGTACAATTTTAGTACAAATTTCCAAAATATGCTACATATCTTCACGACAGACACCAACAGGGAAATCTGTAGCATATTTCAAGAAGTCACCTCAATTCCTTCATCCACTTCCAAATTTAGTACTATTTAGTACTTTTCGTAGAAATATGGGACGCATTTCTAAACCACTGCCAAATCTCACACACAGATACCAGCTGGGACCTCAATATGAAATTTGAGGTTTTCAGCCGTATCCCTTCACCGAATACCATATTTAGTACCACTTAGGACTTTTCGTACAATTTTAGTACACATTTACAAAATATCCTCCATATCTTCACCACAGACACGAACAGCGAAATCTATAGGATATTTCAGGATTCAAAATTCTTTCACCACTTCCAAATTAGGTACTATTTAGTACTTTTCGTAGTAATATGGGACGCATTTCTAAACCACTGCCAAATCTCAAACACAGATAACAGCTGGGATTTTAATATCAAAGTTGAGGATTCCATCTCTATCCCTTCAACCAATACCAAATTTATATGGAAATATAGGACACATTTCCAAACCACCGCCGAATTTCAAACACAGATACCATCAGTAATTTAAATGAAAAAATAAAATCAGAATTTCAGCTCTATTATTTCGCCCAATATCAACTTTAGTACTTTTTAGTCCTTTTCGTACAAATATAGGATGCATTTCTCAAACCACCTCCACAGCTTAATTTCAGATACCAACAGAGACATCAATATCAAATTTTACGTTTTCGACCGTAGTCGTAGACGTTTAGTACCATTTAGCACTTTTCGTAAAATTTTAATTAACATTTCCAAAATCTGCTCCATATTTGCACCCCAGACACCAACAGCAACATCTTTAGCAAATTTCACGATATCACCCTCCATCCCTTCACTCAATACCATAAAATTGTATTATTTAGTATTTTTCGTACAATTACATCCCTTCACCCATTCCCAAACTTAGTACGACTTAGGACTTTTCGCACAATTATAGTACACATTACCGAAACCGCCTTCATATGTCCAGGATACACTTGAACAGCGATCGTAATACCAAATTTCAGATTTCAAGCGCTATCTGCTCAACCCATAATAAATTCTACCAAATTTAGTACTACCTTTACCCAATTCCAACTTGAGTACAATTTAGTACTCTTAGTGCAAATAAAGTACACATTTGTGAAACCACCTCCATATCTCAATCCCAGATACCAACAGAGACCTCAATATCAAACTTGAGATTGCCAGCCCAATCCTTTCAACCAAAACCAAATGTAGTGCTATTAAATATATTTCGAACAATTATCGTACACATTTTCAAAGCACCTTCATGTCTCAACAGCAGATACCATTAGAAATCTAAATATCAAATTTCAGAATTTTATCTCTATCATTTTACCCAATACCAAATTTTGTACTATTTAGTACTTATCGAACAATTGTAGTACACATTTCCAAAACCACCTCTATACCTCAATTTCACATCCCTATCCTTTAATTGTACAGGATTGCCCATATTCGACGGATCCATCTGGCAACGCCATATCTTTTGACAGAGATGTCACATCGCTTAATGACATACCGCGTTTGAAGCGTCAGTCCAAGCAGATTTTTACTATGAACCAATACACGCCACGCGAGCGCTCTGAAATAGTTGAAATTTACAAGAAGTCAATTGTGAAAACTCGACGTCCTTTTAAAACATTAAAGAATGTGAGAAGTGCGCCTTCTAAGAACACCATTAAGCGTTTATACGAAAAATTTTCGACTGGTAAGACTCTTTCTAATCCGAAGAGCCCATATAAAAGCCGACCAAGGCGATCGGCCGAGAATATCGCTGCCGTACGAGCCAGTGTTGAGAGGTCCCCAAGAACATCCCAAAAACGCCGTTCTCAGCAGTTGGGCATGGCTCGGTCCACTTTACAACGGATTATTCGCATTGATTTGCATTTGTTCCCGTACAAAATTCAATTGACGCAAAGAATGTTGCCTGCGGACAAGCCTCGTCGAATGGAATGGGCCCAAAGGTTCGTCGAATATGGGCAACCCTGTATATCCTCCTTTAACAGTACCTCCCGATATTCCGTATTTTTATGATTTTAGCGACATTATTCACCGGAATTGTTTCAAGTTTGATATTTGATGTTCGAAATGGATACTACAGCCTAAGATAGAAAATTGTCTGTGCAGGTCCACGTCTTCGTATAGCCATATATAACGGTACCTCCACATATTCGGTATTTTGACGATTTTAGCGTCATTATTCACTTGAATTGTTTCAAGTTACGTATTTAGAGTTCGTAATGGGAACTACACTCTGTGACAGAAAATTATCTATGCAGGTCCAGGTCTTCGTATAGGCCCCATATATCAGTATTTGAAATTCATAATGGATACTGCAGCATATGACAGAAAGTTGTCTGTGCAGGTCCAGGTCTTCGTATAGCCCCCCTATAACAGTACCTACCAATATCCCGTATTTTGATGATTTTAGCTACATTATTCACCGTTTATTTCAAGTTTCGAATTTGAATATGGCAATGGCTAATGGCAAACAATGCTTATGTAGGTCCACGTCGTATAGACCCCAATATAAGGGCTATATTCGGTATTTTTAAAATTTCAACAGATTTTTTTAAGGATTTTATTTTTTGAAAATTTCCAAATTCGTTCCAAATGGTGGAGGATAATCAAAGTTTGGCGCGGCTGAACTTACTTCTTTTTAACTTGTTTTTTTTTTTTTTTTTCAAAAACTGACTATTCCTTCGAAATTCCTTAAACATTCTTTTGGTTTGGATATATCTTCTTCTACTTCTAGATATTCATTTTCCCCCATTCCCTATGCGAACACTGTCCAATAAGAATACCCATTTTCGAAATGAATTTTCCGGAAGTTTTAATATTCATTTGAATTTTTTTTTTTTTTTTGCTTTATTCCTTGACAAGGCTTCTTTTGTTGCAGCCAAAGCGTTTTGCGTTAAGCGATTCAGTTTTCATAATGATTATATTAAAGTATATTTCAAACACACGCACTCACACAGATCCATTCACAGGCAAATCATACATGTATGATGTGGCAGTATGAAAACGTAATGAACAAAGTGACAACGGAGAATAAGAAGCATTGTCACATTTATGCAAAAAAAAAGCGGCGGAAATTAAGTGTAATAATAATGCTTGTTCTTGCGACGTAGTTGCCTACTCCACGTTTTCTTTTTTGGTGTGTGTGTGTATGAGTGTGTGTGCGAGTGTGTTCTTTTTTTGGGTTCTTACGTTACTTCCGTCATTTCCATGTTACGCATGTCATACGTCGTGCGTTTGCATGTGATCGCGGCGTATGGAAATGAAAATTCCTATTTCTTTTTTATACCCCACACCACGTAGTGGGCAACAGGATATTATGTCTTTGTGCGTTTGATTGTAACATGAAGAAGGAAGTGGGATAGACCCATAGTTACTTTTGGGGATCTTCATAGAATCACTTTCTGAGTCGATTTATGTATGTCAGCCCGTCTCTCCATGTATTTTTGTAAAAAAAAATGCAGATCGCATTTATTATCCGATTGAGATGAAATTTTCCAAACAATACTTGTTTGGCCCAAGGATGAACCCTATTGAAATTTGAGATAATCGTATCAGAATTAGATATAGCTCCCATATATATATATATATATATATATATATATATATATATATATGGGCAACCCTGCAAAAAAAGCTATGGCCCTGCCGAACTTAGAAAAACTTTCACCACTTGGAACGAAATTAGGAATTTTAATTTTTTTTTCAAATACCGAATGTAGCCGTTATATTAAGATCTATACGACGACGTGGACCTGCATTATGGAAATACCTAATATAGGGAGGTACCGTTATATGAGGCTATACCACAACGTAGACCTGCATAGAAAAATTTCTCTCATAGGCTGTAGCATCCATTACGAACTTCAAATACCAAATTAGAAACAATTCCGGTGAATAATATCGCTAAAATCATCTAAATACCGAATATCGGGAGGTTCCCTTATTTGGGGGCAATACAAAGATGGGGACCTGCACGGACAAATTTCTGTCTTACTCTGTAGTATCCATTACCAAGTTCAAATACCAAATTTGAGACAATTCCGGTGAATAATGTCGCTAAAATCATCTAAATACCGAATATCGGGGGGACCGCTATTTGGGGACTATACAAAGATGTGGACCTGCACGGACAATTTTCTGTCTTAAGCTTTAGTATCCATTATGGACTTCAAATACAAAGTGTGAAACAATTCCGTTGAATAATGTCGCTAAAATTATCAAAATACCGAAAATATGGAGGTACCGTTATATGGGGGCTATACGTGGACCTGCACAGACAATTTTCTGTCGTAGGCTGTTGTATCCCTTACGGACTTCAAATACCAAATTTGAGAAAATTCCGGTGAATAATGTCGCTAAAATTATCAAAATACCGAATATCGGGAGGTACCGTTATTTGGGGGCTATACAAAGATGTGGACCTGCACGGACAATTTTCTGTCTTAGGCTTTAGTATCCATTATGGACTTCAAATACAAAGTATGAAACAATTCCGGTGAATAATGTCGCTAAAATGATCAAAATACCGAAAATATGGAGGTACCGTTATATGGGGGCTATACGTGGACCTGCACAGACAATTTTCTGTCGTAGGCTGTAGTATCCCTTACGGACTTCAAATACCAAATTTGAGAAAATTCCGGTGAATAATGTCGCTAAAATTATCAAAATACCGAATATCGGGAGGTACCGTTATTTGGGGGCTATACAAAGATGTGGACCTGCACGGACAATTTTCTGTCTTAGGCTTTAGTATCCATTATGGACTTCAAATACAAAGTATGAAACAATTCCGGTGAATAATGTCGCTAAAATTATCAAAATACCGAAAATATGGAGGTACCGTTATATGGGGGCTATACGTGGACCTGCACAGACAATTTTCTGTCGTAGGCTGTAGTATCCCTTACGGACTTCAAATACCAAATTTGAGAAAATTCCGGTGAATAAAAAAACTGAATATAGGTAGGTACCGCTATATTAGACTATACCAAAACGTGGACCTACATGGCCCATTTTCAATACAAAAAGTCCTGCAGATATAATATACATTTGAGTAACATTTTATCACCTTTTCCTTATATCGTTCGAAAGCTAGAGTGATTTCCACGGACGGACGGACGCTAAATCGACATAGAATTTTATCACCCTCCGTACTATGGTGGAAGGTATATAAAAGGAATTCACCAATACACCAGCAAACGCTTTGTTTTTATTTATTTTCTTTTCCCCCACAATGCCTCATCTGTACAGGTACCATTTTTGGATGACTGTTGGTGTCCAGGATGGAGAGATGTGGACTGAGTTGCAATTGCCTCCGATATATTAGTTCCTTCTGCAACCAAATTATAACTGCTCTAAAGCCAAGGGTTGATAGGTGGTATGAACAATTCCAAATAAATCAGTTTTTTACGGGAGCTGTACCAAATATGCATTGTGTTAGTATATATTCGGCCCCGCCCGACTTTTGATTTTCCTTACTGTTTTCTTTAATCGTATTTGCTATAAAATGGCATCCCTGGAGTTTTGTGGCATCCCAGGAGCTTCATTTCAAAGTTCTCTCTAAATTATGAATGCCATCCTCCGTAGAGAAGTTCATAGAACTTTTTTGTAGTTCGTTGTAGGAGTTTTGTTTTTGCATCATTTGCCAGATGTAGCCAGCCAACCAGCCATAAGCAACCCAACCGACATTAACTAAATTTGAAAATTGTTTTTTTGTTTTCTGAGTTCTCCAAATAGGTGTGCATAAACGGCATATGTTTACAGTTAAATTAACATTATTTTTCTTACTCAGTGGGTTTTATGTTCTGCAATCCCATAGCAAAGGTTACTGCACCACTATGCGAGCAAAGTCAAGTTCATTGCTATGGGTCTATTCATTTGGATGGATGCAAGGAAAGTTCATAATTTTTAAGGAATCCTTTGCGATGAGAAAAAAATGAGTTGGTCTTGAAAGTTTTCCGAAATACAGAGAAAAGTCATTTTCTATTTAAATTGAATTTTGAAGGCGGAATTTTTGAATTTAATATTTTTAATTTAAGGATACTTATGAAGGATATTTGGAAAATTTAAATTTATTCATATATCCTGCAGAATTTTTATACCCTACACCACATAGGGGTAAGGGTATTATGGCTTTGTGCATTTGGTTGTAAAATGGAGAAAGAAGCGAGATAGAACCATAGCTACTTTTGAGGATCTTCATAGAAACACTTTCTGAGCCGATTTATGCATGTCAGCCGGTCCGCCCATGTATTTTTGTGAAAAAATGCAGGTGGCATTTATTATCCGATTGAGATGAAATTTTCCAAACAATATTTGTTTGGCCCAAGGACGAATCCTATTGAAATTGGTGATAATCGTATCAGATTTGGATATAGCTCCCATATACAGGGTAAGATGGAAAAAATGGACACCAACTTTAGACTGCTGTCATTTTTAAGCCACTCGTTCGACAGCAGTTAAAATTATTCCAGTGACAGCTCATTATATTGTTTACAAGCGAGCAAAAGCATTTTGGTGAGAATTTCCCAGAAAAAAAGTTATTCGTGATTGAATTCAAGCAGGATAGTGTGATTTCTTTATATTTGGCTGGAAAACCACAAATGGCTAACGCTAGAGCACTCCAGCATTTAAATGTGAATAAATCTTTTGTGTCTCCTGCCATCGCTCGTTATCGTGGTTATCGTAGCCCGACGTCAAGTAGAGTTGAAGTGGAGGGAAGAAAACAGCAACATCAGCAGAAATGGTTCGTCGAAAAATAAGGAAGCGACTTGATCGAAACCCGCGTCGCAGTGGCTCGTGAGCTGAACATATCGCAATATTCCATTCGACAAATATTGGAGAATTAGCTCGGGGTAAAGCCATTGAAATTCCAAAAAATGCAAGAACTTACACCGCAATAGAAAGAAAATAGACTCAAAAGAGCTAAAGAGTTGCTTCGCTTGGCCAAAAGTGGTGAACTGCCGAATTTGGTGTTCTCTCTCTCCGATGAGAAAACATTCGTTGTCCTGCAGTTTGTTAACTAAGAAAATGGTCGTGTTTACGTGCCAAAGAGTTCATTTGAAAACGTACACCTTCGGTTGGCCACCAGAACTCAATCGCCTGCCATGGTGATGGTGTGGGCCGCCATAACAACCAATGGTCGCTCTCCGCTCGTATTAATCGACCGTGGCATCAGAATAAATGCCAAATATGATTGCGAAAATGTTCTGTAGGGTGTATTAAAACCTTGGCCCCGCAAATATTTTAGCCGTAGACCTTGGATATTCCAAGAAGACTCAGCACCATCACTCTCAGCACTCAGCACGCGCCACCCAAGAATGACTACAAAATAAGGTTCCTCGATTCATTTCCAGCGCACAATGGCCACCAGAACAGAACTCAAGCACAGGCCACGGTGATGGTGTGGGCCGCCATAACAACGGATGGTCGCTCTCCGCTGGTATTAATCGAGCGTGGCATCAGAATAAATGCCAAATATTATAGCGAAAATATTCTGGAGGGTGTATTAAAGCCTTGGGCACGCAAACATTTTGACCCCATTATTACGGCGGTACCTCTCGATATTCGGTAATTTGTTGATTTTAGCGACATTAGTCACCGGAATTGTTTCAAATTTGGTATTTGAAGTTCGTAATGGATGCTACAGTATTTTTTTTTTACGAGAGCTCTACTAATCCTTGAAAAATATTCTTTAAAAAATCCACGTTTATTGGCCTTTTGGTCCTTGAAAAATATTCTTTAAAAAATCCACGTTTATTGGCCTTTTGGTCCTTGAAAAATATTCTTTAAAAAATCCACGTTTATTGGCCTTTTGGTCCTTGAAAAATATTCTTTAAAAAATCCACGTTTATTGGCCTTTTGGTCCTTGAAAAATATTCTTTAAAAAATCCACGTTTATTGGCCTTTTGGTCCTTGAAAAATATTCTTTAAAAAATCCACGTTTATTGGCCTTTTGGTCCTTGAAAAATATTCTTTAAAAAATCCACGTTTATTGGCCTTTTGGTCCTTGAAAAATATTCTTTAAAAAATCCACGTTTATTGGCCTTTTGGTCCTTGAAAAATATTCTTTAAAAAATCCACGTTTATTGGCCTTTTGGTCCTTGAAAAATATTCTTTAAAAAATCCACGTTTATTGGCCTTTTGGTCCTTGAAAAATATTCTTTAAAAAATCCACGTTTATTGGCCTTTTGGTCCTTGAAAAATATTCTTTAAAAAATCCACGTTTATTGGCCTTTTGGTCCTTGAAAAATATTCTTTAAAAAATCCACGTTTATTGGCCTTTTGGTCCTTGAAAAATATTCTTTAAAAAATCCACGTTTATTGGCCTTTTGGTCCTTGAAAAATATTCTTTAAAAAATCCACGTTTATTGGCCTTTTGGTCCTTGAAAAATATTCTTTAAAAAATCCACGTTTATTGGCCTTTTGGTCCTTGAAAAATATTGTTTAAAAAATCCACGTTTATTGGCCTTTTGGTCCTTGAAAAATATTGTTTAAAAAATCCACGTTTATTGGCCTTTTGGTCCTTGAAAAATATTCTTTAAAAAATCCACGTTTATTGGCCTTTTGGTCCTTGAAAAATATTGTTTAAAAAATCCACGTTTATTGGCCTTTTGGTCCTTGAAAATATTCTTTAAAAAATCCACGTTTATTGGCCTTTTGGTCCTTAAAAATATTCTTTAAAAAATCCACGTTTATTGGCCTTTTGGTCCTTAAAAATATTCTTTAAAAAATCCACGTTTATTGGCCTTTTGGTCCTTGAAAAATATTCTTTAAAAAATCCACGTTTATTGGCCTTTTGGTCCTTGAAAAATATTGTTTAAAAAATCCACGTTTATTGGCCTTTTGGTCCTTGAAAATATTCTTTAAAAAATCCACGTTTATTGGCCTTTTGGTCCTTGAAAATATTCTTTAAAAAATCCACGTTTATTGGCCTTTTGGTCCTTAAAAATATTCTTTAAAAAATCCACGTTTATTGGCCTTTTGGTCCTTGAAAAATATTCTTTAAAAAATCCACGTTTATTGTCCTTTTGGTCCTTGAAAAATATTCTTTAAAAATCCACGTTTATTGGCCTTTTGGTCCTTGAAAAATATTCTTTAAAAAATCCACGTTTATTGTCCTTTTGGTCCTTGAAAAATATTCTTTAAAAAATCCACGTTTATTGGCCTTTTGGTCCTTGAAAAATATTCTTTAAAAAATCCACGTTTATTGGCCTTTTGGTCCTTGAAAAATATTCTTTAAAAAATCCACGTTTATTGGCCTTTTGGTCCTTGAAAAATATTCTATAAAAATCCACGTTTATTGGCCTTTTGGTCCTTGAAAAATATTCTTTAAAAAATCCACGTTTATTGGCCTTTTGGTCCTTGAAAAATATTCTTTAAAAAATCCACGTTTATTGGCCTTTTGGTCCTTGAAAAATATTCTTTAAAAAATCCACGTTTATTGGCCTTTTGGTCCTTGAAAAATATTCTTTAAAAAATCCACGTTTATTGGCCTTTTGGTCCTTGAAAAATATTCTTTAAAAAATCCACGTTTATTGGCCTTTTGGTCCTTGAAAAATATTCTTTAAAAAATCCACGTTTATTGGCCTTTTGGTCCTTGAAAAATATTCTTTAAAAAATCCACGTTTATTGGCCTTTTGGTCCTTGAAAAATATTCTTTAAAAAATCCACGTTTATTGGCCTTTTGGTCCTTGAAAAATATTCTTTAAAAAATCCACGTTTATTGGCCTTTTGGTCCTTGAAAAATATTCTTTAAAAAATCCACGTTTATTGGCCTTTTGGTCCTTGAAAAATATTCTTTAAAAAATCCACGTTTATTGGCCTTTTGGTCCTTGAAAAATATTCTTTAAAAAATCCACGTTTATTGGCCTTTTGGTCCTTGAAAAATATTCTTTAAAAATCCACGTTTATTGGCCTTTTGGTCCTTGAAAAATATTCTTTAAAAATCCACGTTTATTGGCCTTTTGGTCCTTGAAAAATATTCTTTAAAAAATCCACGTTTATTGGCCTTTTGGTCCTTGAAAAATATTCTTTAAAAAATCCACGTTTATTGGCCTTTTGGTCCTTGAAAAATATTCTTTAAAAAATCCACGTTTATTGGCCTTTTGGTCCTTGAAAAATATTCTTTAAAAAATCCACGTTTATTGGCCTTTTGGTCCTTGAAAAATATTCTTTAAAAAATCCACGTTTATTGTCCTTTTGGTCCTTGAAAAATATTCTTTAAAAAATACTATATAGTCCACTCAGCCCGAATTTTGACATTTCCTTACTGGTCTTAATTGAAAAAAAAAGAAAAAAAAGTTTTTTTCTAATTTTTATAAATCGCTCCCATCCGTTTCGTCTTTGAATAAATTCTGATGGAAAATTATATTTATCGAAAGCTCTTGAAATTAAAATCGGAATTTCCTTTCAAATTTCTATTTCTCTCAAAAATAATTATCACTTTTTTTAATGAACGGAAATGAGCTTTAGTTCCCTCTACACATAACCTACAAACCTTGGCCATTTCACACTCTCTTCGTATAAATGAATACGAAAATTTTAAAAAGGCCACAAATATGAAATACCCCCCTTTGTAATTTGAATAATAAAAAAATAAAAAATTCTAATGTTTCACTTTTTGACCCAGTTTGTTGGCCATAAATTAACGAACACCCCCACCCCACCTTTTTTTGGTGTTGCTTGCATTTGTTGCCTATCTCCTCTGTGTGAATTCATATTCATTTGATGCATTGCATTAATTTATATATTCTATACTTCTGTTCGAAAGCAACCCCTTGTTGTCACCATCCATGCATCATGCATGCATGCAACATGTTCAGTTCCCCATGAAATATTCAAAATTTTGTTCACATAAATATTTTCTAGTTTTGAAATGAGCAAATACAGCGAGTTATCGGTATCTGCAACAGTTGTGAACAACAATAGATGTGCATTAATTTCACTTTCAGTTTCAGTTTCCTTTCCATTATTTCTCGGAGAGCGGTTCAATATATGTTCACATATTTATGAATTTAAAAAAAGTCAAATTTTTGTTCAAATAAGGTTCTGGGAACTTCATTCATTCATGTGAACCAGGTAAAAAATAGTTTTATATGGAATATATTTTTTTAATTTTATTTCTGAATGATTTTGGATTTTTTAGAGAATTCTATTGTAGGTCCATATCTTTATTACGAAAGAGTAAAGTAATTGGCTGACTGATTGACAGACAGACAGACTGACTCAAGGGTTCATCAACGCCCAGACGAAAACGACTGAAGCTAGAATCTTGGAATTTTGGATGAGGGTCACTCTTGGCTCGAAGCGGTCAGATAAGGCTGGGTTTTTTTGGAAACCCCTACTAGAACGGTAGGAAAAGTATTAAAAGGTACTAAATATGGAAGCAGTAGAGCTAGAACTCTTAAATTTGGAATAATGGTCACTGATGGAGCGTATGATAGATGTACCAAATGGTTTTTGGAAATTCGCACTATTAGTGTACAAAAAGTACTAAAAGTACTACATTTGGTACCACTTCGTATCAGGAATGACAGTCAAGGTTCAAGAATATAGTCGATGTTGCCAAAGATCAAATGTGGACTTTTAAGGATACTTTCGGATCAGTTTTAAGAATATTTTGTCAAGGATCAAGTGTGGATTTTTATACCCTACACCACAAGGTGGTCAGGGTATTATGTCTTTGTGCATTTGTTTGTAACAGGCAAAAGGAAACGAGATAGGTCCATAGTTTCTTTTGATGATCTGCATAAAATCACATTCTGAGTCGATTTATGCATGTCCGTCCGTCTGTCCGTCCGTCCGTCTGTCCATGTATTTTTGTAAACAAATTTGTGTTTGGCTCAAGGACGAACCCTACTGAAATTGGAGATAATCGGTCAAAATTTAAATATAGCTCCCATATATATCTTCGTCCGATTTGCCTTTTATTGTGCACCAAACGTGTAATATCAGTCCGAATAGTATAGATCAGATTGGACCAGAAAATAAGTATGCCAAATTTGATCGAAATCGGTTCAGATATAGCTATAGCTCCCATATATATTGTGTATCCGATTAGTTATATTTGTCCTCCGCAGCCGTAATATTCACTCTGTAACAACAATATTTGGAGACATATTGATATATTTATATATACAGCTAAGAAATACATTTGCTAAATTTGATCGAGAGGTTCAGATTTGGATATAGCTGCCATATATAACTTCGTCCGATTTACCTTTTATTGTACACCAAACATCTAATATTTGCCCAAATGGGATGAAATTTGGCACTTACGACCGAATTGAGTCTAGAAGCTATTATGTCAAATTTTATGAAGATCGGTTCAGATTTGGATATAGCTCCCATATATATCTTTATCCGATTTCCAATTATTTGTGCACCAAATGGGCAATACAATTCCGAATTTAAAAGATACAAATGCTTCGGCATATTTAGTCCTTTCAACTTTAAATTATAATTATGGATGTTTCACAAATATGCCTCTTTCAAGCTATGAGAAATTTTGTCAATGCATTTAAGAAAGACTTCAATACGTACGAAATCGAGCTAAAAAGTCTAAATGTAGATGTTAGATCAGCACTATGAGCCTATAGTGTAAGTAAATATCGCTGTCAGAATTCGTAAAATACTGTCTAAGGATCACAAGTCTATAGAAAGTACAAAGCGAGACGATGGTACATGGACTTACTCTTTTCTATAGGCTCTCGACCTTCCATGGAGTGAGAAATCGCAAACATCTTCCCTGCATTGCACAGCATATAGGAAGGATAACAAGTTAACACACCCTTCAGGTTTGGCTTATGTTGTGCTCCTACCAAATCTATGGAGGAGGTATCGTTGACCTATTTTCCCATAGCTTGGAAACCTAGTCGTATATTACCCAAGGAGCGATTAGATTTTCTTCCTTTCTAAAAGGTCCTTAGAACGATTACTAGACCTGGAAATTCGATCAAATTTCAATCTAAATATAATAAGTACATCGCAGCAAGCCTATGTCAATTGTAGGTCAGTATAGACAGCCATACGCGAAGTTGTCGGATACATTGAGATAAATATTGAAAACTTTACTCTTTCAGCTTTCTTCAAAACAGAGGGGGTTTTAAATTTTTAAATCGTTCAATGACGCTCTCTTTGCCTCCTCTATCCTGCTTAAATGGAGTAATATTCTGGAGTACTTTAAAGCTAAGTTTCAGTATATTCAACGATTTTCGGAATGATTAAGAAAAATATTTTCCAATATCTACGTTGGATGATCTCTGAAAAAATGTCTGAAGCTAGTCAACATGAACTTTTAAAGACCAATAAATGTGGATTTTTTAAAGAATATTTTTTAAGGATTTTTTCAAGGAACTTCCCAACAATAAACGTGGATTTCTTTCAGCATATATTTTCAAGGACCTGGTATAACGGTCCTATAAACCTGCAATTTGTAAGAATATTAGTTTTGAAGGACTTTCAGACCAATAAATGTGGACTTTTAGGGACCTTCAACCAATAAAGCTGGATTTTTTATACCCTCAGCCATATGGCTAGAGAGGGTATATATCATTTGATACGGTCAAAAAGTGCATAGTCGAAATAAGGGATTTAAGCCCTAGGTCTCTTTGCACAATATCCGTTTCAGGACATTTAGAGTCGATCTAGCAATGTCCGTTAGTCCGTCTGTCTGGCACGATAACTCTCAAAGGGAGTAACCGATTCGGTCAAAACTACATCGTAATATTATTATCAAGGTTAGATCCAGTTCGGAGATGGGCAATGGGTCGCCTCCTACTAGTACTTCCCCACAAAAGGTCAAAATTTTCACAGAAAGAGAAAGAAATTTTGCTCCAACTTTGCAAGCCCTAATATTTCCCTCAGTGCTAGGTCAGGTGGAAAATAGACAAGATCGGCCCACTCCATCAAGTACTTCCCCCACAAAGGGTCAACATTTTGAATAATTATAACTCTTATAAAATATTATATAAGAGTCCGATCGTCTTTAGAATGCAAAGATCACAATATTTCTATTAACTCAAGGTCTGGTGTTAAGATGGACAATATCGGTCCACTCCTTCGGGTACCTCCCACACAAAAGGTCGAAATTTTCAAGATATATATTTTTTTTGCAAGAAAGAGAAAAAAAAAATCCGATTTTACTTCAACTTTGGAAATCCTAATATTCGCGTCAGTGCTGGGTTAGGTGCGAAAATGGACAATATCTGCCCACTCCATCAAGTACCTCCCCCCCAAATGGTCAATATTTTGAATAATTACAACTCTCATAAAATGTGATGTAAGAGTCCGATTTGTCTTCAAATTTCACACAACCCATTATTCAATTTATTAACGCAAGATCTGCTGTGAAGATGTGATATATCGGTCCACCCTTTATGATACCTCCAACACAAAGGATCGAAATTTTGAATAATTGTGAAGCTCATAAAGCACGAAATTAACATCCGATTCCATTCAAGTGCCAAGTTTGAATCTCAATATTTCCACCACAACAAAATCTGTGAAAAAGATGGGAGAGATCGGACCATTTCTTCTGATACCTCCCCTATGCATAGGTTTGAAAATTTTAAAAAACAAAACTCTCGAAGAAAGCGAAATAAGCATCCCACTTTCTTCAAATTTCCGACATACAAACATTTTTGCTAACACAAGATCTGTTGTGAAGATGGTATATATCTGCGAACCAATTCTGGAACCTCACCCACAAAGGGTCACAATTTTTAAAACATTTATATGTCTTGACAACTTGCTATATCTAAATATTCTTTTTCTCAGCCAGAAACCTGAAATTAATATGGAATTTATGATTTCGCATAAAATTAGATATAAATTTTCGATTTTCTTGTAATTTTTCCCATGCCAATATTTTTATCTGTATTAGATGAAGCATGAAAATGGTGTATTTCGGTCGACTATATCTGGTGCCTCAGCCACATTTTAATATTTTCTAAAAAATTATCACATATCCCATATAAAGTCCAAACCTGTCGCATTATCTATATTATATTTATTTAGGTCCTAGACGAAATATACAATATTGGTCCATTCCTTCGGAACCTAGTCTATAGAGGTTCAATAATTTTAATAATCATTACAGAAGTCAAAATATATTTAAATATTCGAAGATTGGCTGAGGTTATACCGACTGATACTTTTTAACTTGTTTTTTTTTTCAGTCATCCATTCCCTTCCCTGCCTTTGGTACTATCACAGGGAATCCTCTTCAATGCCACCTTCAGATTTTCGCTGCCTGCTTGTGCGACTAGATTCCTGTTATTCTGCGATTTTTTGCTCATTTTCAATTTTGCCATAAATCATTTGAAAATATTTTAACGAATTTTTTGACATTTATTACTTTGTTTCTTTATTACACAAACGTCGTTGCTGACTTGGACTGGCTGGCTGGCTCTCCCACTTGTTTCAATGCTGCTCAAGAACTAGGGACTTTTCTCGTTTCTCCTCTACATTCTAGGAATTGGTGGCGTTAGCAAGTCCTTAGTCGGCGTTTTTGTGTTTTTTTTTTTCTTCTTGCGATTTATTTTCCTTACATTATTTCGCTTTTTCAAACACTTCCTCATTGGAACGCTGACGTGAAGATTCGCGATGAAGTAAGGGCCCGCGAAGATGGGGGGTGGTCGCAAATGATGAATTTCATTTTCATTTAAGTTATGACATTTATATTTGTTTCGAACGTGCAAATAAGCTGTGGAATGTAAATATTTGACATTTATGCTTTTCCATTTCATTTCCATTTCCAACTGCTTCGTTCCATTTCTTCGTCTTCTTCGTCTTTTCTGGATTTTCAGCAGTTTTATTGCCGGAACACAAATCATTCGGGAAGAAAACGCTAGGAAACCATGAAACGAAACAATACAAAACATTCAAATGGTGGGAGGGAGGGTAGAGGGGGTCTTTTTTAATGGCTGTACGCGACTGAAAGTTATGTCAAGGAAAGTCAGCTCAATATATTATATGATTGTCAAAAATGGCAACAATTCTTCGAGGAAGTGGAGTGGGAGCGGTTGACTTGACATGAGCAAGTAAAGGATTGAAAAATGTTGAGAGGGCAGAATATTCCAAGGAATGGATGGCGAAAATTAATAAAGAGGTATTTAAGTTTTCCTTAAAGGATGACAAACATATTTTTTTGCAGTAAGAGGATATACAGCGCCTGCATTGATCCTCATCAACAGGACATCGATGGGACACACACATGCTAACACCCAGCCAGCCACAAATACGGCCTCATTGTGGTGAAATGGAAAATGAAATTCCGTCAAATAAGTAAATTGACTACAATTACAACAACAATGTCGATAAGTGGTTATGATAGGATAGTAGAACCCCCATTGAAGATAGAAGAGGAGAAGGGATACCAACAATTCACAATTCCATAACCAGTAGCAAAAATTCCACTAAAAGTCCTTTTCAAATTTACATCAACTACTGATTTAGAAAATGAATGTTATTGGCATTTAAAATTATGGTGACGGGGAAGAGAAGGATGAAATCCGCAGCACCATCAAAACTAGTGGTCAACGTGGTTGTTGTTTTCCAAAATGCGTGTGGTCGTTTCAATCATCATCGAGGCCATCACCATCAACAGGCATACATATCATACAGACCCACTAGGTGATTTTCACTACAAACCAATGCAAAGTAGAATTAGCCTCAGGCCATCGGAAGACGCCAGCCAGCCAGTGTTGGGTTTATTCAGCGGGTTTTGTGAATATTTTTTTCACAGTTTCCTTTTTTGTCTTTTTCCCCAATTTAATGTGGGCAATAATATTCAAGGAATTATCGTCGTTAAACGTTGAAATCAAAGAAAACATAAATAACTAATTATAGTTCGAGATAAAAAAAATCCAAATATGCGGAAAGATGGATTAAAAAAATTCAGCGACTTAGAAGTGTGGATTTTTTTAAATATTTTTTTTAAAGGACAATCATTATTTTTATTTATTTATTAATTTTATTTATTTATTTATTTTTATTATTTTTTTCGAGAGACATTTTGAATCAGAATCTTAAATTTTAAGGAATAATTTTTGAAGCGTATACGGCACCAGTAGATTGTATATAAAAAAAAAAAAACAATAATTAGAGCTGAAATAGCGGATTTTCAAAAATATTTGTTTCTGGGGACTACCGACGTAAAATGCGTTAAATTTTACAAAAAATATTTTCTCAGGGACTATCAGCTTTAAATCAAGATATTTTTTATAAAAAAAATAATAGACTATTAACTGATTTTTCCTTTTTTCAAAGGCAATCAGAAGTGTGGATTTTAAAAATATTTTTTTTTATTCTACAATGAGATTTCTTTTAGCGACTTAGAAGTGTGGATTATCATTATTTCATTTATTTTTTTATTTATTATCATTATTTTTACTTATTATTTTTATTTATTTATTTTTATTTATTTATTTTTTTCGAGGGACATTTTGAATCAGAATCTTAAATTTTTAAAAATAATTTTTGAAGCATATTCGGAGCCAGAAGCGTGTACATAAAAAAAAATAATTGGAGCTGAAATCGTGGATTTTCAAAAATATTTGTTTCTAGGGACTACCGACGTAAAATGCGTTAAGTTTTACAAAAATTATTTTCTCAGGGACTATCAGCTTTAAACATATATATTTTTTTATAAAAAAAATAATAGACTTTTAACTGATTTTTCCTTTTTTCAAAGGCAATCAGAAGTGTGGATTTTAAAAATATTTTTTTTATTCTACGATCAGATTTCTTTTACCTTCTTCTCAAGGAACAGAATAGTGGTTTTTTATTTTTCCCTTTTTCTATTCAAGGAATAGAAGATAGTTTTTTAAGGACTATTTGTGGGACTTTAAAATATTTTCAATAAAAGCTAGAAACATGCATTTGTAGAGGACTTTCAGTTTTTTTTTATTTCGAAGACAAGTTGATTAAACATAGTTCTTTTTTTCAAGGACTGATAGAGCCAGCAACTTGGGACTTTAAGAAATATTATCCAAGATTATCAGGGCTAGAAGATCAAATTTTTTAAGTACCATTAGGCTATTGTGATCATTTTCGAAGACAAACCGACGAAGAAGTGTGGTACATTGAAAATAATTTTGTCAAGGCTTTTAAAGACATAAGGGTGAATATTTAAAAAAGTAGTTTTTAAGAACTTCCCTTGGTAAAATATTTTTTTTTTCAATTTTGTCTACGTCTTTGGTACCTTAAAAAATATTTTTTTAAAAATTAAATCCGCGCCTTTTGTTTATTTAAAAATATATTTTTTTTAAAAATCCCACACCTGCTAGTCAATGAAGAAAATATATTCATTCTTTAAAAAGCCACGCTTTGGATGGTCGTTGAAAAAAATATTCTTTAAGAAATCCACGCCTTGGATGGTCGTTGAAAAAAATATTCTTTAAGAAATCCACGCCTTGGATGGTCGTTGAAAAAATATTCCTTAAAAATCCACGCCTTGGATGGTCGTTGAAAAAAATATTCTTTAAAAAATCCATTCCTTGGATGGTCGATGAAAAAATATTCTTTAAAAAATCCACGCCTGTTTGTCAATGAAAAAAAAATATTTTTTAAAAATCCACGCCTGTTTGTCAATGAAAAAAAAAAATATTTTTTAAAAAATCCACGCCTGTTTGTCAATGAAAAAAAAAAATATTTTTTAAAAATCCACGCCTGTTTGTCAATGAAAAAAAAAAATATTTTTTAAAAATCCACGCCTTTTGGTCAATGAAAAAAAATATTTTTTTAAAAACCACGCCTGTTTGTCAATGAAAAAAAATATTTTTTAAAATTCCACGCCTTTTGGTCAATGAAAAAAAAACATTTTTTAAAAATCCACTCCTGTTGGTCAGTGAAAAACAATTATATTTTTTTAAAAATCCACGCCTATTGGTCAATGAAAAAAAATAGTTTTTAAAAAATCCACGGCTTGTGGTTAATGGAAAAAATATTTTTTTAAAAAATCCACGGCTTGTGGTTAATGGAAAAAATATTTTTTTAAAAAATCCACGCCTGTTTGTCAATGAAAAAAAATATTTTTTAAAATTCCACGCCTTTTGGTCAATGAAAAAAAAATATTTTTTAAAAATCCACGCCTGTTGGTCAGTGAAAAACAATTATATTTTTTTAAAAATCCACGCCTATTGGTCAATGAAAAAAAAATAGTTTTTAAAAAATCCACGGCTTGTGGTTAATGGAAAAAACTATTTTTTAAAAAATCCACGCCTGCTGGTTAATGGAAAAAACTATTTTTTTAAAAATCCACGCCTGCTGGTTAATGGAAAAAACTATTTTTTAAAAAATCCACGCCTTTTAGTTAATGGAAAAAATATTTTTTAAAAACTCCACGCCTTTTAGTTAATGGAAAAATATTTTTTAAAAAATCCACGCCTTTTGGTTAATGGAAAAAATATTTTTTTAAAAAATCCACGCCTTTTAGTTAACGGAAAAAATATTTTTAAAAAATCCACGCCTTTTAGTTAACGGAAAAAATATTTTTAAAAAAATCCACGCCTTTTAATTAATGGAAAAAATATTTTTTAAAAAATCCACGCTTTGGGTGGTCGTTGAAAAAAATCTTTTTTAAAAAATCCACGCTTTGGGTGGTCGTTGAAAAAAATCTTTTTTAAAAAATCCACGCCTTTTGGTTAATGCAAAAAATATTTTTTAAAAAATCCACGCCTTTTGGTTAATGCAAAAAATATTTTTTAAAAAATCCACGCCTTTTGGTTAATGCAAAAAATATTTTTTAAAAAATCCACGCCTTTTGGTTAATGCAAAAAATATTTTTTAAAAAATCCACGCCTTTTGGTTAATGCAAAAAATATTTTTTAAAAAATCCACGCCTTTTGGTTAATAAAAAAAATATTTTTTAAAACATCCACGCCTGTTGTTCAATGAAAAAATATTTTTTTAAAAATCCACGCCTTTTGGTTAATGAAAAAAATATTTTTTTAAAAAATCCACGCATTTTGGTTATTGAAAAAAATATTTTTTTAAAAAATCCACGCCTTTTGGTCAGTGAAAAAATATTTTTTTTAAAAATCCACGCCTTTCGGTCAGTGAAAAAATATTTTTTAGAAAATCCACGCCTCTGTTGATGCTTGAAAATAATATTTTTTAAAAAATCCACGCTTCGGATGATCCTTAAAAAATATTCTAGACATGAAAAAAATTTGCATTTTCTCGATATGGGAAATTTATGGCATTTTTTTTTCATGAGTAATATTATTGGATTAGGATAAGCAATTATCTAAATAAAATTTGCCAACCGAAATTGATTCAATATCTGTCAATAAGTGACTTGGAATTCAGTTCAAATTTCAATTATCTCAAAGCAATGCTGTTCTTAAATGTTATTAAAAAAAAGTTCAACAACATATTTCCACCGCAGGCCAGATAACTTAATCCAGACCATATGGCCAGGCCAGACCAGGCTATAATGGCTAACCTGTTTGCTGCAACAAATTTCAATTCGAAAAAAAAAGACAAAACAAAAAATATGCAAAATTTACAAAGGCAGTCAGTCGGTTGGCCATTAATGGTGGTTGGTTGGTGGTTTATTGCTCCATTATAGGTAAATTGGTGTCTGTCCGAATGGCTGGCTGTAACATTTTCTCTATACCTCTCACACGTTCAGTGTGTCCGTCTATCTATATGTCTGTCTGTCTGTCTATGTGTGAGTGTTTTGCCATAAAATAAATGTATTAAGATTGCGCCTAACTGATAATAGGATTTTGGCATAATAAATCACATTGCCACAAAAACGGCCAGTTTGAATATCTCGCCAGGATTCATTCAATCAATATATGGACCATATTGTTGCCGGCTGATCGACTGGCTAGCAGGCAGGCAGGCTGGCCGGCTTAACACCATTTACTGCAATTCGTTGTTGATTATAGCTGTTGGAGCTAACTTGCGGTTATCCACACAAGTTAAGTGGACCCCCATTTTATTGACAAGCGAAAACTGAATGAGATTTCCAATTGAAAACTAAGAAAAAAAATCAGCAGCCATAAAGTTTTGAGTGGACACAAAACAGAAAAAATTAAATAACAATTAAGTTTTTAACTTCGATAGACATCAAGGCGAAATGGAAAACACAAAGATATTCCACTTTTGTCTTTTCCTCGTTTTTTTACAGACAGACAACCCACAATGCAAGGAATCGAGTCAAATCACCCAAAAGCAAATCTAAAATATTCACAGCGCGGACTTAAATCAAGTCTAGCTTACACTAATGTTAACCATAAATTAAGTGGGTTCGAATGGAGGAGAGTGTGTGCGGCAAAGTTTTTGGCTGGTTTTCATTCATGTAATTGTCGCTCGTCGATTCAGCCATTCATTTATCCAGCCAGCCAACCAGTTGTTGGCTATTGGCAGTTATGATAAGAGCAGACAAACCTTTTAAATGTTGCCTGGCGATTCATGTAGTCTTTGACCACACTAGCCAGCACTCACTCGCCTGAGAATAAAATGTGTGAATGGGTTGTCAATTTATGGGGGTATGGAAGACAGTGTTGCGGATATCGGTTTCTTTGGAAAAATTTTTTTTTAAAAAATCCACGCCTTTCATAGACCTTGGAAAAATATTTAACAAAAAATGCTCGCCTTTCGTAGACCTTCAAAAAAAATATTTTTTTAAAAAATCCACGACTTTCAAAAAACTTGAAAAAACAGTAAACAAAAAATGCACGCTTTTCATAGACGCCATTTATAAACGTTAAAAAAATACATTTTAAAATATCCTCGCATTCTATAGTACTTAAAGAAAAATACTCTTTAAAAAATCTGTTACTTGGATGGTTCTTAAATATATAGTTTTTAAAAAGTCCACGCCTTTCATAGACCTTGAAAAAATATTTTTGTAAAAATCCACGCCTTTCATAGACCTTGAAAAAATATTTTTTAAAAAATCCACGCCTTTCATAGACCTTGAAAAAATAATTTTTTAAAAATCTACGCCTTTTATAGCCCTTGAAAAAATATTCTTTAAAAAATCCACGTCTTTCATAGACCTTGAAATTTTTTTTTTAAAAATCCACGCCTTTCATAGACCTTGAAAAAACATTTTTTACAGAATATTTTTTCAACGACCATCCATGGCGTGGATTTTTTAAAGAATATTTTTTAAACGACCGTCCATGGCGTGGACTTTTTAAAGGCTATTTTTTCAACGACCGTCCATGGCGTGGATTTTTTAAAGAATATTTTTTCAAGGACCATCCACCAAGGCCTGGATTTTTCAAAGAATATTTTCTCAACGACCCTCCATTGCGTGGACTTTTTAAAGAATATTTTTTCAAGCATCCATAAAAGGCGTGGATTTTTTAAAGAATATTTTTGCAAGCATCCTTACAAGGCGTGGATTTTTTAAAGAATATCTTTGCAAGCATCCTTACAAGGCGTGGATTTTTTAAAGAATATTTTTTCGAGCATCTTTACAAGGCGTGGATTTTTTAAAGAATATTTTTTCGAGCATCTTTACCATGCGTGGATTTTTTAAAGAATATTTTTTCGAGCATCTTTACAAGGCGTGGATTTTTTAAAGAATATTTTTTCAAGCATCTTTACAAGGCGTGGATTTTTTAAAGAATATTTTTTCAAGCATCTTTACAAGGCGTGGATTTTTTAAAGAATATTTTTTCGAGCATCTTTACAAGGCGTGGATTTTTTAAAGAATTTTTTTTCGAGCATCCTTACAAGGCGTGGATTTTTTAAAGAATATTTTTTCAAGCATCCTTACAAGGCGTGGATTTTTTAAAGAATTTTTTTTCGAGCATCTTTACAAGGCGTGGATTTTTTAAAGAATATTTTTTCAAGGTGTGGATTTTTAAAGAATATTTTTTCAAGCATCCATACAAGGCGTGGATTTTTTTAAGAATATTTTTTCAAGCATCCATACAAGGCGTGGATTTTTTTAAGAATATTTTTTCAAGCATCCATACATGGCGTGGATTTTTTAAAGAATATTTTTTCGAGCATCTTTACAAGGCGTGGATTTTTTAAAGAATATTTTTTCAAGCATCTTTACAAGGCGTGGGTTTTTTAAAGAATATTTTTTTCAAGGACTATCCATACAAGGCGTGGATTTTTTAAAGAATATTTTTTCAAGGACTATCCATACAAGGCGTAGATTTTTTAAAGAATATTTTTTTCAAGGACTATCCATACAAGGCGTGGATTTTTTAAAGAATATTTTTTTCAAGGACTATCCATACAAGGCGTGGATTTTTTAAAGAATATTTTTTCAAGGACTATCCATACAAGGCGTGGATTTTTTAAAGAATATTTTTTTCAAGGACTATCCATACAAGGCGTGGATTTTTTAAAGAATATTTTTTTCAAGGACTATCCATACAAGGCGTGGATTTTTTAAAGAATATTTTTTTCAAGGACTATCCATACAAGGCGTGGATTTTTTAAAGAATATTTTTTTCAAGGACTATCCATACAAGGCGTGGATTTTTTAAAGAATATTTTTTTCAAGGACTATTCATACAAGGCGTGGATTTTTTAAAGAATATTCTTTTCAAGGACTATCCATACAAGGCGTGGATTTTTTAAAGAATATTTTTTCAAGGACTATCCATACAAGGCGTGGATTTTTTAAAGAATATTTTTTTCAAGGACTATCCATACAAGGCGTGGATTTTTTAAAGAATATTTTTTTCAAGGACTATCCATACAAGGCGTGGATTTTTTAAAGAATATTTTTTTCAAGGACTATCCATACAAGGCGTGGATTTTTTAAAGAATATTTTTTTCAAGGACTATCCATACAAGGCGTGGATTTTTTAAAGAATATTTTTTTCAAGGACTATCCATACAAGGCGTGGATTTTTTAAAGAATATTTTTTTCAAGGACTATCCATACAAGGCGTGGATTTTTTAAAGAATATTTTTTTCAAGGACTATCCATACAAGGCGTGGATTTTTTAAAGAATATTTTTTTCAAGGACTATCCATACAAGGCGTGGATTTTTTAAAGAATATTTTTTTCAACGACCACCCAAGGCGTGGATTTTTTAAAGTATATTTTTTTCAAGCATCCATACAAGACGTGGATTTTTTAAAGAATATTTTTTCAAGCATCCATACAAGGCGTGGATTTCTCGAATAATATTTTTTATAATAAAAATCACATTTGTATTCCCCCCAAAAATTCCTCTACTATTATTAAATGTATCGATTCCGCTCTTTAACAACCCGAACTTTTCTTAACCACTCAAAGTAAGAAACACTTAAAAGTAAACCCAAAAGAAGAACTTTGGCAAAACAATTTTGTGTATTAATTTGACTCGTTGAAACTTAATTATGAGAATGCCAGGCCATTGAGAATGATTTGACTCAAGTTAACTGGGGTGATTGGGTGCAGATTGTTTTTTTTTTCGTTGTTCGCTGATGTTGATGCCAGTTCCAAACAAAGTCAGTTCCCATAAAAACAATCAACAAATCAATGGAATTGGCTGGCGGATGACTGTCGGTTTTGGCAACACACTCGCAGCTCCTTAAACATTAACTTGCGGAGGTTAAATGGCAACGGCACGCTAACATGAAAATCGTTTATGGCCCAACAAATGGCTCATAAAGTTTCTGTTTACCAAAACTATAGGACATGCTTTGGCGTTCTCTCCCTATCCCCCCTTTCTCTCCCTGGGCATTCATTAAAAACCACGTAAGGCAGCAGGCATATGGCCTGGGCGTCAGGGTAATAAAACATTCTCTCGTACATGCATTCATATATGGTTAACTTAAACTATATAGAGGGGAACACTGACTGAATCGCAACATTTGGAATTGCTTGTTGTAAAAGTTGTTTGGGGCTTTTTTTGTTGCGTATTTGCATGGCCGGAACAAAATCGGGCTTTCAATGCGAAAACAAAACTATTTAAATGGCGCTAACCATCCAACCACTGCTCTGAATGTGCCAGAGGCAATAAACCTTTGTAAGTATTATTATTATTATTTTTTTTTTTTTTTTTTTGTTTGATTGAAACACGTGTTCGACTTTTTTAAGGAATTTGAAAATTTTCAATATGACCATGTGTTGGAAAAATCATAATCCATTATTGATAAATTTCTAATATACCATACAATGATTAATTAATTTTTTAATTTATTTTTTTTGTTAGGTTCCAAAGTGAACTTATGGACCTTAAAACAAGTCAAAAAGAATCAGATGTATATCCCCGCCAAATTTCGACTATTAAAATATATTTTGACACTTGTTATGTTTTAAAACTGTTGACCTTTATAAGAAAGTTTCGAAGGAGGAGTAGTATTCCCCATTTCGCACCCGATTGGGACTATGTCGTCTGCTTCAATCAGTTTATATGAGATATGCACAATTTTTGGAAAACGTTGGAAATTGGTTGAATAAAGTGGACCCACATCATATAATCCTGATAAAAATAAAATTACAAAAAAATCGAACGATTCATTTTTAAAATTTATGCGAAATCATAAATTCCGCTAATTCCATATTCATATCAGATTTCTGGTTAAAGGAAAAAATACCAAGTTTTAAGAGAATGGCTGATTTATTTCACAAGTTAGAGAAATTTAAATTTTGAAAATAGTGACCCTTTTGGGGTAGGTTCAAGAAAGGGTGGGCCAATATCTATCATCTTCACACCGGATCTTGTGTTAATAGAAATATTGGGATGTGTGAAATGTGAGGAGAATCGGATGCTTACTTCGCATTTATGAGCGTATTGGTTATTGAAAATTTTGGAGCGTTTGGGGGTAGGTACCAGTAGGGGTAAGCCGAAAATATTGGGATGTGAGAAATTAAAAGACAGTCGGATGCTTATTTCGCAATTTTATGAGAGATATAATTATTTAAGATTGTAACCTGTCGGGAGAAGGTACCAGAGACAGTGGCCTGGCATTTTCCTTCATCTGACCTGAATATGTGTTTATAGAAATTTTGGGATGTGACAAGTCTCGGAATAATGGGGTGCTCATTTCGCGTTTTATGAGCTTCATGATTATTCAAAATTTTGACACGTTATGGGGGAGGCACCAGAAGATGTGGACTTATGTATCCCATATTTACAGAAGACCTTGTGTTAATAATAATATTGGGATGTGTGACTTGAAGAGAAACGGAGGCTAACTTCGTATTTTATAGGAGATATAATTATTGAAAATATTGACCCTCCGTGGGAAGTTTGATGGAGTCTGCCGATATTATCCATTTCGCACCAGACCTAACAATTAAATATATTTCGATTTGCAAAGTTTGCACAAAATCAAATGATTCTTTCCCATTCTATCAGGTAAATTATTTTCTTTAAAAAATTCGACCTTATGTGGAGAATGTACCAGAAGACGTTGACCGATGTTGCCCATCTCTGAAAGCGATCTAAGTTTGACAATAATATTACGATGTACCAAGTTTGGATAAAACTGAATATTCCTTTCAGCCGCACCAGCAGACAGACTGAATCACGGACACCCCTAAATCGACTCCAAATGCCTTGAAAAAGATTTGGTCCAAAGGAATTTTTGCCTGATTACAGCAAAGTAATTTTTTCGTGGGGAAATTCCCGGTCACCTGCTTATTCGACCTGAAAGTTCGAGTGCAAAACCAGGTATTTCCCCTACGAAAAAATTAATTTGCTATAACCACGTTAAAAATTCAGTTTAAAAATACCTACCTCATTATGAGGAATATGTCCGATCCTAAATCCTATAAATTTATCAAAGTCAAGAAAAAACGCAGGTGACGAGAAGAGAAAAAAACAAAATACAGTCCAATATTTGGAAGTCTTCAAAAAAATAATATCTCCTAAAAATGTTAAAATCTTAAAAATACCCAATATAACCGCTACATTGGGGTCTATAGGAATACGTGGACGTGCATAGGTAACTTATGGCATAAGCCATAAAAAAAACAAGTAAAAAAGCAGTAAGTTCACGGGGCCAAACTTTGAACATCCTCCAACATTTGGAACCAATTTGGAAATTTTCAAAAAAAAAAAAAAACATGTAAGCAAAGGCTATAGACGTGCGGGACCGACCATGTGATACCCTACAATACTACAATATGTTAGAAGCTCCTTTATGTCAAAATCCATTTTGGAAGATTTCGCTTTTGAAATTATATCACGGAACACTGCCCAGATATTACCCTTAGCATTTTGACCAGGAACGTTTGCCCAATATTTAATATTGTGGTCCATTTTACAGCTAAATATAATCCAATGGTCATCCAAAATGCTACAATCCTTCCCAGTCCTTAACTCTCACTCAACTTTCTCAGGCGTGTCGATTGGCTTCAATTGTGTGATCAGGATTTTTTTTTGGTTTTTGGTTCATTTGAATCTTTAAATATTCTGCAATCATCTCCAAAAGTAAGATGCCTCCAAAATATGGAACGAATTTGAAAGTTTAAAAAAAAAAAAATAATATCCGCTAAAAATTCTGTTAAAATCTTAAAAGTAAATTTGGAAATTTTCAACAAAAAAAAAGTTCAAAATTTTGTTATAGTCTTAAAAATGTCGAATATAAAAAGTCGCCGCTCTATTGGCGTCTATATGAAGACGTGGGTTTGTATAGGCCACTACAATATTCAAATACGAAACTTAAAAAAATAATGTAGCTTTAAACATCAAAATAACGAAATTAGGAAGGTGTCGTTGTATGGGGCCTATACGAAGACCTGTACCTGCAAAGACAATTCCATGTCACAGGCTGTAGTACCTATTAGTTACTTCAAATACGAAATTTAAAACTATTCCGGTGAATATTATACCTAAATACCGAATATCTCGGGTTATCTGGGTGCTATACTGAAATGTGGACCTATGTAGACAATTCTCTTCTTGGGGGAAAAACTCAGAAGGAACACCTTGTGTAGATTTTCACACAATTCCGTAGAAAAATGTGATTAAAATCATCAAAATACCCAATATAGGGAAGTGCAGTTAAATGGTGGATATACGATACCGTGGATCTATATAGACAATTCTCTTTCAGGGGGTAAAGAACACACAGAGAACTCAT